>NC_066581.1:427811635-428411635 GCF_024323335.1 Lathyrus oleraceus
ACATTTAGACTGATTGTTCTGTATACACATGTCTTGACATCGGGTATGATATTTCAGCTAAATCCTGCACAACCATATTTAACACCCTACAGGAACCTGATATCTCATGTCAAGACTACACTTGTGACAACTTGTGAAAACTCTAGGTTTTATCAAAATTGATGCCAACACATAGAACCAACAAACTCCCCCTTTGGCAATTTTTGGCTAAAACATACATTAGATCATTTGTTTCACAAGGGAATAATCACAGTATCAGTTCAGCAGCAGAAGTAATAAAACACACATTACTAGCTAAAATAGCAACTAGTAAACACATATTAAACACACATGCGCTTGTGCTCCACCTCCCCCTCCAGCTAGCACTAGTCTGCTCAATACAGACAGAACACTCTCCCTCTAACAACACCTTCAACATCACCTGTAATAAATAGATTATCTCCAACATACATCTGTAACTTCATTTGTATCATACAGATTATCTCCAACATCATCTGTAACATCATCTGCATATAGTATAACATAGCTACTTTAGCTACTTCTCCCCCTTTTTAGCCAAAAGAGACCAAAGAGATAAAATAAATGTCTATTTAGTCAAACAAACAGAATGTCAAAGCAGAATGTTAAGTGTTACATATCCAGGAACAAACACAACTTTATACAAGCTGAGATAAAATCCAGAAAATCCAAAAAGAACCCAGAAAAAAATACATCAAGGTAGCAGAACATGACTGCCAAAAGAGACACCAGAACATCTATCACAGCACACCATCAGAAGAGTGGGGGACAACATCAACAAAACTAGTCAGAGGAGATTGAGCTTGCATCTTCATCATCTTTAGAACCAGAACTACCACTTGTTTCATCTTTAGTTTCAAACCTCTCACTAGAGGTTTGGGCTTCTGCTTCCTTGGCTTGTCCAATATTCTCTCTTTCAGCTTGCTCCAAGCTTGCAATCAGAGCCTCCAAAGCTTCTTTCCTGGTTGTTGCTACCCTTATCCCTGTATCCAATTCTTTACAAGTTTCTTTCAGTTCAGCAATAAGACCACCTTTTGAGGCTGGCTTTTTCACAGCAGATGTCATGACAATGTCTTCGACATGATTGCCTTCAAACAATTTGTGGTGAACTGATATAGGAGGTTTTCTTCTACTAGGAAGATCATTTGTACTCAGAATTCCAGGGTGTTGGCTTAGGATAATCCCACAAATCATTGAGGGAAAAGCTATGGGCATCTTTACTGCATATGTAGAAGCATGTTTGATAATTTGTTCAAACATAAATCTACCATAATCAAATTTCAGCTTGGTTCCAGCAACAAAGATGAACCTTCCAAGGGAATTTGAAATTATGGAGATGTGGTTGGTAGGCACCCAATTTGCAGACCCTATCTTGTGCAATATAGCATATTTCGCAGTCAGCTTCCCAGCAGGGAGATACTTCTTACTAAGCCACTCCTTCACTTGTCTTGCTGTAATTTCCCTACAGACCTCATTGTCTGTGGCTTCTAGTTCACATGCACCTTCTGTTCCTCTTCCTAGAAACTTGTTAATCACAGTTGGAGAAAATGTGATACACTTCCCTCTTACAAACACTTTACAAAATTCCTTGTTGTTTTTATCAGCAATGTCTTCAGGAATGTTGACCACAAATTCTTTAACCAATCCTTCAGAGCACTGAGATAACCCAGCCACGGTTTTCATTAATCCAACATTTTTAATTAGGTCCATGACCTCTTTGACCTCAACAACATCCTTTCCTAACTCTCTCTCTCCACAGCCACCCTTCTTTGGATGACAAACATCCATTTTGCTGCTCCATCTTTTAGATGGAAAGAAATATTGTCCAATTGTACAACAACAACTTTTACAGGGGACTTCCTAACAGTTGTCCAGGGGAGATGTCAGGGACATCTTCTTCAACATCTTCATCTGACTCAGAAATTTCTCGCACTTTCCTCTTCTTCACATCAACTTTGCTCGAGGATTTTGAGGGGCCTACACTAGTAGTCTTCTTAGCAGTTTTGGCTGACATCATTTCAGCCACAGACCTACCTTTTCTAGTCTTCATCCTCTTAGCCACACTAAGCTTCAAGTGATGAAGCAAGCTATCATCTTGATCATCCAAACTATCATCGTCTAGGTCAATCACCTTCTTTGCTGAATCATGCTTCTTAGACTGTGAAGCATTGGCAATCGGTAATGCCACAGATTTCTTACCAGACACAGTTTGCCCTAAAGAGCACAAACCTTCAGCAGCCATATCCTTTTCAAACCTAGAGGAATCATCATCCTTCTCATTATGAGGTCCAACCTCAGGAGAGGGGTCCCTTCTTGATAGAGGAGTAGAAACTCCCTTTACAGAATGTCCTTTATTGAGTATTCTAGTAACTAGGTTTCTTATGACATGACCAGTGTGATGCATGTCGTCCTTAGAACTAGGGGTATTAGTAGAGCTGGAAGGGATATTAGAACTGTTACCTTGAGTAGGGCATGCAGTGGAAGATGCATCCATGGGATGGTTGGAGTCAGGAGCTTTGCCTAGAATGACAGACAGGGGAATCACGTCTAAAATATCTTCATCAAGAAAGTCCATTGAAGGCGTTCTATCCTTGTGAGTAGACTTAGGAATTTGTGAACCAGATGGTGTTTGATGTTGTGACATCTTGTTGTTTTTGTGGAAAGGTTTCAGTTGCCCTAGCAGAGGAGTTTGAGGAAGACGCGGGAAGTTGGAAATGTTTGAGTAGAGGTTGCGTGTGAAAAGGTAATAGATGGATTTTCCAATACTAGGTGATGATTTACCATAAATGGGGCACTTTATTTTAAGTACACAGACAATAATTTTATTACCTTTTCCACTCCAAATTAATTACTACAAATTCTCATAAATACAAATCCCTAATTTCCCTCTTAGAAATTCAAATTGGTTTGCATCCAAGGCCTTTGTAAAAATATCAGCTAACTGCATTTCAGTAGCAACATGCTCTAGGACTATAATTTTATCTTCCACTAGTTCTCTAATAAAATGATGACGAATATCAATATGTTTTGTCCTGCTGTGATGAATAGGATTCTTAGAAATATTTATAGCACTTAGGTTGTTACAGTACAATGTCATGACATCTTACGTGACATTGTATTCAGTCATCATCTGTTTCACCCAAACCAGTTGAGAACAACTACTTCCAATTGCTATGTATTCAGCTTCAGCAGTGGACAGAGACACACAATTTTGTTTCTTATTAAACCATGATATTAAGTTGTTCCCTAAGAAGAAGCATCCTCCTGATGTGCTTTTCCTATCATCAACACTTCCAGCCCAATCAGCATCACAGTATCCAGTCAGCACAGATCCAGATCCATGAGTGTACAACATCCCATAGTCACTAGTGCCATTGACATATTTCAGGATCCTTTTCACTTGGTTTATGTGACTGACTTTTGGTTCAACTTGATATCTAGCACAAACACCTACAGCAAAAGCAATGTCAGGTCTGCTTGTTGTGAGATATAACAGACTCCCTATCATGCTTCTGTAGAGACTTTGATCTACACTAACACCATTTTCATCTTTAGAGACTTTCAGATGAGTAGGAGCAGGTGTCCTTTTATGACTTGCATTCTCCATGCCAAACTTCTTAACAATATTTTTGGCATATTTGCTTTGAGATAGAAAGATAGAATCTTCCATCTTCTTGAGTTGTAGCCCAATAAAATAGGTCAGCTCTCCAACAAGGCTCATTTCAAATTCAGACTGCATTTGTTTAACAAAATGTTCGACCATCTTATTTGACATCCCACCAAACACAATATCATCCACATATATCTGAGCCACCATGAGTTTTCCTCCTTCATTTTTGACAAATAAGGTCTTATTAATTCCTCCCTTTCTATATCCATTGTCAATGAGAAACACTGTGAGTCTATCATACCAAGCCCCGGGGGCTTGTTTAAGCCCATAGAGGGCTTTCCTCAACTTATACACATGCTTTGGAAGATTTGGGTTTGTAAACCATTTAGGTTGTTCAACATACACTTCCTCATTTAAGTAACCATTCAAGAAGGCACTTTTTACATCCATTTGGAACAGTTTAAACTTCAGAATACATGCCACTCCAAGCAATAGTCTAATGGACTCCAGGCGAGCTACAGGGGCAAATGTTTCATCAAAGTCAACTCCTTCAACTTGAGTGTATCCTTGTGCTACCAATCTTGCTTTATTTTTAGTAACCACCCCTTGTTCATTAGATTTATTCTTGTAAACCCACTTTGTTCCAATAACATTTATTCCTTCAGGTCTTGGAATCAGTTCCCACACTTCATTTCTCTTGAATTGGCCTAACTCTTCCTGCATGGCATTCATCTAGAATTCATCAGTTAATGCTTCTTTGACATTCCTGGGCTCAATCTTGGACACAAAACAGCCATGTAAGATCACTTCCCTTGATCTAGTTGTGACCCCTTTATTTGGGTCTCCTATAATGAGATCTTTAGGATGATCCTTCTGAATTCTGATAGAGGGTCCCTTATTAATTTTGTCAGCTTCAGGTTCAGCTTGAGTGGGTTCACTCTCATTACTTTTGTCTAGGAAATCAGCTAGGGCATCATTTAGAGATGTCTCAACATCGTCTCTGACATCAGTCTGTTGATCATCAACCACAACATTGATAGATTCCATCATTACTTTTGTTCTGGAATTAAAGACCCTAAATGCTCTGCTGTTTGTTGAGTAACCCAAAAATATTCCTTCATCACTCTTGGGATCCATCTTCCTTCTTTGTTCACGATCAGTCAGGATATAACATTTACTACCAAACACATGGAAGTATTTGACAGTAGGTCTTCTTCCTTTCCAGACTTCATATAAAGTAGTTGGAGTCCTTTTCTTCAAGGTTACTCTGTTGTGAACATAGCAGGCTGTGTTCATAGCTTCAACCCAAAAGTGGTAGGGCAATTTCTTAGCATGAATCATAGCTCTGGCAGATTCTTGGAGAGTTTTATTTTTCCTTTCTACCATACCATTTTGTTGAGGGGTAATGGGAGATGAGAACTCATGACTAATTCCTTCAGATGAACAGAATCCAACAAATTTACTGTTCTCAAATTCTTTCCCATGATCACTTCTGATTCTGATAACCTGACTTTCTTTTTCTCTTTGAAGTCTTAGGCAAAGATCTTTGAATACCTCAAATACATCAGATTTTTCCCTTATAAAATTTACCCAGGTGTATCTGGAGAAGTCATCCACCACCACATAAGCATACTTTTTCCCACCAAGACTTTCCGCCTGCATAGGTCCCATCAAGTCCATGTGGAGAAGTTCCAACACTTTGGAAGTGGTGTCATGTTTGATCTTCTGATGTGACATCTTTATCTGTTTTCCAATCTGACACTCCCCACAAACTCTTCCTTCATCAATCTTTAAGTTGGGGATTCCTCTGACAACTTCAATAGATATAATCCTCTTCATTCCTTTAAGATGCAAATGGCTCAATTTTTGATGTCATAGCTTCACTTCTTCTTCTTTGGCTAGAGTACACATTGATGAATAACCAGTTTCTTCAGAACTCCACATATAGCAATTGTCCTTAGACCTGACTCCTTTCATGATCACTTCATTTTCTTTATTAGTAATCAGACATTCAATTTTTGTGAAGTTTACATTTCGACCTTGGTCACACAGTTGACTGATGCTGATTAGTGTCGCATCTCGAAAAATACGATTCCTCGTGATGGTCGCGGAAAAGATTACGTTCGAACAGAGTCACCATCGAACTTTATTTATCCCAATGAAGGAATAGGAAAATATCGATAAAACCTTTAGGAAATGGAATAATGGTCGTCGCAACCATATTTAGGTTCGGGAGTGGATTACGTAAGGGGAAGGTATTAGCACCCCTTACGTCCGTTGTACTCAACGGGAACCTTCTAGTTCTAATGTGCGTTTCGTGTGTTAATTTAGTTTTGTTTGTTATCTTTGGGTTACAAAATTATTAAAAATATAAATGGATGAGAACCTCAGAAAGGGAAAGGGGAGGTTTTTTATTAGTGTGCTCGCGAAGATATAGCAATCTCCTGCCTACGTATCGTTATGGTATAATAAGGAAATCAGAGCATTTGTAGTTCAGGGAACTACGGTTTGTCGGTGTCTTTTAATGAACGACTGTTTAGATTGCGTTCTAAAGGCTAAACGTTGGCTTGTCTACTCTCGACGGAGGCTTAAGCACTAGTTTGTTGTGCGCATTAGAAATGATTAAACAATGTTCTTTTTAAAGAGAGTTTTGGTCACACGAGGGTGACAAGTTGGATTAATATGTTGGATGTTTTGATTGGTTGAGATGTTTTTGGTTGGATGACGATTACTCAGATAGTTGAGTAGGACAACTCGTATCCTAACAGTCGGGAAAGGGAATAGAAGACTCTAGACCACTTTCTTTTTCATCCTTAATTATAGGAAGGATTTGGTAATAATTAAGGTGTTTTGAATGGATGACGAATACTCGGATAGCCGAGTAAGACAACTCGTATCCTAATAATCGGGAAAGGGAATAGAAGACTCTAGACCACTTTCTCTTTCATCTGAGTGGTTATGAAAATAAGTTTACGTATGGTTGATGTATTTTTAGAATAGACGACAAGTACTTGAATGGCTGAGTAAGACAACTCATATCCAAGCATTTGAGGAGAGGAATCGAAGGCTCAAGATCATCTCCCTTTTCGTATAGTTTGTTATGAAAATGATTTGATTAAGTTGTATGTTTGTGAAAAAATGACAATTGCTCGACTGACCGAGTAAGAGAACTCGTATTCAAGTAATTGAGGAGAAAAGTTGAAAACTCAAAGTCATCTCCCTTTTCATTTAGCTTAATGTGAAAATAATTTGATTTAGTCGAGTTTGGAAGTTTGTAGAGGAACGACAATTATTTGACTAACCAAGTAAGAGAACTTGTATTCAAATAATCGAGGAGAAAAATTGAAGACTCAAAGTCATCTCCCTTTTCGTTTCTTATTATAAAAGAATTTGATTTATTTGTTCTAAAGTGGGTGGAAGTGACGACTATTTGACTAACCGAATAAGAGAACTCGTATTCAAATAATCGAGGAGAGGAATTGAAAACTCAAAGCCATCCCCCTTTTCATTTCCAAATGAAATGCTGTTTGATTGTGATTGGATATGTTCTTTTAATTTTTAATGAAAATACTCGACATCGAATCGAGGTTTTAATTTTATGTTTATGAATGAAATGAATTTTATTTTAGTGTATTGTTCTTCTACTCGATTAATTAATAACCGAATAGGTCTCATTGTAAGAAAGTCCAAGAGTAAGCTATGTGAGGTTGATGGCGATGCTTAAAAGCGATCGACTTACAAGGGTATGAAAATGGGCTTGACTTGGAATCAAGAACTGTGTTTTAAATGGTTTAATGATTTGATGATGAAATTGAAATGGTTTTGGAAATGATTATGAAATAATAGTGGAACAAATCGATCCATTTTTAATTAACAAAATCAATTGATTAAAATTCAGTTAAGTTGACTAATTAAGATTAATTAAGATTAATTATCAAAATTATTTAATTAAATCAAATAATCAAGTTAATTATAATTAATTAATCCAAATTAACTAATTAAACCAAACTTAATTAATTAATTAATTTAGTTAGAATGAAAATGGAATAAGTAACAATGTCGATTCAAAACGATAATGTGCTCAAAAACCGGTTTGTACGTAATAACCATATGAGTAACGTCATACGCAAAATCATAACGCGGCGTAAATATTCTATTAATTTATTGACATTTTGGCGACGTATCGACCTAAAATTGCAGAATAGCGATTTAGAATCCAATTTTAATTGTAATGGAACTAAACGACAATAATATAGTATTACCTTTGTAATGACCTTACCACATTAATACAAAAAAAGGGAGGTGAAAATACTTAATGGACCTAATGCACATGAGAAGATCCTAATACTTATATACAAACTCCTTTTCTATAATATAATGAATCAGATGATAACAAATAAGTATGTTAAATAAAGGAAAACGAGATATGAAGCATATTATTACTCTGTCCCCAATATTTCATTACCTTTAACTTTTGAAAATGCCCAGAGGAAACATTTATGAAGGCAAAGCAAGCAATGCCGAAGAAATACAACAAACTGACCTTATCCGATAAATGATTCTAGACTACTGCAAATTGAAAACACACACACACACACAAACATGCAAGGGAGATTATGAAAAACAATGTAATTTTCAAATATTGCCGCTTCAAAAAAAGCTATAATATTATTTTAAAACCAAACGATAAATCCCTTTTCTCATCAACCCTTTTTTTTAAAGAAAAGTAAAATCATATACATACATAATTTATCAAATATGCCAATCTCAAGATGTAGCAAAATGCACACAGGAACGAACACATTGTAACAGAGGAAGAGAAAAAACAACCGAAATGGGGCTTTAATCGGACCGGAATATATATCAACACTAGGAAAAGAAATCGAGTTTTTTTAATCTATGCTTCCACAAAATATAAACTATTTCTAGTAAATATATACAAACATATAATGACTCAATTCTAATAGTTAATATTGGAACAATTAAAAAAAACTACTATTAAAACAAACCAAATTATATTACAATGCTCTATTAACAGTAGTAATTAAAACTAAAAAATAAACCAATTATATTATAACAGTAGGCAATATGATGACAATAGACAATGCTACAGTAACATTATATGAGAATGAAATGAAAGATATGAAACGGACATTGTAGATCCAAGTTTACATGGTGATGATAGTTTCAACTCTCTTGAAGTCACACGTCCAGCCAACGGCATCACGACGTGAATCTCATTCGTAGAGCTTGTGTTGTGTTACGGAAATCATGTAATTAACACAAAACAACAACAACAGCATAGAGACAACATTCAAAAAATCTTTTACAATTTTCACCAATATTTCTAGTCATGAAACACATAAACCATCTACACCTAAAACAAATCCAAACCACCGCCTAATTGAGACCAAAATGGCAAGTGTATTTTCTCAATGTTCAAAACTTGATATTTAATCACAACATAGCCAAACAACCAGCAGCAACACAGCAACGAATCGAATAAAAAAAAACTGTATATAACAAAAATGCTTCAGAAAATTTAACTTAAATAATTACCGTATCATTGAACTATCCTTGCTTGAGATATGAGTATGCCAAAATTAAGCCGAAAAGAAAGAAATGGAGATGAGTGATGTTTGGCTTGTGGCTTAGTCGTTGTGTTGTCGAAACGAGAATATTATCGTGACGACATTGTTGCGGATCCCGTGGTGAAATCCTCGTTGAGTTGGAGCAGTCGGTTCCGCAAGCGAAACGTGACACACATTCGGAATCTAAACAGTGAGTTGCTGTGGTGTGTCACAACGCGAAAAACAACCGGCGGGAAAAAACAAAACAAACAGAGCCGCCACCGTGCATTTTTTATCCCAAAGGAGGGAAAGAAAATGCTCGAAGTAAACCTGGAAAGGAAATGGTCTTACGACCGGAGATTGCTAGATACGGGAGTCGGTTACGCAAGGGGAAGGTATTAGCACCCCTCACGTCCGTCGTACTCGATGGGATCCACGCTCAAGAGAATAGAATAAGGTTGCTAAATAACTTCTCAAAGAATGCACACAAAAAAAAGAAAAAGGGTGCCCGGAGAGATCTCGCACGATCTCCTGCCTACGTACCTCATCTGGTATGAGGATTAGGGCGACGTAGTTCGGGGAAATGGGGAACGGCTTGCTAGGATATCGCATCCTATGCCTACGTATCTCATCTGGAATGAGAATCAGAGCTGTCGTAGTTCGGCTAACGCACGCCGAAACAAAACACAACACAAAGACGCCGAGACGTCAAAATAAACACACAAAGGAAACAGACTGCCAATGGCTGGTCTTACGTCCGACTCCGTACAAAAGAAACACAAACAGCACAAGGAAACTGAATGCCAATCAATGGGCTTACATCAGACTCCACAAATAAACAACAACAGACGGGAAACCAAATGCCAATCGCTGGGCTTACATCAGACTCCACAAATAAACAACAACAGACGGGAAACCAAATGCCAATCGCTGGGCTTACATCAGACTCCACAAACAGACAACAACAGCAGGAAACGGAATGCCAATCGCTGGGCTTACATCCATCTCCTAACACACACAACACAAAAGGGTTGAAAAAAGAAAAAGGGCGCCCGGAGAGATCTCGCACGATCTCCTGCCTACTTACCTCATCTGGTATGAGGATCAGGGCGACGTAGTTCCCCTTAACAGGGGAGAAACTTCCTCCTAACTAGAGACCGAGGGAATAACGAACTAAAAGGGAGACTGACTCGAGCCTAATAGTTGTCATACAATCCACAATAGCCCTAGGTTGAGGTATCTAACCAAGAGTTTGACTCACACAAGAAGTGAGTCAACTCAAGTCCTAATTCTACATACGTTCAACTTCCTCAAAAGTTAAACGTACGATTCCTACAAAAAAGGAGGTGAGAAGTAAAAGCAGATAAACATCAAAAGCAATCACCACACGCTATATGCAAACAAGCGGCTCATACAAGGCTGGGCTTTAGTCAAGGGGTCATATCAACCTCGACAAACAAGCCAACACTGGAAGGGGTGTCTGATGCTCTTAACCACTGACATTGACCGTCAGGGTGAGCAGATGAAAGGTAATGAGGGTTGTAGCTCTTAACCCTGGCCTGGGTGAGCTTAAGACAAAGAAGGTGTGGGGGTCCAGAATGAGGGACCCTATTCCACCTGACTGACTCTATATACAAGATTTTGGGTGTTTATTCAAAATGCGTCAGCACTTAGTGCAAGCAAAGTGAAAGACTCAACTGAATAGCAGGGGATGGATTGCACATCCCTTCTATCTGCCAATTGCCTCTTCACTTAGGAGGACTTGAAGTACATGGCACAAATATAAACAATCACAGACATTGCCTCTTAAGGAGGACTTCAGCCAAATGCCTGCCAAACATAAACGACAGGGCTTCCAGACTACATGGAGTTAGAGAGATTACCTAAGTGGTATGCCAACCACAAGCAAAGCAAAGCAACTCAAGTAATGAGTTAAAGCTACTAAAGTACCTGTAAGAAAATCAAACAAGTCATTATTCACATTCAGACAACCCAAACAATTAACAACAGTCAGACATTCCCAATATGTACAACATGTAAGCCATAAGAGGCAAACACTCAAGTGAGTTAGCCACCAAAGGACCTACAACATAACCAAAGGTTAGCAAACAAAGCAAAATCATCTCAAGCAAGGAGATCACATCATCCATTAGAACTAATTGCTTGAACCTGAAAGGCAAAGCTCAAATTGTGAGTACAAACCCCTAGGGCAAAGCCTAGGGTCAAAGGCAAAGTAAAAAGTCAAAACAACAACCAATATTCAACATAAAGCTCATTTAAACAAGTAAGAACATGTCCTAAAAAGGACCAAACTCAAATCCTAAAGCAAATCCATCTAATGGTCATGTTATGGCAAAGGCAATTGCAAAGCACACAATTGGACATTAAGAGTAGAAATTCCATATTAAAACAGAAATGAATCAAACAATCATGAAATTTTTTATGTGCACACAACATGTTAAATACAATCATCATGCCAAAAATTAGAATCAGGAGAGCTTAATTGACCTAGAAATGAAAATGAACAAGTATGACATCAAATTGTGTGACACACATTGTCACACCATGCATTCATGTGCCTAAAACAGAGATGGAAAATGATAAAAATGCACAACCAAGCCTAAAAAATCATGCAACATGTTGGGAATCAGCATACCAAATTTCAAGTTAATTGGCCAATGTATGAGCATTTCTCAAAGGAATTGGCACAACATGTCACAATGTACATCATGTTCACATAACAGTCCACAACTAAAAATCCAGACATGATAAAAATTAGAAAATCACATCATAAAATAATAGATACTTCAAGGAATATGTAGGAAAAAATTGGGAATTATTTGGACTTGTTTTCTATTTGTTATGATTTTTTGAAGTACATGAGTAAAAATGAAATAAAAATTGAAAACATGAAATAATATGAAAATTGAAATGAGAAAATTGGAAACGCATCATGCCAGAATCGAACCAGGTATCACTAAAACGCGGTCGTTTTGGCAAAGGCTTAAAAATGGAAAATATGAAACGCGCTCGCTGGGAATCGAAGCGAGGAGTGAAGTGCTGGACAAAACGACGTCGTTTTGGTCCTCAAACCCTAAGTTTCCACAGGCGGCGGTTCTACTGTTCCAGGCGGTGGTTTCCACCATCTTCTTCATGAAGACGGTGGTTCTACTGTTCATCGTATATTTTTGTGTGTGCAGAATTTAACATATTATACATGAATGGAAAGGTCTTGACGCGTACATTCCAAATATCATGCTAACTAAGCCTAAATCTTCATGGATTGGACGAATCGAACGAAATAAGTTTCTAGATCTAAACTTTAATTCAACATAACTTCTTCATTTTTCATCCAAATTTCATGAAATTTATATCAGAATAACCACCATGCAAAGATCTACCATAACATGTCCATAAAATTAAGAATTAAGAGCTTCGAATTTTCACCAACCTGGAATGGCAGTAATGAAAACAGCGTGTTCAAAGCCTCAAAAGTGTGTAGATCTTCTCCTTTGCTCTTGTTATGAAGCTTGATGTAGAAATGGATGCTTGCCACGACCTAGATCTTGCTTAATTTGGAACTTCCATCTTCATGTTCTTGAGCTTGATGCATATGAATCTTCACCAATTTCTTCAAACCAAAGACCAAATCCTACTCAATGATGCATGCTGAACCAGAATATGCAGAGAAATTCATGCCTTGTGTGAAGAAATTTTGAATTTCAATGAGAGAGAATTTTGGAGGGAAGAGAAAATTCTAGATCTAGAAAATGTGTAAACTGAAAATTCTGTTATGATTTACTATTTATATGCCATGTTAATCACTCTGAAAAATTAATTAAGCAATGGTTAATTGTAATTAGTGAGAATAAGGTGCATGACCAAAAATGGAAAATGTGAGGTGCATGGCAAATCTACACGTGAACAGTAACAGGTGGGGGTGTAAACTCACTCAAAATCTTCCAATGAACACAATGGCAATGGTACTTTGTTCATATGATGCACCAAATTCAAATTTTCCATTTTCCCTCCAAAATGAGCATGCATGGGCAAATGATCATATGATGAAATTTCATGCAATGGAATGATGGATTTGGAAAATATATGTCATGAGAAGAAATTTTCAAAAAGAGTGGCTTCATTTGGAGTTTTGAGTCAAAAGTTATGGCACTTTGAAGTTTCATGCACACTTGGTGATCATTTGCTCATAACTTCTCAACCATTCATCATAAATTCACGATCTTGGACTTTTTGGAAATGGGAGAGAAAGATCTCCAACTTTCATGTTGGACAAAAGTTCATTTGAAGCTTATTTGATGTTGGAAAGTCAAGTTGAAGATGGTCCAAAAACTTGCTATTTTTGGAAACTTTCAATTACATGTCACTTTCCATTTGGGGAAACTTTTGATCTGACTGCAAATTCTTCAAGGTATGTGTTTGAAATGATGAATAAGCCTCTTTTGAACATGAATGAAGTGTTGAAACTCAATTCTCCACCTCTAAACCCTCAGTTGACTTTCAGTTGACTTTTATGGGCCCCAGATGACTTGAACATGCACTGTGGACTTTCAGCCTCTACCACCTAAGGAAATGGCTCAGAAATGAACCCCTAGCTCCAATAAGCTCTCCACATAACCATGTGATCTCCATCTCAATAGAATACTTCACCTCCTTGAGAATCCCTGGTTGGAATAGAAGTCAGTGATTAGGGTTGACCAGAGGTCAAAACCTTAATCTAGAGGAAATTGATCATGAATCATGAAGCCCTTGGATGATGACATAACCATGATCATGGTGACATATCCTTGCAAACAAGATAATGCTCAACCTCCTTGAAGAACCAAGAAAACCCTAATTGAAGCACAAACCCTCAGATGGTTGGTGATTAATTCAATAAGACCCTCAGGCTTGAACCATACAACTTCTCCATCTCTGACAAGACCTTAGAGGATGACTTGTTTATTTCCACATGATATGCAATATGCAAATGCCTAATGTCCTAAAACATGAAATGCAATATGCTAAACTAGTCCCAAGAGAGGAGGGCAAATTTTAAGGTGTTACATGGTGTTACCGTAATGATATTTTCCCTAGCACTTGGTGACTCCAATCTTCTTTGCATCGACAAAGCTACACTATCGTAATTTTTTGAGATGTCGAGACGTTGTTGCGGTGTCGCAGGATTCTTATGTGAGGTGTGTTGAAGGTTTGGTTCCTGGACGTGGATCTGCAAATTGATGATAGGTTTGATGTTGAAGAGGATAGGTGGTGGTTCAGTGATGAACGGTTTGTGTTAAAGATGGAAGTGCGGCGGTGGAGAAAAAACGAAATCTGGTTTTGGCGGTGGGGTAAGAAGAAAGAGGAACAGTGGTGGCTTGTGTGGAGGTTCACGGTGAAACGGAGATGGGTGGTGGTGGTAGGTTGGGTTTGCTGGCGGTTGTAGCGGCGATGGAGTTGTTGAGGAAAGGGAGTGGGGATTCTTTTTATTGTCCTCTCATTTTAGTTTTCTTTTTCTTCTTTTTGAGAGAGAGAGAGCAGTGACTATTTTTATTTTCATTTGCTTTCTTTTGTAGCAGAGAGACAATGAGGGTAACATGTGAGAGAGAGGAAACGTGAGGGAGATAGGAAACGTGAGGGAGAGTGATGAGAGAGATAGGAAACATAAAAAAAAAGATAGGAATCCAATGTTGATATTTATTTATTTTTCAAACAATTATTATTTATTTAAGGAAATATATAAAATTTCTAATCAATATTTGATTTTAAAAAAAATTCTAATTACTTTAATTAAATAACTAAACCAAAAAATAATGAAAGATTATAAATAGGGACCGAATATAAATTTGCTCGAAAAATTAAATCGGGCACACTAAAATGATCAGCACAAAATATACTCATTGAAAAAATACAGCGTTTCGTTAAATTTTGAAATAGATTTGCACCGGTTAAAAAACTCAGGCAGGTCAAGATGCAACCGAAACAGTCGTTGAAAAATATAACAGGCACACTAGTTTAAACTATATGAACCGTAGGTTAATAATACTGGCGTCTGCAATTTTAAATTTGAAACTTTTTATCTGCTGATTTTGTCTGTACTTGAGGAAAGATTCAACCGATTTTTCTGTATTTTTAATAAATTTATCCTGACTGATATTTCAGGTATTATTAATGATAAAATGCATGTTATGCTGTACATATGATGTAAACTGAAAATTGAATCGAATTTATGAAAATTTAAAATGCCCCGACAATATTGGGGTATGACAGCTGCCCCTATTTCATTATCTTGAACTAGAAGGTAAGAATGACAACAGTCTTCATACATTCGTAGTGGAAGGTAATTAAATACGAAAAGACCCAAATTTTGTCCTTTGAAAAGCAAGAAAGAAATGCAGACACAAAATGCAGTGAGAAATACAGTAAGGAAAGGTTATCGGAAGGTAAAATGAAATAGTTAAGACTCTCTGGGAATCGTCAAAACAGTATCTTGGATATCACGGCTGAGATTTTTCAACAATGGAATGATACCTCAACTGCACCTAAGACTTTTCGAGCATTAGCAGAACAACGTCTTGATTTGAACACATGAGATTCTCTGGGTATCAATGAAGCAGTATCCCATATGATATAATCGAGATATTCCGACAAGGGAATGATACCTCAATCGTATCTAAGACTCTTCAAGGATACTAAAGCAGTATCTCTAAAAATGAATGAGACTCTTCATATTGATGAAGCAACATCTCGAACAGCAAAATGAGATTATCTGTATCGAATCAAAGCAGCATCTTATATGATAGAATTAAGCTATTCCGAACAAGGGAATGACACCTTAATTGAATCTAAGATTCTTCAAGTATACTAGAGCAGTATCTCTAAAAAATCTGAAATGAGACTCTTCATATTGATGAAGCAGCATCTTAAACAGTAAAAGTGAGATTCTCTGTATCGAGTCGAAACAACATCTTATATGATAGAATTAAGATATTCCAGTAAGGGAAATATACCTTAATTGAATCTAAGACTCTCTGAGGATACTTAGAGCAGTATCTCTAAAAAATCTGAAATGAGACTCTTCATATTGATGAAGCAGTCTCTCAAACAGTAAAAATGAGACTCTCTGTATCGAGTCGAAGCAACATCTTATATGACAGAATTAAGATATTCCAGTAAGGGAAATATACCTTAATTGAATCTAAGACTCTCCGAGGATACTTAGAGCAGTATCTCTAAAAAATTTGAAATGAGACTCTTCATATTGATGAAGCAGTATCTCAAACGGTAAAAATGAGACTCTCTGTATCGAGTCGAAGCAACATCTTATATGACATAATTAAGATATTCCAAACAAGGGAATGATGCCTTAATTGAATCTAAGACTCTCCGAGGATACTTAGAGCAGTATCTCTAAAAAATCTGAAATGAGACTCTTCATATTGATGAAGCAGTACCTCAAACAGTAAAAATGAGACTCTTTGTATCGAGTCGAAGCAGCATCTTATATGACAGAATTAAGATATTCCAAACAAGGGAATGGTACCTTAATTGAATCTAAGACTCTCCAAGGATACTTAGAGCAGTACCTCTAAAAAAATATGAAATGAGACTCTTCATATTGATGAAGCAGTATCTCAAACAGTAAAAATGAGACTCTCTGTATCAAGTCGAAGTAGCATCTTATATGATAGAATTAAGATATTCCGAACAAGGGAATGATACCTTAATTGAATCTAAGACTCTCCGAGGATACTTAGAGCAGTATCTCTAGAAAACAAATGAGATTCTTCAAATTGATGAAGTAGTATCTCAAACAGAGAGATGAGATTCTTCAGATAAATGAAGCAGTATCTCGAATATTCGTCTGTTGGGGGGAATTTTTAAAGAAGACTCCTTTCGGAAGACTTACTAGGAATGCTCTGCAGGGGAAAAAGCTCATAAGAGACTTTTTAGGGTAACCTTTGCTTGGGGAGCAATGACTGTAAAGAAAAAATGATGGGAATATCATTATTAATCATAAATTTTGAAAAAATGATTTGCTGAGAAATAATCCTACGAGCCTATGTAGGGTAATAACTTCATTTGGAAATGAGGAATGTCCAAGACATATATGAATGACCTTGGATCCTGATACTTTATATTTGATTTTTTTATATGATGTCCCACTTTAGGCGGGAATTCCATGCATGGGATGATGCATGGGATGCCTGCAAGTACGCAATTTTGCTGGGGATATCTGGCTGTGCATGTAGGAATGCGAACGATTTTTTTATTTTTTTGTTGAAATTCCCAATTTGTGTGAGTGTTATGCATGAGTATGCTGATGATTGATATGAGTGTGTTTTTTTTAGTTTTCTGTTTGGTAGGAAAACCATGTATGGATGATTCGTGTGATGCATGTGGGAATGCAACTGGATAATTGGATGTTTTTATAGGGTTTTATTCTTGACTACCAATGAGGTTGGACTTTAAATGGGAACTGCCAGATAAGAACTGGTGAAGAAGATTGAACTGCCAAATGAGGATAAAACTTGAAGGATATGTTACCAGACGAGAACTGGGGAAAATAATTTGTTTGTCAGACAAGAACTGCTTTTTAAAGTAGGCTACCAGACGAGAACTGGTGAAAATAATTGACCACCAGACGAGAACTGGTATCGAAATAGGTGACCTACCAGACGAGAACTAGTATTAAGAGATAATTTACCAGAGGGGAACTGGTATTTGGAAAATGATTTGTCGTACAAGAACTGATTTTTGATATAGTTTGCCAGACGCGAACTGGACTTTGAAATAAATTGCCAGACGGGAACTGGGCTTTGAAATAAATTGCCAGACGGGAACTGGTTTTTTGAAAAAGCTTTGCCAGACGGGAACTGGACTTTTGAAATAAGTTGCCAGACGGGAACTGGGCTTTTGAAATAAGTTGCCAGACGGGAACTGGACTTTGAAATAAATTGCCAGACGAGAACTGGACTTTGAAATGGCCAAGCGATGTTGGGCTTTGGTGTCAGATTTTGGGTTTCAAGGCTTTTTGATGTCAGGTTCATGTTTTGGGGGGTTATGCCTGATAAATGATATGATATGCATGGCTTTATGCTAGAGCAAAGCGACATGACTAATGCATGATGATGATTTATGTAATGATTGGAAGGTTTCCAAAATGCCTCTGCGCGGGTATTGGAAGAGAATGACTTTTTTGCAGAAAGGTTTTTGTCTGTCAAAAGGTTATTTTATGGGGTGATAGTGTGATTCCCCGACACTCATCTTGAACTCTGCAGTTGATGACGTGTGAAAAAGCTTTCGCTTGAACAACTCAAAGTCAGGGAGATGACTTGCTCCTGTATGGCTCATCTTGCCCCAATGTGATGGGTCTATGCAAAATGTTTACCTTGAAAGGATTTTGAAAGCAATTCTACCATAATTTGGAGATGGATTGCCCCAGAATTTTGATCCATGAAAGGATTTATCCTTGGTTAACCGACTCTTGGAGCGGTTGACTTTTCTGTGCTCTTGAGGTAGCTTGCCCCGGTATGAGCGTTGAAGCGACTTAACTCACCCTAACTGAACATTGAAGGGGTCTGCCCCTAGCCAACAGAACCTCTAGGTGATTTGCTGTTCGAGATGTTGCTTCATCAATATGAAGAGTCTCATTCATTTTTAGAGATACTGCTTTAGTATCCTTGAAGAGTCTTAGATACGATTGAGGTATCATTCCCTTGTTGGAATATCTCGATTATATCATATAGGATACTGCTTCATTGATACCCAGAGAATCTCATGTGTTCAAATCAAGACGTTGTTCTGCTAATGCTCGGAAAGTCTTAGGTACAGTTGAGGTATCATTCCATTGTTGAAAAATCTCAGCCGTGATATCCAAGATACTGTTCTGACGATTCCCAAAGAGTCTTAACTATTTCATTTTACCTTCCGATAACCTTTTCTTACTGTATTTCTCACTGCATTTTGTGTCTGCATTTCTTTCTTGCTTTTCAAAGGACAAAATTTGGGTCTTTTCGTATTTAATTTTCGTTTCTACAGAAAGTTGTGTTACAGAAGTGAAGAAGTGTGTCAACAAGTGGAAAATCAGAAGAAATTGATAACACAACTGGAGGATGAGAAGACAGAACACTTGGAAACCATCTCTAAGTTGAAGATTGAAGCAATGTTCTTGAACTCCAAACTGGATGAGATGACAAAGTGTGTCAGAATGCTAAACAGTGGATCTGACACCTTAGACAAAATCCTCCAGACTGGAAAAATGGCAGGAGACAAGTCTGGCGTTGGGTTCAATGAATCCAAACCTGAGTGTAGTCATACTGGTAGCAAACCAAAGATGTTACATCATGTGTCACAACATCATAAGGAAAACATCAAAGATGGAGATGTCATTACTGTGGAAAATTTGGCCACATAAAACCATACTGCTTTAAGTTGTATGGCTATCCTAGTCCTTCTCATCATCAACCTAGACCCAAACACCACATCCCTGTCAATAGAAAACAGTGGATTCCTGTAGCGGTGTATTCGTCACTTTATGATTTATTGACTAAATCAAAAGCAAAGCATACAAAGATAGAGTCGCCACCGCACTTCTATTTATCCAAAGGAATGGCTAGAAAGCGAATAAAAGCCTAAGAAGTTTTACACATAGAAAACTAATGAAAGGCCAGAGATCTGGGTAAGGGGGTAATTATTCAAAGGGAAGGTGTTAGACACCCAATGCATCCTAGGTACTCCTAGGGAACCTCTTTTCACAACTTGTTGTATCATTATTTGTTTATGAAATATTTTTGTGCAAACATTGATTGTAGAGATGAGAGAAGAATATACAATTTATATATTTTTTGTGTTTGGATGGAAAGATCCATTGCCTACGTACCTTTACAGGATCAAAACCTCGTAGTTCGGCTAAAAGATTTCCAAAAAGTAAGTGGATTGATTTTAAACAAAAGCTCTAAGGTCTTTCATTATCCACGGGAGAAAACTCAACCTATACAACCACAAGTCCACCATGTGAGAACAGCTTCAACTTGCTAGTGAGGGACCATGCCCTATAATAAGCAAGGAAGTCTTACAATTCAATCACTAAGGACAAAAGGTGAGATTCACATCAACCACTAAGATAATTGAGATCTATGGCTAATGTATGAAAACTTATCAAGAATGGACAAAGCCACAAAACAATCGAATGAGTGAAATTAATCAATTAGAATTATTCACAAAATGAAGTCAAAGTTGACATTAGATTCAATTCAGGAGAAGTATTATGAAAATGAAGTTTGAAAATCAAAGGCTTAAGGCCTAGGTTTCTAGTTTTGAAAACAAGTGAGAATGTTTGCACAAAGTTTTCTGGTTTGGGTTAACATGCAAATGGAGGTTGTAAAGAAACAAAAGGTGGGGATGAGGAATAAAACTTCTTAAGAGTTCACCTCTTGAGATCATATGTAGATGATCCAAGTGGTTCCTTTGGAATAGGCAACAAGCACAAAGCAAAGTAAATGAGCAAGGTTCGAAAGAGAAAGCAAAAGCTGGAAATGGATTGCCAATAAATGGTCTTAGATCCAACTCCGAAAATAAGAAAACAAAATAGGAAACCAGTTGCCAATCAATGGTCTTATACCAGACTCCACAAAATGATCACAGGAAACAGATAGCCAATCAATGGTCTTACATCTGACTCTTCACAAGACAAAAATAGATACCAGATGCCAATCTATGGACTTACACTAGTCTCACAAAAGAAAGATGGATACCAGATGCCAATCTATGGACTTACACTAGTCTCACAAAACAAAGAAAACAAATGCAATAAGCAAGAGGAAACAAGTTGCCAATAAATGGTCTTACACTCGACTCCTAGGAAATGGAATGCCAATCAATGGTCTTAGTTCCAACTCCTACCAGATCATAGGAAACAACTGCCAATAGCTGGACTTACAATTGACTCCTCAATGGACAAAACAAAATGTCACAAAGTATGAACAATGATCATGAAATGATGTACAATTAATGTTCAAAGATGGAAACAATGCACAGAGGTACACACCAACAATTATGCACATATGGACAAACAAGCAATCAAGCAATCAGTTATCACACACTATACACAATCAATGGGCTCAAGCAAGGTTGGGCTTTAGTCAAGGGGTCATATCGACCTTGACAAACAAGCCAAATACTGGAATGGGTAGTCAGGCTCTTAACCTCTAACATTGAGAGTTAGGGTGAGCAGATGAAATGGAGATGAGGGTTATGCCTCACAGCTCTTAACCCGGGCCTGGGTGAGCTTGAATCAATAGAAGATGTGGGAGTTCAGAATGAAGGAACTCTTCTCCACAATGACTGACTCTATGGACAAGATTTTTGGTTTTTACCCGAAATGCATCAACACATGGTGTGAGCAAGATGAGAGACACAACTGAATAGCAGGGGATGGATTACACATCCCTTTTATCTGCCAATTGCCTCTTAAGAGGACTTAACCTGCTTGGCATAAAGATAAACAAACAAAGACATGGCCTCTTAAGGAGGGCTTCAGACAGGTGCCTGCCAATAACAGCAGGTCTTCCAGACTACATGAAGAATAGGGATTATACCTAAGTGGTATGCCAACCACAAGCAAATCAAAGTTCAAATGAACTTAAAGCAACTTAGGTACCTGTGTAAACAACTAAACAAATCAGTACAATATTCAGACAAACAGACAATAGTCAACAACAAACAGACAATCCCAATGTACAACATATAAGCCATAAGGCAAACTCAAGTGAATTATCATCAACCTACAAAACAACCAAATGTGAGCAATCAATAGCAAATATCAACATTCAAATGATGAAGCCACATCAACCATGGAAATTGAGTGCTTGGTCCTGAAATTCAAAGCTCACATGTAAGTCCAAACCACTAGGTCAAAGCCTAGGGTCAAAGGTGAAGAAAAAATTCAAAACAGGGGCTAAAATTCAACACAATGCAACTTCAAACACATATTAACATGTCCTAAAAAGGACCAAAGCAAAATCATCAAACAAAGGCATTTCATGTACAAGGGAAGTCAAAGACAATTTCAAAGCTCATATGTGGACATTGAGAATGAAAATTCCAAATCAAAACAGAAATGATTCAAATCATTCTGGAAAATTTCATGAGCATTTAACACATCCAATACAATCATCATACGAAAAATCAGAATCAACAGAGATCATTTGGTATGGAAATGAAATTGCACAAGTTGATCAACCAAATGTGTGACACAAATTGTCACACCATGCAAACACATGTATAAAACAGAAATGGTAAATGAGAAAAATACCAAACCAAGCCTAAAACATCCATCAACATGTCAAGAATCATCATGCAAAGTTTCATGGCAATTGGATTAAAATCAAGCATTTCACAATGGAAAGAATGGAGCAAGGTCACAAATGTACACATGATCACAAAGTCTAACACAATCCAAAATCCAGCCATGCACAACTTCAGAATTTAACATCATCAAATAGAGGACATCTCAATGAACAAGTAGCAAAAAACCAGGCATTTTTTGGAGCATTTTTCAATTTGTTATGGATTTTTGAAGTTGGAAAAATAAATTGAAATCAAAACGAACACATGGCATGAAATATGGAGGGAAAGCATAAAATGCTGAAGCAATTTGAAAAATGGAAGGCGCCAGGGATCGAACCGTGTTGATTTTGAACGTGAGTGCGCCACTTACATGAAACGCACCGTTTCATTAAAACAGGTGGCGGTCAGCGCTTATTTGGCAAGGTCAGAACAAATGTGTACCAATGGAAACGCTAGCGAGGCAATTACATGGACGGATGGGATGAAGCCCTAGGCTACATCGTCTTCTCCATGAAGACTATGATGAACAGTGCATGAAGCTCAAACAAATTTTCCAGAAATTCAAAACAAGTACATCATTTCAAAGATCTTTCCATGGTGATTACAGATCAACTCATATCTAAGCCTAATTCCACAAGATCAAAGAGAATCGAGCAAAATAAAATTTGAGCACAAAACTTGAATCACACATATCTCATTCAATAACGCATCATTTCACATGAAATTTAGCTCAGAATCATCAGCAAGAATAGATCTACAAGAATATGGCAATGAATTGCAAAATTATGAGATTCGAAACTTGACCTCTTGAAGAGCAGATCCTTGAAGATGCACGATCCAAAGCCTTGAATGATCCAAATCCACTCTATAACACTTGTAATGATGTTTGATGAAGAAATTGAAGCTTGGCAGGTGCTGGATCTAGCTCAAAACAGAATTTCCATATTCACCTTCATGAGCTTGCTACACTTGATTCTTGCACGAATTCACCAATCTAAAGCTTGATCTGCACAAAATCAAAGCCAGGGAACAATAATATGGAAAGAAAAAGCAATGTTATGTGGAGAAAACTTGAATTATGCTTGAGAGAAAATTTTGGAGGGAGAGAGAATTTGGATCTAGAAATGGTGAAAAATGATTCCTCTGAAATTCTGTTGTGGTTATGAATATATATGAAGTCTTAATCACATACTAATCAAAATTAGGCATGGTTTAGTTGTGATTAATCAAGATAAGGTGTTATGACCAAAATTTGCAAATTGGAGGTGCATGGCTAACGCATGCGTGAACAGTGCCATATGGGAGCTCAATTTCACTCAAAATCTTTCCATGCACATGTTGGCAATGGCATTTGGTCCATACAATGCACCAATTTCAAATTTTGTAATTTCCCTCCAAAATTGACTTGAAAAAGAAAATGATCAAATGATGAAAATTCATGCAATGTGATGGATGTTTTGGAAACTTCATGTCATGAGAAGAAAAATGCAAGAAGAGCCACTCATTTTGGAGTTATGAATCAAAAGTTATGGTCATTTGAAGTTCCATGTACACTTGGCAATGATTGGATCATATCTCCTCAACCACACATCAGATGCTCATGATCCGAGACATTTTGGAAATGGGAGAGAAAGATCTACAACTTTCATGTTCAACACAATTTCATTTGAAGCTTTTTTGATGATGTAAAATTGAGTTGAAGTTGAACCAAAACCCTTCCATTTTTGGAAACTTGAAATTATAGGTCACTTTCCTTTTTTAGAAACTTTTGACTTGACCTCAATTTCTTCAATGTCAGTGTTTGAAATGTCAAATGAGACTTGTTTGAACATGAATGAAGTATTTCTAATCACTTCCCACCTCCAAATCCACAGTTGACTTTGCAGTTGACTTTCTGGGTCTTCAGATGACCTGAAAATGTTCTGATGAATTTGGGGCCTCAACCACTTGGGAATTTGCTCCAAAATGAACCTCTAGCTCATATAAGCTCCATGTAATGATCACATGATCCATATACCAAGAAAATACCATCTTCTCTTTGTACCATGAATTCACCTGATGCCTTGACCTGTTGAGTGCTTAAGCTGTAAGTAACAAAGTTAATGACATATTTTTGTACATTTTTGATTAGTGATTAAAAGAAAAGCAATGATATACAGATGCAAACAATTCTTGGTGATCAAGAACCACTCTCAAAAGGATCCCACCCACAGAGAAGGAAGCAAGGTGTCCAATGATCCTTGAGGCAATGCAATGTTATGATATGATGCCATGAGGGATCTTAGGGACAAAATTGGGGTCTTACAGTTCCTAGGACTGGTGCTACTAATCTGATAGCTCACACCTCCTTCAGAGTCATCTCCCTTTTTGTTTCTTATTATAAAATAATTTGATTTTGAGTCTTCAATTTTTCTCCTCGATTATTTGAATACAAGTTCTCTTACTTGGTTAGACATTACATCCATTTTTTTTCAGGAGTTTGTTGAACTGTCTCCCCAGTAATGCTACATCATTTGCCAGATCTTCATCAGTATCTTGACCACTTTCTTCCTCTTTCTCTTCAGTGTTTGACATGAAGTCTATGCTTTTGACTTTCTTTTCAGATCCATCACTCATTCCCAACTCAAATGTTTGGAGGGATCCAATTAGCTCATCCACTCTCATATTGCAGATGTCTTGAGATTCTTCTGTGGTTGTCACTTTCATGGCAAATCTCTTGGGAAGTGACCTGAGAATTTTCCTCACTAGTTTTTCATCTGACATCTTCTAACCCAGAGCTCCTGAGGCATTAGCAATTTCAAGGATATTCATATGAAAGTCATGAATATTTTCATCTTCTTTCATCCTCAAATTTTCAAACTTGGTAGTAAGCATCTGCAATCTAGACATTTTTACTCTAGAGGTACCTTCATGAGTGGTTTTGAGAATATTCCAAGCATCTTTAGCCACCTCACAATTGTTCACCAGTTTGGAGATGTTCTTATCAACCCCATTGAATATAGAATTCAATGCTTTAGAGTTTCCAAGGGCTAGTTCATCCTCCTCCTTGGTCCATTGTTCCTCAGCCTTCTTATCAGTTGTAACTTCTCCTTCCTTAGTAATAACTGGATGTTCCCAGCCTGTTAGAACAACCTTCCAAGCCTTATTATCCAAAGATTTCAGAAAGGCTACCATTTGGGGTTTCCAGTAGTCATAGTTAGATCCATCCAGAATGGGTGGTCTGTGAACAGATCCTCCATCTCTATCCAAAGTACCAGAAAGTAACGTCCCAAGATCTCACCCAGAACCAGAGCAGGATGCCTTCTCTGATACGAATTGAAATTCTGGTATCAGATATGAGATGTCGAAGGTAATGTCATGACACTAATATCTAAACAATATAAACAGGATAAAAGATAAAGAACAATTGTACAAGTGACACAAGCAATTGTTAACCCAGTTCGGTGCAAACTCACCTACGTCTGGGGGCTACCAAGCCAGGAAGGAAATCCACTAAACAAAATTAGTTCAAAGACTCTCAGTAAACAACTTCAAGTTACAGTCTTTTCACCCAATCTCTACCCGTGTGACTTCTATCTAAGAACTCTTAGATAAAAGACCCTACTCACTCCTTCCCAATCACAGTAGTGATGTAAAAACAAATATTACAAAGAAAGAAGACACTCTTCAAGAACACATACTTGATCTTGCTTAAAAGCTTCAACCAAGTAAACACACACTCATGCTTCAAAGCTTAGAGTGGACAAATTACAACACAAAAGTCAGTCCAATTCAATCATCAATAGGATGAACGAATGACTCACAATACATACGCTCACACAAGACTAAAAGCCTTATTCTCTCTCACTATTTCGTTCATTTTTCTTGTGTGTTAAAACCAGGTTTTCCATACCCTTTATATAGAAGATTTTGACTGGGCTTGGACATCATAAAACCCTAAAACTATTTTCCATTCGTATCTTCTTAACATGCGATCATATCTTATTGGAAAATAAATCACTCTGGTTTTAATTACTGCTTGAATGGCGCGTTCAATCTCCTCATCAATCACACACAAATTAGCATGAAAAGCGCAATCACAAAATACATAACATTCAGACTGAATGTTCTGTATACACATGTCTTGACATCGGGTCTGACATCTTAGCTAAATCCTACACAACCATATTTAAACACCCTGCAGGAACCTGATATCTCATGTCAAGACTACACTTGTGAAAACTCTAGGTTTTACCAAAATTGATGCCAACACATAGAACCAACAATGTGTTACAGTTGTAAAAAACGACAAGGGTGAGTCTATAGCTAAAGGCAAAGAAATTGGATGGCTATGCGTATAGACTATAGGAAGCTAAACAAAATAACTCAGAAGGACCATTTTTCCATTCCGTTTATGGATCAAATGCTTGAACGTTTAGCTAGACATTCGTAATTTTGTTATTTAGACGGATAC
Organism: Lathyrus oleraceus; assembly: GCF_024323335.1. Taxonomy (NCBI): domain Eukaryota; kingdom Viridiplantae; phylum Streptophyta; class Magnoliopsida; order Fabales; family Fabaceae; genus Lathyrus; species Lathyrus oleraceus. The sequence goes on from NC_066581.1 coordinate 427,838,634, forward strand.
TCTGGATTTTTCAAAATTCTGATTCATCCAGATGACCAAGAGAAAACAACTTTTACATGTCCTTATGGAAATTTTGCCTACAGTCGGATGCCATTCGGAATATGCAATTCCCTTGCAACCTTTTAGAGATGCATGATGGCAATATTCGCAGACTTCCTAGATGACATCTTGGAAATTTTTATGGATGATTTTTCCATATACGGATCTACTTTCGAAGGAAGCCTTACTAACTTAGAAAAAGTTCTGGAAAGGTGCGTGAAGGTCAACCTAGTACTAAATTGGCAGAAATTCCACTTCATGGTAAAGGAAGACATAGTACTAGGACACATAGTGTATGAAAGAGGAATTGAGGTTGATAAAGCTAAGATAGAAGTCATAGAAAACCTCCAACATCTAAAACGGTTAGAGAGGTCAGAAGCTTTCTTGGACACGCCAATTTTTATCGACGCTTTATAAAAGACTTCTCTAAGATTACTAAACCTTTAACTGGTCTTCTGATGAAAGTTTTGAATTCATATTCGATGAAAAATGCCTCAAATCTTTTAATCTCCTTAAATGTGCATTAATCTCTGCCCCTATTATGCAACCTCCTGATTGGAGTCAACTGTTTGAAATTATATGCGATGCCAATGATTATGCAGTAGGCGTTGTCTTAGGACAATGTAAAGATAAGAAATTACATGTCATATATTATGCAAGCAGAACCTTAGACACTGCTCAAATGAATTATGAAACAACTGAAAAAGAATTTTTAGTCGTAGTTTTTGCGATCCATAAGTTCCGTTCTTACTTAGTAGGAGAAAAAGTTATCATCGACAAGGACCATGCCGCTATAAGATATCTACTAAGGAAAAAAGGCGCAAAACCAAGACTACATTGGTGGATCTTGTTATTATAGGAATTCCATTTGGAAATCTTAGACAAGAAAGGAACCAAAAACATGGTAACTGACCACCTCTCAAGGTTAGAGAATTTAAAACCAGACCATGTACCCATAAATGATTATTTTACTTATGATAAATTGGTCACGTCAATTAACATTGTAGTGATGAGTTATGATCGCTACCATGAATATCTTAAAGCTCAATACTCAAACGTTGAGACCGTGATAGAAGATGAAGTCGCCTTAGTACACAAGACTGTACCTTGGTACGTTGACTATGTAAACTACCTAACAGATAAAGTTCTACATCCTGATATGACCTACCAACATAAGAAAAGATTATTCTATGACCTAATTTTTTTTATTTGGACGAACCACTCCTTTTCAAAAGAAGAGTCGATGGCCTTTTCCACCGTTGCTTTCCTGAGGAGGAAATAGAAAGCATTATAAACCACTGTCATTCCTCTTCTTATGGAGGACACGTAAGCACGTTTAGGACATATGCTAAAATTATTCAAGTTGGACTCTATTGCCCCACCATATGGCGCGATGTCCATTATATGGTCGTAAATTGTGATCGTTGCCAATGCACCAGAAACATTTCCAGACGTGAGGAAATGTCTTTAAACAACATATTAAAGGTTGACATTTTTTATGTGTGTGGTATAGATTTTATGGGTCCGCTCCCATCTTCAATGAGAAATAAATATATACCCGTAACTGTTGATTATGTAGCCAAATGGAGAGAGGCCATAACCTCTCCAACAAACAATGCATGAGTAGTTCTCAAAATGTTTAAAAACAACATTTTCCCTAGATTTAGAGCACATAGGTTAGTAATAAGTGATGGAGCATCACATTTTATATCTAATATATTTGAGAAACTGTTGCACAAGTATGGGGTAAGACATTGAGTAGACCTTACCACCCATAAACAAGTGGGAAATAAGAGATTTCTAACAGAGAGATCAAACAAATTCTAGAAAAGACTATTGCTACCTCTAGAAAGGATTGGTAGAATAAACTAAATGAAGCATTGTGGGCATATAGAACAACCTACAAGACGCCTATAAAAACTACACCCTTTAAGCTTGTGTATGGAAAATCATGTCACCTACCGGTCAAGCTTGAACATAAAGCCTATTGGGGGCGTAAAGACCATAAACATGGATTGTCAAGCCGTCGGTAAAAAGGGGATACTAGATCTTCATGAACTAGAAGAACTGGGATTAGACGCCTATGAAAGTGCCTAAATATATATAGAGAGAACTAAAAGATGGCATAATAAGCGCATCACTAGGAGATATTTCTCAATAGGAGAGATAATGCTCCTATTCAAATCCAGATTAAGGTTATTTCTAGGAAAATTATGTTTTCAATGGTCAGGACTGTTCGAGGTAGTAAAAGTTATGCAATATGGAGTAGTCGAAATATGGAGTAAGTCAACAAGACCATTTATAGTAAACGGGAAAGGGCTCAAATATTGTCATACCGATGAAGGAATAAATCAATATGCCAGTTGGAAACTGAATGAGCCATATTCTAGTTCACCCGAATAGTAAGCTTATAAGAACGTCGAGATAACGACGTAAAACAAAACAATGCATGAGAGGCAAGCCACATATTTTGTTTCAATCCTTCTGCACCCAAAATAAATGAACGACACCTTGTTGATTATTTACTAACTTTGTTTATGTTTCTTACTTTTCAGGTCGCCTACATTCTCCTTAGATCACATATTTTCACTAACAAAATTATTTGAGAATGCAACACATGGACAATATGAGGATCGATTTCTAGAATGATGCCTAGAGGTCACCAACCCACTATCCAGACTTCCTATGCCTAGTAACTTTAGGACTCAGAGACAATGTGAGGTATATGTTTAGTCAGATCCACTAGAATAGATTCTCAGTTGCAAAGCACCCAACCTACCAGAACCTTACATTAGAGTTCCTAAGTTCTTTTCATTACCAACCTCACTTAGGAATAGGACAAAGTAGAGGCCTAGTTACCTTTAGGCTTCTTGGACAAGATTACTGACTTAACCATCGAGAGTTAGCTATACTTTTAGATTTCTAGCATGGACCTCATGTTTATATTGAGGTATCTGATGATATACAACCTGAGCTAGATTTCTTCTGGGGGAGGATCATAGAGGACTTTCCACCTGATCATGAGAAAATGAACCTTCCCCTTATCCATAACCCATCCATTGGTACTTCCAGATGGTTGTAGCCCAAACATTATTTGGTAAGGCAGAAAACATTGGGTTAGTTAGTAAATATGAAGTGTACTTCATGTTCAGTGTTTTTCAATCTCTTCCCATTAATTCTGCAACTTTCTTGCTCGCAAGCTTAGATCAAGTTGCTAATCAATGATAAGAAACATTTATGTAGGAGGAACTATCACTCATATTTCTTTAGCCTTCGGCCTATGCAATCAAGTAGTTCACCTAACTCCTATATGTAGATATAACCTGCTAGATTTAGACCACTGTCTAAATAGAGGCTTAGTGATGCGAGAGGGACCTAATGAGTTTAAGATACTAATTCTGAGTGAATTTGTACACCATTTCACCCTTCCAAACTCTAAAAGGACAAGCATTCATAACAGTGAAAACTGGCGATATCATTTAGAAAATCAGGATGAGTCACCATCACCACCTAAGACTCCTCCCACGCCTGAATATCACCCAACTCCTCCTTCAGATGTTTCTTCTTCATCTTCTTCCGCAGGTACTCCAGATTGGCGGAATGTTGAATATAATCTCAACACCCCTAGAAGAGAAGTAATATCTCTTCGCCATGCGATTCAAGATCAAACCAATAGAGCGGTCGAGCAGATGGACCACTTGTTCCAAGAGGTTCACTCCCTAAGGAGAGCATTGGGCCAACAAGACAAACATCGTGAGACATGAACTATTCACATGTTTACTTTTTCCTTCATCCCGCTTACACGAAACATTAAAGTCAATGTTGAGTTTAAGTGTGGGGGAGGAAACACATTCCCGTTCTGATTATATGTTGTTATGTTTTGCTTATTCTTCTTCTATTTTCGTCAAATTTTAAAATTTCCCTGATGATATGTTGTTATGTTTTGCTTATTTTTCTTCTAGTTTTACCGAGCTATCAACGTTAAATAAAGTGTTGCGTGAGAGGCAACTCACATATTTTTTTGTGCATTTCAGTTATTTTTAATGTCCATTATTATTTATTTTCAAAGAAAATTTTGCACCACTAACAATGATGTAGGTTACAAATAATTTAGAAGCCTGAAAGAGGCCCCAAAACACTATAAAGGCCCATGGCGTTTGCCATAGACCTTATGGCGCTCACCATGTAGTGAAAATTGAGAAAAAACCAAATTCCAAACGCATGGCGTTCTCCATGCACACCATGGCGTCTGCCACGACCCTCGGGGACATAAAAATGGAGTCTTGCTCACCTTTTTCCTTTCCTAATTCTAATAATCCACATTTATTGTCTAATTTTTTAAAAAACTCTCCACATTCCTGTAAGACCCCTATTTAGACCCTAAGATCCCTCATGCTATCTCATCATGTACATTAGCTTTGGGATCACACCTTGGCATCCTCCTTACCCCTCATTCATTGGGTTTGCATTGGGAGAGATCACCAAGCACATTTGATTGTATCATACTTTATTTTTCTTTGTTTACTAACCAAAATACCAAAGATATGTCAATGTATAGTTTAAATCTTTTGTAGGTAGTGTGTGTGCTCACCAATGCCTCACCAAGCTCATATTTAGGGTTTAAGACCCTCAGTGCAAGGATACCAATCAAGAGATGGTTCACAGTGACTCTAGACATCATATATGTATCCCTATGGTCTTCACATATCATTTTGATCAAGAATTCATCAAGAGTTTGAAGCTTGCTTGCCTTAGAAACCCTAATTCATCTGGGTATCTTGTGTGATTTCCTCAGCAAGTTTCTTCATCAATTGATCAAATATTTAAAAGTATACTTCATAGTACATCATATTACACATATATGATCCTACATTAGTCCCAAAAATCAAGATAATATCAAGCTAGCAAGTTGGTTCATGGTGAAAATGATTCCAAGAGAAACGTTACTCAAAATGACATTCCAAACAAATTTATGTTGGAGTATAGATCTAGTTTTTCTTGGAAATTCATTTTTTATGGTGAAAGATTATAGGTCATTTTGTCAGAACCCTAGTTAGGAGGTCAACTTCCCAAGACCATAACTTCATCAATTTTTATGAGATAAAAGCCATTCAAATTCCATGATCACATTCAAGATGTCTAATTCAACTTTTATGTTTGTAATAAGTTCAAATTCAACTTGCAAATGCACGTTTCAAGAGGAAACATTATAGGTCATTTTGGGCCATTACCATTGAACAAGTGATTTTCCTCAACTTCTAAAATGAATAACCCCTTCATGCCAAATCCAAATGAGGTCAAATTTGTGACCAAATTTAATAGGTTTTAAATATATACAACTTTGATGAAGGAATGTTTTCCATTTGAAGTCCATAGCAAAAGTTATTCAAGGTGGAAGAAGTGAACATTTGACTTGGTACTTAGAAAATTTTCAAACATGTTTGATTTCCCGAACTTCCACCTCAAAATTTATCATGATCCAAGCTTCAAATGGAAAAGTGTTAAACATTAAAGTTGTTCCCCTTGATCTCACCTTTCAAAAAAGTCCAAGATCACCTCATGTTGCCAAAGAATGAAGGACTTGCGACTGGGTTCTTTTCAATGGACCAATTAGATGATTTTAACCTTCACATTTCAAACTCAAATGCATGGCTATATGACATGATTTCAGCATGATTCTCAAGCATTTTTGGACCTGATAACATCACTTGATGTGCCTATCACACGGCCATGCAAGCATACAATGAAAATTGCTAAAAATGGCAAAATTTGGAAATGTGTGGAAATGAATCTCATAGCCTATAAATACAACCCTTCATGCTAAGAATTGAGGACCTCATGCCCAAGCTTTGAACCTGCAATCCAAACCCTCACCATTATAGGATAATCTTAAAGGTTTTAATTTGAAAATAGAGCTTCAAATCTCATTCTATTTTGAGATTGAAACTCCAAGATTCCAAGCCATTTTCTGATCTTAATCACTTCCTACAAGCTTTTGAAACAAAGCCAAGCACACTTGGGATTAAGATCAAGCAAGTTGAAGCTCCCTCGAAGGTAATTATTTAGAATTTTCATCTCTTCGATTCTTCCTTAATTCTTCACTATTCTTTGTGATTTTTGGTTGACTGAAGTCCTACCAATGTAGGCAAGAAGATTGAGTTGCTTTGAGGTTAAATCGAAGCAACTCAGTTCATGGTCCTCAAAATTCAAATCCCTGTATCTTTTTATATACTTGGAATTGGAGAAAATTGAGGCCAGGTTCGTGCTCCTGAGCATTTTTCTTTGAATCCAGGTACTTGTTTTTCATTTTTGTGATGGTTGGTGGTGGACCAGTCTGGTGAGGTCCACCAGAGAAGAAGAACGGAGCCCTAGCTTCGGTGGTGTATTGCCACGTCTCATAACCATAAGATCTTGTTTAAATGTTCTAATCATGGTCGCTCCTTGTGATTACCATCCTTATGACGTGTTGACTGAGGTGTATGGTGTGAAGCGCGCGCTTGGCCATCAGATCTGCCACCTTAATTAATGAGGGAGATTTGATGGCTCTTGTTTTTTTTAATTTCTTTTATTTTTTGATTTTTCATTTAATTCATTTATTTTGTTTAATTCATATTAATTTCATTTTTAATCCAAAAAATATGGGACTTTAACCAAAAATCTTTAAATATTGTCCTCTTTCATTTTTTGAATTAAAATTATTTTTTGGATTAATTTTGATATTTTTCATGAATTAAATGTTTTTTGTACATATTTTAATTGTTTAAAAATACTTTTGACTTTAAAAATCATGAATTTTTTTGTCTAAGGTCCTTTGACCTTGTTTGATCTAGGATAAATCTCTTGGTCATTTATTTGGTGTTTTGAAGAGATTTTAGGTTTTGACCAAATTAAATTGAATTTTAATGCATTTTTTAATTTGATTTTTAATTGATTAATTATGTAAAAATTATGTTGAGCCATTTTTATGGTCTTGTGATGTTTGACTATTTGTTTGGGCCTTGGTCAAGGTTGATTTGACTTTTGTTGGGTTAAAATAATTGGATTTAGGGGATTGATGAAATGTACATTTCATCTCCCAAAATGAATGAATGATTTTAATTTGATAAAATTCCTCCAATGACCAATTTATGTTTCTCTCATCTCCCTTCCCTCTTCATCTCCATTCCTATTCTTTCCCATCCCTTTCATTGACCAATGAAATCTCAAGATCCTAAGGCTAATTGGTTCATCAATGACCTTGTGTCACATGAACCAATACAAGTATGGATGACATAGGTCCATCCATTTTGATTTTTTTCTTTTAGTGTGTGGTATATTTTAGGAGTTTGGTTTATTATACCAAATCTCTAACATGCATTAGCACCTAAATTTTCATTTCCCGGCCTCAGATAGTTGTAACTTCTACATAAGTCCAATTATGATGCTTAACATAGAGCTAAATTTGACCCTCAAGGCATATCATTCTAATAAGTGGGATTGTAAGTCTCTCATCTTTCATGTTATTGTGTGTAAACTTGGCCTTTTTTCCTTCCTTTTAAAGATGTCTTGGTTCAATGATTCATGCTTCTGAATAGATGGTTGAGTGTTCTCCAAAGAATGACTTAATCAATTGAAAAGCAAAACACCAATAACATTTAATTAACTTTGACGAACATTTGACTAACTCTTATTAACTTTGCTTTACTTTCAAGTCATTTACTTTATGCAATTTAATTTCTAGTCATTTACCATTCATTGTCATTTACATATCATTTAACTTGTTTATGTTTATGCCATTTTCACTTTGCTCATTTTGAGCCATATTTTATGATTGTATATATTTATCTGCGTACCTTGATTGTGTTTGTGGTCTTAGGACCTTAAAATACCTAATAAATAACAAAAACCCTAAAAAATGTTTGGTGGACTGTTGGGCTTGATCTGAACTTTTGGACTTAGGATTAGGCAACATTCCATATGCAAGAGGACTTGGCCAATGCCAACATTTTAAGACCAAGTTATTGTGATTTGAGCTTTCATCTGATGTAAGTATTGGGATCCACTTGAACTTATCTGCTACATGGTCTTGATGCAACTGTTATTTTAACCTCATGTCTAATGCCTTATTCTGAGTTAATCAAGGAATATTTCATCTGATACATGAGAGGACAAAGAAGACTGCTATCTATGGGATTTTCTTGTTTGGATGTGGCCATCTTTATTTGATGCCTTGATCTTCATGATGTATGATATTGCTAATTGATTGTTGATAATTGCTTGATTCAAAGTCCAAAGGGAAAGTGGGTTTTCTATATGACATTGTTGTCTGTTGGATTGCATCCCATTGGTCAGATCTTTTCAACTCTTAACTTTTAATTTTATGCATAGGATTATTCTCTTCATCTTATCCCACTTCTTAAATTTCAAAATCTCTCCCTCCCTCCATTTCAAAAACTTCTTTGCTTGTGATTTCAAATTAGAAACTTTGGCCTTATGCCGTGGAATTTTCAAACTCTTTTTCTTAAATCAAACTTGTAAATAAATCTAATCATATTGACTTAAAATCTCAAAAGACAAAAAGAACTAACACTCATTTAAACTTTTGGGCCTTTTGTGCCTCTTTTCACTTAACTTTTGATTAAAAGCAATTCACTCACTTTGAAATTGATACCATGAACTACGAGGTTTTGATCCCTCATTTTTATGTTGGTACGTAGGCACAAGTTCGAAGGTCTTGTCAAACACAAAAATATAATCAATGAATTATTTTCTCATCCCCACACTCTATTTTTATCACATACACACATACAAAAGGGCTCCCTAGGAGTACCTAGGACACTTTGGGTGCTATCACCTTCCCTCTGTGTAACCAACCCCCTTACGTGTAATCTCTGGCATTTTATTAGTTTTGATTTGAAAACTTCTTATCTTTGGGTTTTGTTCGTACTTTTCCCTTTTACTTTTGAAACAATAAAAGCGCGGTGGCGACTCTGGTTTTATTGACGTTAAGTTTATCCATAGCTTAATGGTCATGCATTTATCGCTACAATTCCTTCACTCTTCCAACTTCTACTCTCTCACCCTTATATAAACCACACTTCACCACTTTTATTCCCACCATATTCACATTCTTACAAACCTTCATTCCACACCAACTCTTCAACTTTCTCTTTAAATTCTCATTAATGGCACAAGGTAATGTTAACTTTAATGGTATTGTGTTCTTGGAAGGTAAAGATGGGGGTGACGGTGGAAGAGATATGAACCTCTTATGAACCGGGAAATTATTCTGACACGGTATGTGTAGTGGTGCATTCGTGATCGTCGAGCTATGGATAAACCCGACGTCGTTTGAATAATCAGAGTCGCCACCGCGCCTTATTTGTTACCAAAGGAAAAAGGGAAAAGTACGAATAAAAACCCAAAGATAAGAAGTTTTCAAATCAAAACTAATAAAATGCCAGAGATTACAAGTAAGGAGGTTGGTTACACATAGGGAAGGTATTAGCACCCAAAGTGTCATAGGTACCCCTAGGGAGCCCTTTTTTGTATGTAAGTATATTTAAAAAAAAATGTTTGATAAAAATATAAAGGGGGGATGAGAAAAAAATTCATTTATTATATTTTTGTGTTTGACAAGCGGTGTTATGCCTACGTACCAACATATAAATGAGGGATCAAAACCCCGTAGTTCGTGGTAAAAATTTCAAAGAAGTTGATGAATTGATTTTAACAAAAGTTTAAAAGAAAAAGGCACAAAAGGCCAAAGACTTGAATGAGGTTGTTAGTTCTTTTTGTCTTTATGAAATTTGAAGTCAATATGGTTAAGTTCATTCACAAGTTTGATTTAAGAAAAAGTTTTAAAAATCAGTGGCATAAGACCAAAGTTTCTACTCATTAAAACATGTTTAAATTGAAAAAGACAAAAAAGAAGAATTTTTTTAAAACGAGGGAGAGATTTTGAAATTAAAGAAGTGGGAAGAGATGGAGGGACTACCCTAGATAAAGTTTAAATGTTCAGAGTTGAAAATATCTGACCAATGAGAAGCAATCCACAAGACAAGAATGTCAGATAGAAACCTATTTCCTTTGGACTATTGAGCAAGCAACATCCAAGTAATTAATAATGAAGACCAAGCCATCAAATTAATATAGCCATAATATCCAAGCAAGCATTCCAATAGCAAGCAGTCTTCAATGTCTTCAAATGTATCAGATGGAATATTTCCTTGGCAAACTCACATAAACAATCATCAGACATCAACAATAATAACATTATAACAATTTGAGCATAAAGACAAAGTAACAGATAAACCCAAGTGGTAATTGAGGCTTGCATCAGATGAAAGGCACTGCCAAGGGTGGTTCAGTCTCAAAATATTGGCATTGGCCAAGTCCTTCAAAGCATAGGGAATATTGCCTACTACTAAGTCCAAGGGTTCAGATCAAATCCAAGGTAAAGGTCCAATAGTCGACCTATATTTTTTTAGGGTTTTTGTTGTTTATTAAGTATTTTAAGGTCCTAAGACCATAAATAGAACACAATCAAAAGCACACAGTATACACAAGCACAAATGATATGGCTCAAGTGAGCAAAATGAAAATGACTGAAACATAAACATCTTGCATGAAATTTAAATAGCAATGAATGATAAAGGTACTTGAATTTAAATTGCATTAAGTAAATGAATTGAAAGTAGAGCAATATTAATGAAATGTTAGTCAAATGTTAGTGGATATTTTCAATTGTTTAAGTCATTCTTTGGAGAGCACTCAACCATCCATTCACAAGTATGAAGACATGAACCAAGACATCCTCTATGAGAAGGGCTCCTACTTGGATAAATCAACAAGTATGCCACTAGCTCTCATAAATAGGAAAAAGGTTAAGTCTTCACACAATGCCATGAAGAATGGGAGACTTACAATCTCACTTACAATAATGCTTTGCCTTGTGGGACAAATTAAGCTCTATGTTAAGCAATCGTAATTGGACTTATGTAGAAGTCACACCTATCTGAGGTCGGGCAATAAAATATTAGTGTTAATGCATGTTAGAGATATGGTACAAAGAACCATACTCCTAAAACATACCACACACAAAAACAAAATGGGATGGGCTTATCTCAGTCCAGCTCATGTTGATTCATCTGACACAAGGTCATTGATGACTCAACTAGCATTTGGACATTAGAGAAATCATTGATCAATGATGAATTGGGGAAGAATTGGGATGAAGATGAGGAAGGAAGGGGAAATAGAAACCCAAATTGATCATAGGAGGAATTTCATCTGCTCAATACTATCCATTCATTTTGGGGGATGAAATGTACATTTCATCAACCCCCTAAATCCAATGGTATTGATCAAACAAAAGTTTAAATCAACCATGATCAGGGCCAAACAGAAAGTAAAACATCACAAAGCCAATCCAATGGCTCAACAATATTTTTAAATTATTAAACAATTAAAAATCAATTTTAAAATGAATTAAAATGCATTTTTAAATGGACAAAACCTCAAATCCCTTCAAATCACCAAATAAATGGTCAAAGGATTTATCCTAGGTCAAACAAGGCCAAAGGACCTTAGACAAAAAATTTGAGAATTTTTAGAAAGTCAGAAGTATTTTAAAATATTTAAAAACAAGTCAAAAATCATTTAATTCATGAAAAATATAAAAAATAATCCAAAAAATAATTTGAATTCAAAATATGGAAGAGGAAAATATTTGAAGATTTTTGGTGAAAGTCCCATATTTTTTGGATTAAAAATGAATTTAATATGAATTAAACAAAATAAATGGATTTAAAATAAAATCGGAATTTAAAATAAAAAGAGAAAAAATAAGGGCCATCAGATCTTCCTCATTAATTGAGGTGGCAGATCTGATGGCCAACACGCGCACTCCATCATGTACCACAATCAATGAGTGTACACGCTTGGTAATCAAAAGCAAGGGCTAAGATTAAAACATTTGAACGTGATCAAGTGGTTGGGAAGATGCCGACACACCACGGAAGCCCGAACTCCAGTCTTCTTCTCCGGTGGACGTCACTGGACTGGTCCACCACCAGCCACCATGAAAATAAAAAGTGAGCATACTAATTTAAAGGGAAAATGCTCAGGAGCTCGAATATGGCCTCAATTTCTTCCAATTCCAAATATATTAAAAGATACATGGATTTGAAATTTGAGGTGCATGATATGAGTTACTTCGATTTGACCTCAAAGAAACTCAATCTTGTTGCCTACATTGGTAGGACTTCAGCCAACCAAGAATCAATCAAAATAGTTGAGAATTGAGGGAGAATCGAAGAGAGAAAAAATCACAAAAATCACCTTCGGTTTGCTTCACTTAAGCTTGATCTGGATCTCAAATGACTTGGGCTTGCTTCTGAAGTTTGAGAAAAACAAGAAAGGGGGTTTGAATTGTTTTGGAAATAAAAACTTTTTCAGAAACCAGACACACAGAATAAAAAGGGAAATGACACATAATTTTATACTGGTTCGCTTGAAATTCAAAGTTACTCCAGTCAACCCGGCCAAGGTGATTTCGCCTTCAAAAAGGACTTAATCCACTAATCTTGGAAGATTGCACAACCAATCATCTAAGAGAATAATCCCTCATCCCTCTCAAGTATTCAGACTACACAGAGTCACTTGAGGAAGTATTTTAAGCAAAAGTATAAATTGTAATGTAACGTGCTTCTAACAAACAAGCAAGAATTACAGACTTGTAAGAACAATAGCTTTTCACGTAAAGCAGCAACTCGTGAAAGATAAGAAGGAATGATTTAAGAGTTTTCGTATTCTTATGTGTCTCAGGTGTGTTTTCTTGTGAAGTATTCCATCCTATATATAGTCGTTGTGAAGGACCGTTGGAGTGATAACAGGATCTTGGTCATTGAAGAATGTTTAATGTCATTACTTTCCTTGTTTCTTTCTAAAACAGTTTTGCACGCCTCATTATTTCCTTCTCGAAATAATTTTTTTCCAAATTAAGATTTCTTTTCGGTTACGCGTTCTGAACTGGTGAGTCTGCATCAAAGTCTTGATATATCAAAGTTTATCTTCAGAGGTTGATTATGTCTGACCACATCAGAGTTTCTAACTTCTTTATGTTGTGCTGGTATATGCGTTGATCAGAATCAGAGCCTTTTGGACACGTTCTTTCTGAGTAGTATCTGATAGTTGAATATTTTGTATCTGATTTAATTGACTATCTGATGTTTGATCAGAGTCCTGCACACTAAGAAAAAATCTTGTTAGAGTACCATTTTTGTTTCATCCTTTGTTATCATCAAAATCTTAGAGAGATATTGTAGAACCAACTTTGTTCTTACAATCTCTCCCTTTTTGATGATGACAAAACAATACAGAGTAAAGGTGAAACATTAAAGAAAATCTAAGATCAGATAGGAAAGTGGGCTCCCCCTGAGTTAGATCCTTGGATAACTCAGAAGTTCTTACCGGACCTTCATTGGTTTAGTGCTTTAGCTACTTTCCTGCATATCTTTAGTCATTGATTTAGTAATAATTTATTAATAATGTTTGCAATGCTTGAGAGGATTTAGTTATGTTTCCATCAGAGCTGTTTTAGTTCTCCCCCTTTTTGTCAGAATCAAAAAGACGTGCAAAAAGAAAAGTTGATATTGAGAAAAGGCATTTACAGATAAGTAGCACACATGGCAAAAAGCAGAAAGCAAAAAGAAGATATCAAAACATAGAAAGCAATAAGCCTAAGTGCCTAAGGGTTTGGAGGCGGAGGCATGCGTTGGAGCAGCTGGGACAACATATTCTGAATGTTGAGGTTGACATAGTCCTGTTGATCCAGCCTGGCCCGAACTACCTGTTGTTCTTTCTGCAGTTCCTCTAGAGTCTTCAAGACCAGAGGGACGAACCCAGAGTTGGAGTGCTCCCCCCTGAGTCAGAGCATCAGCTTTAGCTTTGGCAGTTTCTTCAGCAATGTGAGCTGCTTCTTCAGCTTCGGCTTTAGCTTTTTCCTCAGCTTCAGCAGCAGCCGCAGCAATAGCAGCATCAGCGGCAGCCTTGGCTTCAGCTTCTCTGATTCTTTGAAGTTCTTCTTAGCGCACTTTCTCTTCAGCTTCCTTTCTTGCCCGTTCCTTAGCTTCTTTGGCTAAGCGCTTTTGAAGTCTAATACCAGCGTCTCAGATAAAGTCGTTGCAGACTTGTTCAGAGAGGCTTTTCAGCTTGAAGGCTTCAGAGGTCATCCAACTTATCACTTTGTTCCAGTGGATCCTTACAGCAGAGGGATCATCACTGATGCCAGAATTGATTGTCAGAGACTTGACCTTCTCTACTGAAGACTTTGCAAAAACCTATATTGCTTCTTCTTGGGTAGGGAGGGTAGTCTCTGGTTCAGTGTTAGATGTTGGGGAGGATGGAGGAGGTGAGTTTGGGGCACTGAGATTTAGTGTGGGAGTTATGGAGGCAATGAAAGTTGTGGGTGTGGGAATGGCAGAGGGTGATGGTGATGTTTGTTCAGGTTCTGGGTGTTGTTCAGATTGCGGTTGGGTTGGTTGTGGTTCAGAGTGGATTGGTTGTTGTGTAGGTGGTGGTGTTTGTTTAGATGTGGTGAGATTTGGATGTTCAGGAGGTGGGGAAGGAAAGTTTGGGGCAGGTTCAGAGTGTGATGGCTAATGAGAGGCCAGAGCACGGGCTTGTAGCTAAGCCAGAGTGGGTGATAGGGGGTCAGATGGTTCTGTGTCAGAGGAGAGTTCGTAGTAAGGTGGGGATTGAGGATATGGTGATGATGATGGTGAAGTGGTTTCATTCAACATTTCTGCTTCCGAAACGGGTAATATGGTGGTAGCGAGGCTGAATTTGAGAGAGGGTGGGTTAGAGGATCTGGTGGTTGAGGGAGGAGTTTTAGAAGAGGTGTATATGGGAGTTGTTTGGGGAAGAGAATAAGCAATTGGTTTAATTTTGATAGAGCAAGGGAGAGGTACAGACTTACCTGGAGAGCCAACTAGAGGAACTAGGGGTCTTGATCCAGAGGATTCTCCCAGCTTAGCTTTCTTTACCTTCTTGGACTTCTCAGAGGGCTCTCGCATCCTCTTCATGAAGTTAGGTGGATGCTCAGGAAGCCAGTCCACTATGAAGTCAGAGATATCCACCCCTTGATTGGCAAGGTCCTGTAGATAGTAGGCTACTAACTCTGGAGGGTCAATCTTGGAGAACAGGTAAAGTCCGTTGGGAATCTCCCTCTGATCTCTGAGTGCTTCCCAGGAGGTATCATGTGTTGGTTTGGCTCTGACTTGATCAATGATTCCCATGCTCTTCAGATTTCGAGCATTCAACGGTCTTCCAGTGTCAATGGTGACATCTTCCATGAGTCTGAGCTGAATCAGGTGATCCACTAAGCCACTCTTAATCAATACATCTGATATGAGTCTCCCCAGAGGGATGTAGTTCCTTGTCTTCATGTTGTTTCTGGTGTCTTTGAATGAATCTCTAATGTACTTGAAGAGGAGTGCAGGTAGACATTGTTTCAGACCCTTGTGAATGCAGTACAAGATACACTTCTGATCTGTGTTGATGTAGTCAGAAGAGTTTGAAGCAGGGCGATGATGAATGGTGCCTAAGATGATCTTCAACCAGACCCGGAGGTTCTGATGTAGCTCCTTATTCTTGGAATTCTTGCCTTTAACACTCTGTTGGAAGATGGTAGGGGTGATTTCCTGGGACAAGTATTTTGCCCTAGGGTTTATGTTGTAGATGCGTCTTCCTCCTGTCTTCTCCATGTTCAGAAGGGAGGCAATTGATTTCTCAGTGATGATTATCTTGCCTCCCAGAGCGTAGGAGACAATGTAGTGATCATCTGAGTCTGCGAAACTCCAGAACTCTTTCACCAGATTCGTGTACACAGGGCCATAGAGGCGTTGAAAGTAGGTTTCCCACCCTTGCATTTTCAATTCTTCAGTAAGGTCTACGCCATTCCGCTTCATGTTTTCGAAATCAACCAAGGATTCACATAGAACTTCAAGCTTCTCAAAGGGATTTGCTAGATGTATGTGGGGCTCACGATCGAGGATGTGGGGTTCCCTGTATACTGAGGTTGAGACGATGCCGGTGGTTGCAGTAGTTTGTTGGCTTGAACTGGGTGCTTGCTCCATTGAGTTCATTTGTTGGGAGAAGTTGTAAACGGATTGTTGTTGAGAATCCATGAAGAACAATTGAAGATGATGATGAAGGATTGAAGAGCTTGATGAAGACTACAGAAATCTTTGAAGGAGATGAAGAACTGAGAGAGAGGGTTTTGTGAGGTCGTGGGTGTAAAGTGTGCAAGTGTAGTTTGTGAAATGAATATATACACATTTAGGGTGCATGCAAAACGACAATAGAAGGTAAGTTTAACAGTTAAGAAATTGAATGCAGCATGTTAACTAAGTAAGCACGTTTAGAGGAGAATGATTACAACCCATGATGGAGGTCTAATCCCCAAATCAACACACTGCTCGAGGAGATATCAAGAGTCTGTCTCTTGATTTCTGCTAGACAGTTGTCTAGAAGTTCCAAGGTCAGACACAAGATGTACCACATGTTACTCTATCTGATCTTCAGGAATACCAAAGGGTGGGATCCTGAGGATT
Source organism: Lathyrus oleraceus (assembly GCF_024323335.1). NCBI lineage: Eukaryota > Viridiplantae > Streptophyta > Magnoliopsida > Fabales > Fabaceae > Lathyrus > Lathyrus oleraceus. The sequence goes on from NC_066581.1 coordinate 427,855,268, forward strand.
TCTGACTCAGATGACTTCTTAACTGGTAGTAGCATCAGAGTCAGATGCAGATTCCAGGTGTTTACTTCAGAGTTTTATTTTGCTATTTCAGAGGCACATTTCATTCTGGACAATTTTGAATGTTTAGATTTTTCAAGATAAAAGAGATCTATCTTCAGCGAGGGGTTTGGTAAAAATATCAGCCCATTGATGGTCTGTATCAATAAATTTTAAGATTATTACCCCTTTCTGAACATAGTCTCTAATGAAATGATGTTTTATTTCTATGTGCTTAGCTCTGGAATGCAAAATAGGATTCTTACTTAAACAGATGGCCGCAGTATTACCACAGAAGATAGGAACGTTACTCTCAAAGATGTGAAGGTCTTCAAGTTGATTCTTCATCCAGAACATCTGAGTAGTACATAGTAATGTTGATATATATTCTGCCTCTGCAGTGGACAGAGCTATGGTTGATTGCCTTTTGCTGGCCCAGGATATCAGATTCTTTCCTAAGAACTGACAGTTCCCAGATGTACTTTTACGTTCCATTATGTCCCCTGCGTAATCTGCATCACAATAACCAGAAAGTATATACTCTGATGTTTTCTCATACATCAGGCCCAGGTTAGAGGTTCCTTTCAAATACCTAAGTATTCTTTTAACAGCTATTAAATGAGATTCTCTAGGATCTAATTAGAATCTGGCACATAGACATACACTAAACAGAATATCAGGATGTATAGCAGTCAAATAGAGAAGAGAGCCCATCATACCACGATACAGCTTCTGACAAACCTTCTGGCTAATTTCTTCTTTTTCCAGAATGCAAGTTGGATGCATAGGTGTCTTAGCAGGTTTGCATTCAGCCATTTTGAATTTCTTCAGAATGTCTTTTATGTATTTACTTTGATAAATGTAGGTAGCTTCTGAAGCTTGATTGATTTGAATCCCTAGAAAGAACTTTAGTTCTTGCATTAAGCTCATTTCAAATTATATATGCATTAGATTAGAGAATTCTTGACATACAGAAGGGTTAGCTGAACCAAAAATAATGTCATTAACATATATCTGGCATATCATGAGATCATTTCTAATGTTTTTACAAAAGAGTGTAGAGTCAACCTTTCCTCTAATAAAGTCATGTTCCAGAAGGAAGTTACTTAATATATCATACCAAGCTCTAGGAGCTTGTTTTAAACCGTACAGTGATTTCTTGAGTTTAAAAACGTGTCTGGACATTTAGAGTTTTCAAAACCTGGAGGTTGATTGACATAAACTTCTTCTGATATATAACCATTAAGAAATGCACTATTGACATCCACTTGATATAGTTTGATAGAATGATTTATAGCAAATGAGACAAGTAAGCGAATAGATTCTAACCTGGCGACCGAGGGAAAGGTTTCATTGTAGTCAATACCTTCTTGTTGACTGTACCCTTGTGCAACCAGTCGTGCTTTGTGTCGCATCACGCGAAAAACCGGCGGGAAAAGAAGAAACAACAGAGCCGCCACCGTGCGTTATTTATCCCAAAAGAGGGAAAGGAAACGCTCAGAGTAAACCTGGAAAGAACATGGTCTCGCGACCAAAGAGAATGGGTTCGGGAGTCGGTTATGCGAAGGGAAGGTATTAGCACCCCTACGCATCCGTCGTACTCGACGGGATCCACGCACAATAGAAAGGAAAGTGGTTGCTAAACACTGCTCACACACACACACACTGGCTGAACAGAGACAAAAGAAACTGACTGAAATTGACTCGGCAGGATGTCGCATCCTGGGCCTACTTAGTCTATCAGGCATAGACATCAGAGTCGAAGTAGTTCGGACTGGGGAAACGACACATGCTCGCTAGGATATCGCATCCTATGCATACGTATCTTCTCGGACGAGAGAAGAATCAGAGCATCCGTAGCTCGGCTGACACGCACACAAACAAACAAAGGCAAAGGCGAACGTGGAGCCTGAATGCCAATCGATGGACTTATATCAGCATCCGAACCAAAACGCACTCAAGAAGGCAAACATGGAACCCGACTGCCAATCACTGGACTTACATCAGCATCCGAACCAAACACACGCACACTGGAACCCAAATGCCACTCGATGGTCTTACATCAGCTTCCAAGCACACAACAACACACACAGAGGGGTTGAAGACAAAAGGTGGAAAAAGAAAAAGGGCGCCCGGAGAGATCAGCTCAATCTCCTGCCTACATACTTCATCTGGTATGAAGATCAGGGCGATGTAGTTCCCCTACGGAGGGATAAAGGACTAGCCTAACCAGATAACAGAGGGAGACACAACTAGGGAGACTACGACTCGAGCCTAGATGTTATCATGCAAATCATCCCTAAGTTAAGGTTTCTAGCTAACTGGCACAGAGAGCCAGCCTATCCTAGACATGACTTGCACAGGAAGCAAGCCACACACACACTTAACTTGCACAGGAAGCAAGCCAAGCAAAACCTAACTTGCACAGGAAGCAAGTCTAAACTAATCCTAACTTGCACAGGAAGCAAGTCAAACAATCCTAACTTGCACAGGAAACAAGTCAAACAATCCTACAAGCACAGATAGCACATACTATACACAAGCAAGGGGCTCAAACAAGGCTAGGTTTTAGTCGAGGGGTCATATCAACCTCAACAAACAAACCTCTGGAACTGGGTAATGTTAGCTCTTAACCTTGCCATTGAGGGGCTAAGGTGAAGCTGATGAAGGGTGAGTGAAGATAAGACTTCACAGCTCTTATCCCTGGCCTGGGAGAGCTCAAGACAAGAATGTGTGGGTTCAGAAAGGGGGAACCCTTCTACACATTTAAAACTGACTCAACTGTACAATTGTACAAGATCTTGGGTTTGTATCCGCAATGCATCAACACAGTGGTGTGAGCAAAACAGATGACACACTGAATAGCAGGGGATAGGTTGCATATCCCTTGGGTTCTGCCAATTGCCTCTTCACTTAGGAGGTCTTTGACTCTATGCAAGGACAAAAATAAACAATCACAAACATTGCCTCTTAAGGAGGACTTCAGACAATTGCCTGGCCAAGTAACAGGCCAGGTCTTCCAGACTACATGAAGATTAGAAGCATACCTCAATGCAAATTGCTTATACAAGCAAAGCAAAGCAATAAGTTCACAAGGAACTAAGCAACTAAAAGCACCTGAAACAGTCAAGCAGATGTTAGTATGCAACTTCAAAACAAAGCAAAAGAGAACAGACATTAACAGTTAATCAGAAGCAACTGGGTGTGCAAGGCACAAGGCTTAAGGCATGTGAGCCAAGCTCCCTACAAAACACACATGTTAGTCAATGATATTCAAGCAAGCTCAATCAAAAGAATTGGTCTCAATGGCCATTTGGTGTTCCACCTGAAAACACAAGCTCAAAGGTGAGTAACGGGACCACTAGGGCAAGCCTAGGGTCAAAAGAGAATGAAAAAGTCAAAACAGCAAAGGGCAAGCATCCAAAATCATGTTCAAACAATTAAGAAACACAACCAATTGGGTTCACATCCATATCAATCACTATCATCATTTCATGAACCATTTAGTTCAAAGTATGGCAAACAGAAGCTCATAGAGGTCAACAGAAAGACTTAACTCAAAAGCAATCCCTAACATTTCCAAAAATCACCAAATAAATCATGGTCAATCACAACCCATAGCATGGTATGCATGTCAAATTTCATCTCATTTGGACAAATGGAAGGCAGTCAATGAAAATCAGAAAGTCAAAGCAATTTTGAACATGCTCAAGGAAGTCATCCAAACATGTATCAACTTAGAAAATTCATAAATCAGAGATGGCATATGATAAATGAATGGGATCAAAACCATGGCAAAGATGAGGATGTCTAGTTATCTCATGTAAAATTTCATGTCCATCCAATAAAGTATGAGAATTTCACAAATGAAATGGGAACAAGTGTCACACAAGGTCAACATATGACTAACCAGGGGAGAAAATCTCAAACAATTAGGAAATGCCACAAATAAATCCACAAAAAATCACATGTAAACTAGACATACAAGAGTAGGTTCATGCAAAAAATCAGATCAATTGGAGGTCAAGAAGCATGGTAATGAAATTCATGAAGTTGGGCATCAATGGTGTGACACAAATTATCACACCCTAATTCAAAAATTCATAACTCACAAACCAGCAATGATAAATTCACAAACTCTACACCAAAATCACCATGAGTGTGTCTAGTTTAAGCACAAAAAATTTGGGAGCCACTGGATACATTCTCATCATTTCACAAATGTTTTGGCAAAGTGTATAATATTTGGTCACATGTCACAAACCCTAGCACCATTTAAAATTCATTGATCAAAAAAATCTGGAAAAAATATGATAAAATACTAGAGGTCATGAGGAAGACAATGCAAAAATTCCCATGATTTTTGGACTAAAATTGGAGGCGCAATGATTTTTGTAAGTTGGTGTCACAAAGTGAAATAAACGTTGAGATGAATTGATTTTAATTGGAATAAATATGTAATGAAATGCCAAAAGACCAAACTGCCCCTTGCTGAGTGTTGAAACTCAGCGTTTCATTTAAATGGGGAGGTCAGCGCTCCTTTTTAATATATATTTCATAGAAGGCGTTAAATAAATGAATTGGCATTGCGCCCCAGTGGTAAAACACTTGGTATCTGAAGCTTTGAGGCAAAGGTTTGGGGTTCGAATCCCCCTCGCCCCAGGCCTTTTGGCATTTATTTGGAAACAAGGCAAGGCACATACAAACGCTACAGTAAACATATTGCAGAACATATTCACATTGCAGAACATATTACAGTAAACATAGCAACATATTCACATTGCAGAACATATGTAATATTGCAGAAAACATATTACAGTAAACATAGCAACATGTTCAAAACCCAGGTCGAATTTTTTTTTCTCCAAATTCACAAAACAGGTATACCAATACGTGCATCTTCCATCACATGTTCACAATCCAACAATAGTTTTCAATGATTTATGCTAACATGAGAGAAACAAACCAAAACATATTCACATATGAAACTTTGAGACAACATAACTCCACAAATACTCAACCGTTTTCAGTGACTCAAAGCTCATAATGATCAGGATAAAGAGATCTACGCATTACACACCATGATTTTGGAAAAAAGAGGATTCGAAATCTTACTTATTTTTGAAGCAGAAGGAAAAACAGTGTTGTTTTGGTCTTCTTGGCCCGAAACAGATGATGCAAAAGCCTTCCAATGATGATTGGTGAAGGTGGTTTGGTTCAGAAACCCTTGCGGTGGCTTAAAACTTGGACTGTCATGGGTGATGTGTGAGGAAAAACAGCCATGGGAAATGGCTTTCCAGCTGGAGAATGTTGATGGAAACCAGTTCAAAATGTTGTGTAGATGTAGTATTAAGCAAGGCCAGGCTCAGTTCTTTGAGAGTTTTTGACTGCTCTTTGAGAAATGGCCAAAATGAGATTTTTTAGAGAATGAGTTTTCTGTGGTTTTTGGCTGCTACTGCTGATTTCATTTGACAGAAAATGAGGTTTTTATTTGCTATTTGATGTTGCTTGGATGAAGAAAACCAACAAAGCTTGCTTAGGTTACTTGAGGTTTTTGGAAGATTTTGAGAAAATGGCCAAGAATGAGTTTTTAGCATGTGAAGTTCTGTCTTGAAAATCTGTTTGATGGATGCTAGTTAAGAGTTTCATTTGACAGAAAAATCAAGAAAGGACCTGCTGTTGGATGTTGCTTTGTGGTAAGGCCATCCTTTTCACTTTGGAGGTTTTGACTGGTTTTTAGAAAAAATGGCCAAAATGAAGTTTTTGAGCATGAGTGAAATCTGTGTGCCAAGTGATGGCTGCCCCTGCTAATAGGGTCCTCTATTGACAGAAAAAATGATGAACAAGACTGCTATGTGATGGTACAAAGCATGGTTCTTGGATTTGTGAGATGGATTTAGTGAAAACATGTACTTTCTTCCAAAATTCAAGCAAGCAAGGAATGGCCTTTTTTCTGTTGGTTTTAGGCTGCCACTCTGAGTTTGGTTTGACAAAAAAAATAGGTTAAGATTTTCTGTTGGATCTTGCTTGTGATTCTTTGAGTTTCTTTTTGGCAGATTTTTCAAAAGTGTAAAATGAAGCTTGAGAGAAATGAGTGTTTGATCTTGCTGTGTATGGTTGCTAGCAGGGTTTATCCATGACAGAAAAGGATGGAATACTCTGCTGTCTTGTTGCTTTTGTGGTAAGGCAAAGCCTTGTAACTTTGGAGTTTTGGACAGCCTTTTTCTGAAATGCAAAAGCAAGGTGAATCAAGTTTTTTAGGATGAGTGATTTCTGTTGCAAATGTGTTGGCTTGTGGCTGCTATCTCCTTTCAAAATGATGAATAATATCTGCTGTTTGGTATTGTTTGCAATGCCTTCTCTTTGGAGTTTGACAGGTTTTTTAGAAAAATGGCCAAAAGTGATTTTTAGCATGAATGAAGTTCTCTATTTTTTTGCTGTCAAAATGTGGTTTTTGTGTCTGCTATTAGGGTTCCTAAGTGACAGAAAATCATCTCCTAAAATTCTGTTTGAAGGTACCAAGCATGGCTCATGGATAGTATGGTAAAAGTTGTACTTTTGGCCACATTTCAAGCAAGTAGGGAATGGCCTTTTTTCTGTTGGTTTTAGGCTGCAAATGAGGTTCCAATTGACAGAAAAATGATGTTAAAAATCTGCTATGAGAGGTACCAAGCATGGTCCAATGAGATGGTGAGATGAATTTGGTGAAACTTGTACTTTTGTCCAAATTTCAAGCAAGTTAGAGAATGGCCATATGTACTGTATAATTGAGCTTGCAAACATACTTTAAATGATATTTCTGAACATATTCCAATGGCCAAGTGGTCTAAAGAATGCTAAATCAAAAAGTCAACCCTTGGTCAAACTTGAATTTAAATGAGACAAGTCAAAAAATGCCATTTTGATTGGTGAAGTTTTGGCTCATGAAATTTATATTTTTGGAAAGAGGGGATCAAATGTGACTTGTAGGAAAAAACCCCACCAAAATTGGCCAAATGGTTTGAGAGATATGGCCTTTTGAAGTTCAAGAATTTCTGAAATCGATTCGATCATAACTTGCCAACCACACATGGGAATTGAGAGTTCTTGGACTTTTTGGAAATGGGAGAACAAGATCTTCAACTTTCATGTTGGGCAAAAATTCATTTGAAGCTTGTATCATGATGTAAGTTTGAGGATCAAGACTTTCCATTTTTGGTAAGTTTCAGTTACAGGTCCAGTTTCCATTTTTGGAAATTTCTGATCTGGCTTCAAATTCTTCCATGATGGTGTTTGACATGATATATGAGGCCTATTTGGACATGAAATAACTCTCTCAAACCCAATCCCATCATCAAATCACTGATTAAATGGACAGTTGACCAACAGTTGACTTTTAGGGTTTCTGACTGACTGTGCATTGACTGATGACTTCCAAACCCTAATTCCTTGAGAACTTGACTTCAAATGATGTCCCAAGACATATGAACATGTTGGACCAACCCTAGGGCCTTGGCTCCTTGAGAAAGGCACTTGCTTGCTTGGTTGACTGATCTCCTGATCAGTTTGACCTAATTCCTTGATTGGCTTGCACTTGAGGCAAAAGAGGCAATGCAATGCTATGCAATGGACCATGATATGCTATGACCTAATATGAAAATGTATGTACAATGATGGGTGCAAATTTGAGGTGCTACACTTTGTTTCTGACTACTTCTCCCTTTTCATTCAGTTTGTTTCTGAACACCCATCTGGTTCCAATAAAATGAGTTCCTTTAGGCTTTGGAACAAGATCCCAGACGTCATTCTTTGAGAATTGATCTAGCTCTTCTTTCATAGCCAGAACCCAGTCATTGTCTTGAAGTGCCTCATCACAGGAAGTAGGTTCTATTAGAGATACTAATCCTAGAGGAGTTTCTTCAGATACTTTGACAGTTGACCTAGTTCTGACAGGTTCATCCTTGTTTCCCAGAATTAAATCTTCAGAGATGTTGGGATGACTCCTTGATTTCTTCTATATGATTGTGGTTTCAGATTCATCTGGATTTTTTCTTTCAGATACTTCTGGTGATTTAGTCTTTTCGTCAGAACCTGCAAAAGTAATCTCCAAATCTGCAAGTTTCTCAACTAGCTTTGACTTTTCAGGGTTAAGCTTATCATTAAATCTAACATGGATTGATTCTTCCACAATTTTGGTTTCTGTGTTGTATACTCTATAGCCTTTAGAGAGTTCAGAGTATCCTAACATAATACCTTTTTGTGCTTTAGAATCAAACTTGTTCAGATGTTCTTTAGTATTGAGAATAAAACAAGAGCATCGAAAAGGATGAAAATAAGAAATGTTGGGTGCTCTTCCCTTACATAGTTCATAGGGAGTCTTCTCCAGAATAGGTCTTATAGAGATTCTATTCTGAATATAACACATTGTATTTACTGCTTCAGCCCAAAAGTGCTTAGCCACATTTGTTTCATTAATCATGGTCCTGGCCATCTCTTGGAGTGTCCTATTCTTCCTTTCTATAACTCCATTTTGTTGTGGAGTTCTAGGACAGGAGAAATCATGAGATATTCCATTAGAGTCAAATAGTTCCTCAAAAAATTTATTCTCGAATTTGCCACCATGATCACTTCTGACTTTGATGATTTTAGAGTCAAATTCATTTTGCACTTTGGAACAGAAGCTAGTGAATACAGAGTGAGACTCACTCTTGTGCTTTATGAATTTTACCCATGTCCAGCGACTAAAATCATCAACAATAACTAGTCCATACTTCTTTCCATTGACTGACGTTGTCTTAACAGGTCCAAACAAGTCGATGTGAAGAAGTTCCAGAGGCTTAGAGGTGGAAACAATATTTTTCTTTTTAAAAGACGTTTTAGAAAATTTCCCTTTCTGTCATGCCTCACATAGAGCATCTGAAGAATACTTCAGCTTGGGTAGACCTCTGACTAACTCGAGTTTATTTAGCTGAGACAGTTTTCTCATGCTAATGTGGCCCAAGCATCTATGCCATACCCATTTCTCTTCATGAACAGACATCAGACATTTTACATTTTGTTCTTTTAAGTCTGAAAGATTTATTTTATAAATATTGTTTTTCCTCCTGTCAGTGAATAGAACTGTTCCATTGTTCTGATTAATTGCTTTACATGTTTTTTGATTGAAGATTACATCATAGCCGTTATCACTTAATTGACTTATTGATAACAAGTTATGCATTAATCCTTCTACATAGAGGACATAAGATATAGAGGGAAGAGTTCCATTACCAATAGTTCTGGAGCCTCTGATTCTTCCCTTCTGATTTCCTCCGAACCCTACAAAGCCCGCATCTTTAAGTTCCAGGCTTTGGAACATATAATTTCTTCCCGTCATGTGCCGCGAGCATCCAGAGTCCAGGTACCATGACTGGTGTCTTAACTCTGCTGCATAAGATATCTGCAACATAAACAATCTTATCCTTTGGTACCCAAAATCTTTTGGGTCCTTTATGATTAGTTTTCCCAGAGTTTCTTAGAACTTTGGGTTTTCTAGCATTATCAAAACGTTGTGCTTGTGTATGTGTGTAGTGATAAGAAAAAGGAGATTTAGGTTTGTCATTTGTGGAAGATTTATCTTCACTGGGGACATACCCCGTTCCTCTTTTATTATTCTGACTTACTCCATAAATCATGGATGCCATTCTACTTCTCTCTATCCCATTTTTTCAGAAACTTTTGAAAAGATTTTTCATATTCATATATTATCGTGTTCTAAGTTTGTGGAGCTTAAGATAACGCTTCTTCAAGTTTTGAGCATTGTTTCTTTATGGAGTCTCTTTCTAATATCAAAGTTCGGTTTTCATCTTTTAGTTATGAAACTGTCATCTCAAGTTTACCACATTCTTCGACGGTTTCTTCAAGAACCTCTTTTACAGCTTTAAATTTTTGTTTAAATTTCTGATATGAGTTTAGAGTTTCAGAAAGGCATGATTCAAGGTCAGAGCGAGAAAGATCAGAAAATACCTCTTTAGAGTCAGAATCTCCATCTGATGTATTTTTGGAGGTGGTAGCCATGAGTGCAACATTTGCCTGTTCTTCAGAGTATGATTCTGAGGAATCAGATCCACTGTCGTCCCAGGTGGCCATCAGTCCCTTTTTAGTTCTGAATGAGCTTTTCTTAAAACCTTCTCTTCTGGAGCTCTCTTTCTTTAGCTTGGGACATTCATTTCTGTAATGACCTGTTTCCTTGCATTCATAGCATGTTATATCTTTGTTTGACTTACCTCTGGAAGTTGATTCTGAGCGGTCTCCCTTGGGTCTTGGTCTTCTGAAGTTATTATTCCTTTTTCTCCAGAGTTGTTTTACTCTTCTGGTTAAAAGGGATAACTCTTCGTCATCGTCAGTGTCTTCCTTCTCAGAGTCGTCATTGTCTTCCTCTTCAGCTTGGAAGGCTTTGTTTCTTTCTGGTTTGCGTCTTTCAGATCTAGACTTTAGTGCTACAGACTTGATCTTCTTTTGAGGCTCATCTTCCTCCAGTTCAATCTCGTGGCTTCTGAGTCAGCTGACGAGTTCCTCAAGGATGATATTGTTCAGATCTTTAGATAACTTTAAGGCTGTGACCATAGGTCTCCATTTCTTTGGCAGACTTCTGATAATCTTTTTGACATGATCTGCAATTGTGTAACCTTTGTCCAACACTTTGAGTCCTGCAATTAAAGTTTGAAATCTATAGAACATTACCTCTACAGCTTCATCGTCCTCCATTTTGAAGGCTTCATATTTCTGGATTAGAGCTAGAGCCTTTGTCTCTTTGACTTGAGAATTTCCTTCGTGAGTCATCCTCAGGGAGTCAAGTATTTCTTTAGTTGTTTCCCTGTTGGTGATCTTTTCATATTCATTGTAGGAAATGGCATTGAGTAGTATCGTTTTGGCTTTGTGATGGATTTTGAATTCACGCTTCTGATCATCTGTCATTTTTCTTCTGGGAATAGCAACGCTAGCGTCAGTCACAGGTGGTATGTAACTGATTGTGACTATATCCCATAGATCAACATCGTAGCCCAGAAAGAAACTTTCAATTCTATCTTTCCAATAATCAATTTTTTCTCCATCAAAGATTGGAGGTTTAGCATTGTAACTATCTCTTTCATTGGTGTTGGCCATAGTGTTTTTCTCACGCTGGATCTCTCTACACTGTTAAGTGTTTGATTTGAAAATCAATAACAGAGCCGAAGATCTGATACCAATTGAAGTTTGAGAAAAACAAGAAAGGGAGTTTGAATTGTTTTGGAAATAAAAACTTTTTCAGAAATCAGACACACACAGAATAAAAAGGGAAATGACACATAATTTTATACTGGTTCGCTTGAAATTCAAAGCTACTCCAGTCCACCCGGCCAAGGTGATTTCACCTTCAAAAAGGACTTAATCCACTAATCTTGAAAGATTACACAACCAATCATCTAAGAGAATAATCCCTCAGCCCTCTCAAGTATTCAGACTACACAAAGTCACTTGAGGAAGTATTTTAAGCAAAAGTATAAATTGTAATGTAATGTGCTTCTAACAAACAAGCAAGAATTACAAACTTGTAAGAACAATAGCTTTTCACGTAAGAGCAGCATCTCGTGAAAGATAAGAAGGAATGATTTAAGAGTTTCCGTATTCTTGTGTGTCTCAAGTGTGTTTTCTTGTGAAGTATTCCGTCCTATATATAGTCGTTGTGAAGGACCGTTGGAGTGATGGCAGGATCTTGGTCATTGAAGAATGTTTAATTTCATTACTCTCCTTGTTTCTTTCTAAAACAGTTTTGCACGCCTCATTATTTCCTTCTCGAAATAATTTCTTTCCAAATTAAGATTTCTTTTCGGTTACGCGTTCTGAACTGGTGAGTCTGCATCAGAGTCATGATAAATCAGAGTTTGTCTTTAGAGGTTGATTATGTCTTACCACATCAGAGTTTCTAACTTCTTTATGTTGCGTTGGTATCTGCGTTGATCAGAATCAGAGCCTTCCGGACACGTTCTTTCTGAGTAGCATCTGATAGTTGAATATTTTATATCTGATGTAATTTTCTATCTGATGTTTGATCAGAGTCCTGCACACTAAGAAAAAATCTTGTTAGAGTACCATTTTTGTTTCATCCTTTATTATCATCAAAATCTTAGAGATATATTGTCGAACCAACTTTGTTCTTAAAGCTTCTACTTGTTTGCAGGAGATGAAATGAGAGCTTAATTGGCTTAGACTCTTGGAGTTTAAACTTCAAAATATAAGTTAATTTGAAACTCTATTTTCAAATCAAAACCTTCAAGATTATCCTCTAATGGTGATGGGAAGGTTGCAGGAGCAAAGCTTGGGCCAAGGGTCATTGATTCTGAGCAGCTAGTGATATATATATATATATATATATATATATATATATATATATATATATATATATATATATATATATATATATATATATATATATATATATATATATATATATATATATATATATATATATATATATATATATATATATATATATATATATATATATAGCCTCTTGCAATGCTTTCCACACACTTTCAAAAAAAATTCAAAAATGGAAACCCTTGGTTGCATGGTTGGATGGGTGTGTACAAGGCCCATTTAATGATGCCAAAAGGTCCAAAATTATGTGATAATCAACCTGAAATGATAACTTGTGATCATGCATTAGGGAAATGGAAATTGGACATTGAACTTACCAAATGGAGCCATGCATTACACCTATGCGCAAAAGACTAAAAAATGCTCCAAATAACATAATCTTGGATATTTTGGAAATATAACATGAAGAGGAGAAACTTTGTTGTTGAAGACTTTTCCATTTGGAGCTTGGATCATGATGAAATTTTAGGTGGAAGTTGGAGAAATCAAACATAGTTGAAAATTTTCTAAGTACAAAGTCAAATGACCACTTCTTCCACCTTGAATAACTTTTGCTATGAGCTTCAAATGAAATTGGTTCCTTCATTAAAGTTGTAGCTCTTTCAATACTATTCAATTTGGAAACAGATTTGACATCATTTGAATCTTGCATGAGGGAGTTATAGATTTTAGAAGTTGAGGGAAAATGCTTGTTCAATGGTGATGGCCCAAAATGACCTATAATGTTTCCTCTTGGTACATGCCCTTGCAAGTTGAATTTTAATTTCACAAAGAAAAAAAGTTTGATAAGATATCTTTAAATTCATCATGAAACTTGGATGGCCTTAATATGATAAAAATTTAGAAAGTTATGGTTCTTGTAAGTTGACCTCCTAACTAGGGCACAAACAAAATGACCTATAAGCTTTCACCATAAAAAATGACTTTCCAAGAAAAAATAGGTCTTGATGTCAACATTAAAGTTGTTTGGAATGTCATAAAGATTAAATTTTATCTTGGAATAATTTTCATATGACAAACATTGTAGGAGATATGGTCTAGGGTATCCTAGTTTTAACTAGTTGACTTTCTCTGGTCAACCTCTTTGAACCAACTTGCAAACTTGAAGTTATTTTTCTATCTGGGGCTCATGGAGGATAATATATGCTTCAGATGAGGTATAATGAAGTATCCCTTGAAATATTTGACAAATATTTGAAGAAATTTGTTGTGGAAGTCACACAAGATACCCAGATGAATTAGGGCTTCCAAGGCAAACAAGCTTCAAACTCTTGATGAATTCTTGATCAAAATAACAAATAAAGAACATGGGGATCCATATATGATGCTTAGAACCAACAGTGTACCTTCCTTTGATTGACTCCTTGCATTGAAGGTCTCAAATCCTAGATGTGAGCTTGATGAGGCTCATGTAGATACACACACTACCTATAAAAGAAACAAAGCTACACTAGACATATTTTTGGTATTTTGGTTAGTAAAAAAATAAAAACAAAGTATGATACAATCAAATATGCTTGGTGATATCTCATAATGCAAACCTAATGAATGTGGGGTGAGGAGGATACAAAGGTGTGATCCCAAAGCTAATGTAAAATGATGAGATAGCATGAGGGATCTTAGGGTCAAAATTGGGGTCTTACAACTGCCCCTATTTAAGGACATTTTGACTGAGGATGTGAAGGTTAAAATATCCGTATCAACTCAGTAGAATGGACTTAAATAACAATATCAAGATGAAAAAAATTAGTCCCTGGGAGACCTCATGATGCATATGATATGAATGCTAAAATAATATTTGTGGGGAATACATTGCCACAAAGGAAAAGAATTCGGAGAGACTGAAAGTCCACGGGAGCAAAATGCATTCCGTAAGGAAACTCACTAGGGAGACAGAGACTCTAGAAATAAAAGGCTATGCATAGACCAGACTACGACTTAAAACTTCTGGAGGCACGAGGGGATTTCCATGAAATTAAATCAATGGAAAGACTAAGACTAGGGATAAAGCTTACGACAGAGGACGAAAGTAAATCAGAACAAAGCTGAAATACTCGAGCCAAAGGAAATTCGATTTCACAAAGAAATACGAACCCAAACTCAACTGGGGAAGAAAAAACTTCAGCACAAGAGTAAAAGATATATATTATCTAGCACCAGTTATTGGGTAGGAAGATAATACACTCGGACAGAGGGACATCCGTTATCGGTTAGGGTAAATATATCAAGGATGTCTAGCTGAGAAAAAAGAGGAATATATATTACCGATTACTGGGTAAGAATAACCTACGGGGAAAAATAAACCAAATAGGAATTACAACTACCTTTTTACTAGGCAGAAGACTAAAGAGAGAGCATTTGTCACCAGTTAAAGTGAACATATCAAGGATAAAATCAAAGGGAAGAATATATGTCATCGGTTAGGATGAGCATATCAAGGATAGACCACCTGGGGAAAGAGGAAGAATATCCATCACTAGTTAAGATGAACATATCAAGGATAGACCACCACAAGAAATAGGATTTACAACTATCGGTTACTGGGTAGAAGACTGAAAAGAGAGTATCTGTCACCGGTTAAAGTGAACATATCAATGATAAACTCAAAGAAAGAATATCCATCATCAGTTAGGATGAACATATCAAGGATAGACTTTGCTGGGAAAGAAGGGATTACAACTGCCTTTTTACTGGGTAGAATACCAAAAAAGAGAATATCTGTCACTGGTTAAGATGAACATATCAAGGATAGACTCAGAGGGAAAAATAAGCTTTATATCTGCCATTACTGGATGGAATACCGCAAATAGGAATTACAACTACCTTTTTACTGGGTAGAATACCGAAAGGAAGAGAAAATCCATCATCGGTTAAAGTGAAAATATCAAGGATAGACTCTCTAGGGAAACAATAGAAATTACAACTACCGGTTATTGGGTAGAATACCAAAACAGGAAGAATATCTGTCACCGGTTAAGATAAACATATGAAGGATAAACTTGCTGGGGAAACACAAAAACGAATTCGCTGGGGAAATCAAAGAAGTAAATTACCTTTTACGACTTATTGGGTAAATTAACACAGGTAAAGTACTCAATATCAAGAAAGATATTACTGGTTACTGGGTAATAAGTTCTTGGGGACCAAATATCTATCTAGGTAAGAACTAGAAAGAAACAGTCAAACAAGACTCAACCCAATAAGGATATAACTCAAGGGGAGTGGTTCTATCCAGATAATAAACTGGGGAGGAAACTGAAATAATCATCATCCATGAGGAAATAACTCAGTGGGGAAGAAGAAATGATAAACTATTTCTCCTTAAGGGGATGGCACTCTACAATTGAGGGAGGACATACACCTAATCTGCGTGGAAAATAATATTTCACCAAAGAAGGGGATCAAAATAAAAGGTCAATGCGACAAAATGCACGATGAAATATTTGATGCTATATTTATGCATGCATATACATGAGTAGGTATATGATTATGCTGACAAACGAGCACAAAGGATACAGATGTACGAAGATCTGAATCATCACAATTAGATACTCGGCTAATCTCAACAAGATGAAAACACCAAATGGAGAACCAGCTAGGGATGAAAATAAATCATCGAGGATAAATTCAACTCTGGTTGGGGAAAGACATGGAAAACATGCATTCAACCAACCACTGTTGAAGACTATATATATATATATATCCGTAGCAATCAAAAGGATAGACAAATCCAACTCAAAACTCAACTCTCAAAAGATGAGGACATATTACTAGGGGATAAACCAAGATTAACAAAGATCTAGCTTAAAATTCAAACTCTCTGGGAGAGGAGAAAGATTACAGACTAACAAACTCCGCGAGGGGACGAAAGCATTGTTGAAGATATCAGACAAAATGTTGAGAATAAGGGAGATTTGTTGAAGATCCTTGTCTCAAGATGATGCAAATGAAATTATCATCATAAAATGGGAGACAACCTTATAGGGGACAACATCAATATTGCTCAAAATAAAAAATATCGTCTAAATGAAGAGAACTTATATCAGAAGAGGGAACTCCACCGGGGATTCCAAGTCGCATCAAGAGGTAAAACTTTGAGTGAGGAATCGGGTCAGCTGCTGTGGATTTGGAAACTAAATAAAGGTTCCACGGAGATCCAGGGTTCATTCAATAACAAATGCAAATGAAAGTCATAAATTCTCAACTGGGGACATATCATTAAATACAACGAGATCAACACATCAGCTTTATTGGAGAAAGATGATGAACTGCTTAGGGAGCAACCCAATCAATGTTGCCAAGGATGATAAATTGCTTGGTGAGAAACCCATCAACCATGATGGGAAGAGAATGACGAACTGTTGGAGAGGTGAAACGACCATCCAACTGCTTGGGAAAGACAAAAATGCTCCACAAGTCAAGACTTTACCATTCTTAGATCGTTGTTGACATTCCTTTTTTGAAATCGATTGTTCTTAAAGTAAATGCCTTATTATTGCAGAAAAGTATTTATTCATTGATTTTTATTTCAAAATTATCATCATAAAAATCCAATTTTAAAACAGAAGCAAATAAGAATAGAAATAATTGGATAAAAGCTCAACTTTATTTAATAGAATGGTAGTCCGCAAATGGCGGGACTCCATATATCTTTACAAAGCTAAAAATGGTAATTTACATGGAAAAGGGATACACTTAACACAACGACCACTACTCTCCCTACCAACTTTGAAATCCATTGTGCTCTTGTCTTCGGTTGAGAATGATGAATCAAAACCAAATGATTGTTGCTTCAATGATCAAGACCAGCCGAATGCAGTTACTTGCCATAATCCCTAATTTTTCCCTAGATTTTCCCAAGATGGTGTATTTAATCTACCAAGATAAATTATTCTATTTTATGTCTCTAACTTTTTCCTGGATCGCCCTTTCGGGTTTTCAATCCACTAAGACGCTCATTTTTTCCTAAGCCTCCCTTTCGGGTTTTCGACTTAGCGAGTTATTCTTTTCTTTTTTAGGCAAAGTATTTCTTGACTGTATCGGCATTCACAGGACGTGTGAACTCTTCACCATCCATAGTTGTAAGAATCAATCCACCGCCTGAAAAGGCTCTCTTGACAACATATGGGCCTTCATAATTAGGAGTCCATTTTCCCTTAGCATCAGATTTGAAAGACAAAATCTTCTTGAGCACGAGGTCACCTTCTCGGAACACACGAGGCTTGACCTTATTATCAAAAGCTTTCTTCATTATCTGCTGATATAACTGAGCATGACACATTATCTGCTGAACAACTTCCATGCCATAAACAAGAGAGAAAGGGGTTGCCCCTATTGAAGTGCAGACAGATGTACGGTACCCATGCAAAGAAAATGGGATAATCTCATTCCAATATTTGTACGTCACAACCATCTTCTGAATAATCTTCTTGATGTTCTTGTTCGCAGCTTCAACATCCCCATTTATCTTGGGTCTGTAGGGAGAATCATTATGATGTGCAATCTTGAAGTCTTTGCAAATAGCTTCCACCATATTACTTTTCAAGTTCGACCCATTATCAGTAATGATCTTTCTTGGCACACCATAACAGCATATAATCTGATTCTTGATAAACCTTACAATAACTTGCTTGGTCACATTTGCATACGATGTCGCTTCAACCCACTTTGTGAACTAGTAAATAGCCACTAAAATGAAACGATGTCCATTTGATGCTTTGGGCTCAATCATACCAATCATATCAATTCCCCACATGGAGAAGGTCCATGGAGAGGAAATGACGTTCAACAGTGTCGGAGGAACATGAATCTTATCCGCATGAATTTGACACTTGTGGGATTTCTTCACAAACTTGCAACAGTCAGATTCCATTGTCATCAAATAGTAACCCGCTCTCAACATCTTCTTTGCATAACATGTCCATTGGAATGAGTACTAAAAGAACCTTCATGAACTTCTGCCATCATCAGGTTTGCTTTGTGTCTATCCACGCATCTGAGCAAAACCATATCGAAATTTCTCTTATAAAGCACATCACTATTCAGGTAGAAGTTGCCAGCTAATCTTCTCTTAGTCTTCTTATCTTTCAAAGATGCCCCAGACGGGTATATTTTACTTTAGAGGAAACATTTGATATCAAAATACCATGGCTTTTCATCTTTGACTTCTTCAACAACAAACACATGAGCTGGCCTATCAAGACGCATCACAGTCATATTGGGAACTTCGTTCCAAAACTTCACCATAATCATGGAAGCCAACGTTACAAGAGCATCTGCCATCCGATTTTCATCTCGAGGGATATGATGAAACTCAACCTTTGTAAAGAAAGTTGAAATCCTCCTCGCATAATCTCGATATGGTATCAAACCGGATTGATTCGTCTTCCATTCACCTTTGATCTGATTAACAACCAAAGCCGAATCTCCATAAACGTCAAGATATTTGATCCTAAGATCAATGGCTTCTTCGAGCCCCATAACGCAAGCTTCATACTCAGTCATATTATTCGTACATTTGAAGGTCAATCTAGCTGTAAACGGAAAATGAGTGCCTTGAGGAGTAAAAATCACTGTCCAAATGCCATTACCATACTAATTAACAGCTCCATCAAATATCATGCCCCAACGGGAACTAGGTTCTGGACCTTCTTCAAGTAATAGTTCATCACAATCTTTCATCTTCAAATACAAAATCTCTTCGTCAGGAAAACCATATTGTGCTGACTGATAATCTTCAATAGGTTAATGAGCCAAGACACTACCTTTAATAGCTTTATGAGCTCGGTATTCAATATCATACTTAGATAATAACATTTGCCAACGGGCAATCTTCCCAGTTAAAGCAGGCTTTTCAAAAATATACTTGAGTGGATCCATTTTGGATATCAACCAAGTAGTATGATTTAACATATATTGGCGCAGTCGCTTAGCAGCCCAAGCCAATGTGCATCATGTTTTCTCAAGCATAGAATACTGAGTCCCACAATTAGTGAACTTCTTACTGAGCTGGTAAGTTGCATATTCTTTCTTTCCAGATTCGTCTTGCTGACCAAGAACGCGACCCATACTCTCTTCAAGCACAATCAAATACATGATCAAAGGTCTACCTTCAACAGGCGGAGACAAAACCGTAGGCTCGAGCAGATATTCTTTGATACTATCAAAAGCTTTCTGGAAATCCTCGGTCCAATCACAAGACTGATCTTTCTGAAGGAGCTTGAATATTGGCGCATATGTGGCAGTCATATGCGATATAAATCTTGAGATATAGTTCAAGCGGCCGAGAAAATCTCTAACTTGCCTCTCAATTTTGGGTGCAGGCATCTCTTGTATTGCTTTGACCTTGGCAGGATCAACTTCAATACCTTTCTCGCTGACAATAAAACCCAACAACTTACCAGATCGAACACCAAAAGTACAGTTATTGGGATTCAAGCAGAGTTTATACTTCCTCAAACGCTAGAATAGCTTCAACAAATGCTCAACATGTTCTTCTTCATATTTTGATTTAGCAATCATATCATCAACATAGACCTCAATCTCTTTATGCATCATATCATGGAAAAGAGTGGTCATGGCTCTTTCGTATGTTGCACCAACATTCTTTAAACCTAAAGGCATCACTCGATAACAGAACGTTCCCCAAGGTGTAATGAATATGGTCTTCTCAATATCTTCGGGTGCCATCATGATTTGATTATAATTGGAAAATTCGTCCATAAATGAAAAGACTTTGAATTTAGTTGTATTGTCTACCAACATATCAATGTGTGGCAGTGGAAAATCATCTTTCGGACTAGCTTTGTTCAAATCTCTGTAATCAACACACATATGGACTTTTCTATCCTTCTTAGGAACATGCACAATATTGGCCACCCATTGCGGATACTCGGAGGTAACAAGAAATCCAGCGTCAATCTGCTTCTGCACTTCCTCCTTAATCTTCATTGCCATATCAGGATGAGTTCTTCTCAATTTCTGCTTGACCGATGGGCATTCTGGCTTCAAATGCAATCTATGCTCCACAATATCAGAATCCAAACCAGGCATATCTTGATAGGACCAAGCAAACACACCAGAGTATTCACGGAGAAGATCAACCAACCCCTTATTCACATCTAGACACAGCTGAGACCCAATCTTGACTTCCTTCACATCATCCTCGGAACCCAAGTTGACTAATTCAATCTACTCTTCAAACGGCTGAATGGTTCTTTCCTCATGCTCAAGCAAACGGGACAATTCATCAGACACGTCTTCATCATCATTATCTTCCTCAACTTCAAACATAGAGAAATCAAAGTTTGGAGAGGGAGTAGGACCATTATGTTCGATGGATTTGAGAACCAACCTGCATAATGATTTGATATTTTGATTTTAGAGAAATGGAGTGCAAACAAATATTATGCAGATATGGGAAAAATTATTACTTATTTATGTTTTTTGTGATTACCATTTTCAAAAAAGCAAAAAGTAAAAATAAAGCATCATAGATGTGGATGAATAAAATTGTATTTTATTGATGATAATAATAAAATGCCCAACAATGTTTCACTTCTACCTTAGGCATAGGAGCAGGATTTTTCTTTAAAAATAAAAACAATTTACTTTGAACGGTGGACTACAATAGCAACGTCAACAGCAACCCAATTGTTGCAAGTCTAGCCATGTGTCACAAAATTGGCACAAGCTTCGTCTTCATCACCGTCTTCAATAACTGCAACTGAGTGTTGATCATCCTTGTGAGTGAACCCTCCACTGTGGAAAACCTGTTGCATAGCCTTGATGTTGGCGTTGAATGGCCCTTGCTGAAATTCCAGCCCTGCTCTGTTTTTGTATTCAACAATTTCTACAATACGACCCCACTTATCTGTGTTTCCAGCCTGAATAGACTCTTATGCATCTTTCAAAGATGACATGGATGCATCAGTCATCAATTCATCAGCAATAGGCAAAGCTTGGAACGGCGTTCTAACTTCCTCCTCAGCTTCTACATAAGTGAAGGATGACAAATGGCTCACAAGAAGTGCTTTCTCTCCACCAACAACGACAAGTTTGTCGTTCTTCACAAATTTCAACTTTTGGTGTATAGTAGACGTTACAACACCAACTTCATGAATCCATGGCCTTCCCAATAAACAACTGTAGGCCAGGTGAATGTCCATTACTTGAAAAGTAATCTGAAAATCACTCGGACCTATCTTTACTGGAAGGTCCACCTCACTAATGACAATTTTTCGAGAATCGTCAAACGCTTTCACCACAACACCATTCTACCTCATTGGTGGCCCTTGATATGACAACCTTGCCAATGTTGACTTGGGCATTACATTTAATGATGAACTGGTATCAACCAATACATTGGACAGAGCGTCCTCCTCGAGTTCATTGAAATGTGGAGTGCCAAGTTGGGATTTCTGCCTTCCTCAGGAAGTTCTTCATCACAAAAACTCAAATCATTACACGAAGTAATGTTGGCAACAATATGGTCAAACTGATCCACAGTAACATCATGCGCTATATAAGCTTGTTCTAACACTTTCTGCAAGGCCTCCCTATGTGCCTCAGAGTTCATCAATAATGACAGCACTACAATCTTTGATGGTGTTTGGAGCAGTTGCTCCACAACGTTGAACTCACTCTTCTTAATCAAACGTAACACCTCATCATCATCACTAACCTTTAACCCGCTGGATTCACCAGACTGACAAGTTGGAGCGTTAACCAGATCAACTGCAGGAGCGTCTGGCTTCTTACCCACTCATATATCTTCCACAACTCTTGGAGGCACATGACCAAAAACACGACCACTACGGGTCACCTTCTCTATCATGGTGGCATTGTATTTATACGACACAACTTTATCGGGTGAATAGGGGACAGGGCCCGTTAACTGTATAACCAACACTGATACCGATCTACTAACATTATTGTTATTGCTGTTTTCGAATTGAATAACTACACGCTCAAGGGTTTTGAACACTGGTACTATCATATTCACATCATTGCCCCAATGTCGGGACTAGTTGACTTGGATAAGATCTTCATCCATCAATCTCTGAATATCCCTCTTGACAATTACATATCCACGAGGGTTAACACTGTAAATCACACAATCGTCATGGTCATGTTCACATTCACTTACCAAGCGTATATCTTTATGAATATCCACCAAAGATCTTCTGATGTGGAGGACATCATAAACTCTGAATTCATCGAGACAACTGTCCACCATATTCGCAGAGGCGTTGCCATGAGGAAGCAGTGAATTTGCTTTGACATTGGGTGCTTTATCCTCAAAGGACATCATACCTCTTTTTTTTTACCAACTTATGAACCTCATACTTTAAAGGGTAGTAATTTTCAATGTCGTGGCCAGGAGCTCCCTGATGAAAAGCACAATGCAGATCAGGCTTGAACCACCATGACACAGGTTCAGGAATTTGTGGAGGATTCCTCGGTTGAATAAGATTCTTGACAACCAAAGAGGGATATAATTATACATAAGTCGTAGGAATAGGGTCGAAAGAGACCTTCTTCCTCTCAAAATTTTGACGATGATTATTGTTGTTGTAGTTGGTATGTTGTTGTGGTTGTTGCTGATGTTGTTGAACAAGAACTGATTGATTTGCCGAATTATTAGTAAAGACCAGAATTACTGATGATACTTGATGATGATGCTGACGGGACTGAGAATTATTCTTCACAAGAGGCCTCATCTGCCTCCCTGCTGACACTTCGTTGGTTTCCCCTTCCTTCCTTTGGGAGAAACTACCGTATTTCTTGCTCGCTGAAGCTTCATCTTTGGACAAACGACCTTCTCGGACACCTTCCTCCAATCTCATCACAATGTTCACCATTTCGATGAAGTCATTATAGGCACTAGCAATCATACGTTCATAGTAAAATGAACTCAACGTCTTCAAAAAGATCTTGGTCATTTCCTTCTCCTCCAGAGGTAGGCTAATTTGAGCAACAAGCTCTCTCCATCTTTGAGTGTATTCTTTGAATGCCTCAATTTCCTTCTGAGACATTGACCTCAACTGATCCCGATCGGGAGCCATATCAACATTATACTTGTATTGCTTGACGAAAGCCTCGCCTAAATCATTAAAAGTACGGACATTAACACTATCCAAGCCCATGTACCATCTTAGTGCAACACCAGTTAAACAATCTTGAAAGTAATGGATAAGTAATTGATCATTGTCGATCTGAGTAGACATATTTCTAGCATACATGACAAGATGACTCAGAGTACAAGTACTCCCTTTATACTTTTCAAAGTCTGGGACCTTGAACTTCACCAGAATCTTGACATTAGGAACTAAACATAACTCAATAACACTCTTACCAAACAAATCCTTTCCTCTTAGAGTTTTCAATTCCTTTCACAACTCAAGAAATTGGTCATTCATCTCGTCCATCTTCTCATAAACATCGGGGCCCTCATACGGCTCAGAGTGATAGATGGTATCTTCCACGCGGGGCTGAGTATGCATAATTGGAGGAGGAACAGACAGGACCAGGCTAGATGCCGGCATAAAAGCAAATGTTAGTGCGTACCCCTCGGGCGAAAAGTTTGGTGGCATTCCCCACGGGAATCCAGCAGGTATGGCAGGCACAGACTGGCTAGCAGTAACAACATGCACAGACGTTGAGACAATCTCTAAAATAACAGTCCTCTGAAGAAGAGGAGTTATAGGAGGCGGAGATGGTTCATTCTGAGCAGCGATCACAGACTCCATCAAGGTTGTGAGTCTCGCAATCTCATCCTTGAGTTCCCTGTTCTCTTGTTCTATATGCTCCATTCTCTTCAAATGATTAGCTAAAGTTTGTAGTGATGAGTCAGCGTGACTGATACACAGAAGAAGAACTGATAAGATATATGGCGGAAGAAACCAGCTTATGCAAATGAAGCATGAAATGAAATGTTTTGATTTTAATTTCCAAGGAACATACAAAGTCCTATTTGCAAATATTTCAATTAATAACAATAATCAGCAATAATAATAATTTTGACCATAAAATCTCTTTTTATTCATAAAATTTTGGAAGGATTATACTGAGTACAATTTCAGAAACCAAAAATACAAATACAAGAGAAAAGGAAAAATTCATCCTAAGGATCCCTAGCAACTGAATTAGCTGAACTGGCCAAGGGAGTATACTTCCTTCGGATGCGTCTGATCTCGGACTCAAAGGTTGTCTGCATTTGAGCTTTCTCAAGGACGAGTCGGTCAACAATATTCTTTCAAGCACTGGGAGGCTGAGGCATACCAGAGGAAAATAAATCCTCGACCTCTCTTTGTCTCTTCACTGCACGCTCTTCAAGAACTTCAATAAGCGCATCTTTATCCTTCGACTCAAGTTGCAACTCTACATGTTCTCGGTTCAAGGCATGGAACCGCTCTTCCCACAAATCTCTTTCTTGCTTCATCTTGGTGAGTGTGTCTTCCAACTCTTCTATATCTTGGTTAGAGAGAGTTGATGTCTCCGTCATAACCATAAACATAGGTCTTTCACAGGTGTAAGGCATCTTCAGCTCCAAAGCTCTCTTCTTCACCCATATAGTGTAAGCTTCAAAAGCTACACAGTTGCACGAACCAAGCTCGGATCTTCCTTTCCTATGTACACTATACCAAGCATGCACCATTCTGTTCTTCAAATGTTGGGGATATTTACCCTCTTGATAGAATAGGCCCTCTAATTGAACGTTATTAGGTTTATCCCTCAAGGGAAACCCAAGCTAACGACGAGCCAATGCAGGGTTTTAGTTAATTCCTCCTTGTGTATCAATGAGAGGAACATTAGAGAACTCACAATTTTCAATAATCACCACGTCATCAAAAGCAGAATCATACCAAACAATATCATCATTAGTGAGAGACATAAGTCTCTGAGACCACCATAGACATTGCTTGTTCTCCAAGAAAACCGGTGTCTAAGGCAAGTGCGAAATAAACCACTTGTACATAAGAGGAACACAACATATAATAGTTCCACCACTCTTAGAATTCCTTGAATGCAAAGAGAAGTATATGTCACCCAACAGAGTTGGAATAGGATTCCCAATTAAGAAAATTCTAACGACATTAATAATAACAAAACCATCAATATTAGCGAACAAAGCTAAGCCATAGATGAGCAAGATAAAGATGGATTCAAAAGAATCCATGATACCGACTTGAGCAAAAGGAGTAGCTCTACCAATGAGAAACTCAGAAGTCAACCCTTGAATCCCTCCTTTCTTCATCAAATTAGCATCATTCTCATATTTCTTCAAATGCAGAGCTTCAGCTATGACATGAGATATGTGAATCTCCTCTAATCCACTAAAAGGAAACTTGATAGATATGGGTATACCCTAGAGATGCACATAATCTTCCAACATGGGCATAAGCTGATAATCTGGAAAAGTGAAGCATCGATAGAGAGACGATCATAGAACTGGACCAAGACACTCAAGAGTCCTTTCACAACCTCAGCAGACAATACAGACAAAAGCTTCCCATGACGTTGCTTGATATCCAAGGGATCTAATACAAAGGATGACAACTTCCTTAAATCCTTCAAATTGGGACATATGAAATTGTACTTTCTAGTATTCCTTCATCCAGAATCCATGGCCTGAAAATTATTTGCAAATACGATCTTAGTTCCTTGAAAGTTTATTATTGTGATGAATGTTATGATGCGCATGAATGCATGAATGCAACAATCACACACAAGGAAAACACAAACAAAGGTCACGAGATGGATCAAGTCATCATCAAAATCAATCATTCATTTTTGTGGATTATGGTTTTCACCTCATCAACACCCAAGATCCATTGATTTTGACAAGATCGATCGGATCAACCGAGAATCAAAGGGTTTGTTGTGAGCCACTAGCATGGAGTTGGATTAAGAACCATCCCAATGGAGTGTATTATGGATAAAAACCTGTAGAGCATGTTCTAAAAAGTTCCCAGAGTCGTGATCCCATCTATCGGATACTATAGGTTTAGATGACTGACTCATCAACCCATAGTATTCTCAAGAGAAACTCGTCTGAGTGTAGTATCGCGTAACAACTGTTATCAAGTCTACACTTGAACCATCTCCACACTATGTCCTAAATAGGCCAAGTTAGGGTTAATGCTCTACGGTCCTCGGCTTCTCAAACTCCCATGTCGGAAAAAGTAATGCCTATCCATGATTTACTCGTGTGACATCAGTAATTTAAAGGGGGTCTCCACTGAGTAGATGGGTCTCAAGCCAACGGATTAAAGACTACTCCATATGATTCGAACATGACTATACTATCCTCCTATCTTAAATGCACTCAAGTTCGGGTTAGAACTTATCTCACCACTCAGAGATCACCAAGCAAAACATACATATTATATCATAAAAACAATATATACAACCAAAGAAACATCAAATAATCAACAAAATATTGCACACAAAAAAGTAGGCTAAACCCACTGAGGACTACTCCCCAGCAGAGTCGCCACTTTTTTTCTGTAGCGGTGCATTCATGACCATCGAGCTATGGATAAACCCGACGTCGTTTGAATAATTAGAGTCACCACGCGCCTTATTTGTTTCTAAAGGAAATGGGAAAAGTACGAATAAAAACCCAAAGATAAGAAGTTTTCAAATCAAAACTAATAAAATGCCAGAGATTATAGGTAAAGGGGTTGGTTACAGAGATGGAAGGTATTAGCACCCAAAGTGTCCTAGGTACTCCTAGGGAGCCCTTTTTTGTGTGCAAGCGTATTTGTTGAAAAGATGTTTGATAAAAATAGAAAGGGGGATGAGAAAAGAATTCATTTATTATAATTTTGTGTTTGACAAGACCTTCGGTCTTATGCCTACGTACCAACATATAAACGAGGGATCAAAACCACATAGTCCGTGGTTAAAATTTTAAAGAAGTCGATGAATTGATTTTAACAAAAGCTTAAAATAAAAAGGCACAAAAGGCCAAAGACTTGAATGAGGTTGTTAGTTCTTTTTTTATTTTTGAAATTTGAAGTCAATGTTCATTCAAAAGTTTGATTTAAGAAAAAGTTTTGAAAATCAATGGCATAAAGCCAAAATTTCTACTCATTAAAACATGTTTAAGTTGAAAAACACAAACAAAGAAGGTTTTTTTTAAAACGAGGGAGAGATTTTGAAATTAAAGAAGTGGGAAGAGATGGAGGGACTACCCTAGGAAAAGTTTAAAAGTTTAGAGTTGAAAAGATATGACCAATGGGAAGCAATCCACAAGACAAGATTGTCAGATAGAAACTCATTTCCTTTGGACTATTGAGCAAGAAACAAGCACAAGCAACATCCAAGAAATTAATAATGAAGACCAAGGCATCAAATAAAGATAGCCATAACATCCAAGCAAGCAGTCTTCAATGTCTTCAAATGTATCAGATGAAATATTTCCTTGGCAAACTCACAGAAACAATCATGAGACATCAACAATAATAACAATATAACAATTTGAGCACAAATACAAAGTAACAGATAAACCCAAGTGGTAATCGAGGCTTGCATCAGATGAAAGGCACTGTCAAGGGTGGCTCAGTCTCAAAATATTTGCATTGGCCAAGTCCTTCAAAGCATAGGGAATGTTTCCTACTACTAAGTCCAAGGGTTCAGATCAAATCCAGGGCAGAGGTCCAATAGTCCACCAACATATTTTTTAGTGTTTTTGTTGTTTATTAAGTATTTTAAGATCCTAAGACCACATACAGAACACAATCAAAAGCACACAATATACACAAGCACAAATGATATGCGTTAAGTGAGCAAAGTGAAAATGACTGAAACATAAACATCTTGCATGAAATGTAAATGGCAATGATAGATAAAGGTACTTGAATTTAAATTGCATTAAGTAAATGCCTTGAAAGTAAAGCAATATTAATGAAATGTTAGTCAAATGTTAGTGGATATTTTCAATTGTTTAAGTCTTTCTTTAGAGAAGACTCAAATATCCATTCACAAAATAAAAGGATTTAAAATAAAATCAGAATTTAAAATAGAAAGAGAAAAAACAAGGGCCATCAGATCTTCCTCATTAATTGAGGTGGCAGATCTGATGACCAACACGCGCGCTCCATCATGTACTACAGTCAACGCATGTACACGCTTGGTAATCAGAAGCAAAGGGGATGAGATTGAAACATTTTAACATGATCAAGTGGTTGGGAAGATGCCAACACACCACGAGAGCCGTAGCTCTGGTCTTCTTCTCCGATGGACCTCACCGGACTGGTCCACCACCAACCACCATGAAAATAAAAAGTGAGCATACTAATTTAATGGAAAACTGCTCAGGAGCTCGAATATGGCCTCAATTTCTTCCAATTCCAAGTATATTGAAAGATACATGGATTTGAAATTTGAGGTGCATGATCTGAGTTGCTTCGATTTGACCTCAAAGAAACTCAATCTTGTTGCCAACATTGGTAGGACTTCAGCCAACCAAAAATCAATCAAAATAGTTGTGAATTTAGGGAGAATAAAAGAGAGAAAAATTCACAAAAATCACCTTCGGTTTGCTTCACTTGAGCTTGATCTGGATCTCAAATGGCTTGGGCTTGCTTCTACTTGTTTGCATGAGATGAAAGGAGAGCTTAATTGGCTTGGACTCTTGGAGTTTCAACTTCAAAACATAAGTGAATTTAAAACTTGATTTTCAAATGAAAACCTACAAGATTATCCTCTAATGGTGATGGGAAGGTTGTAGGAGCAAAGCTTGGGCCAAGTGACGTATATATAAGCTCTTGCATTGCTTTCCACACACTTTCAAACATTGTGAAAAATGGAACCCCTTGGTTGCATGGTTGTATGGGCGTGTACAAGGCCCATTGAATGATGCCAAAAGGTCCAAAATTATATGCTAATCAACCTGAAATGATAACATGTGATCAAGCATTAGGGAAACGGAAATTAGACATTGAACTTACCAAATGAAGCCATGCATTACACCCATGAGCGAGTCACTCAAAAATACTCCAAATGCCATGATCTTGGATTTTTTTGGAAAGCTAACATGAAGGGGAGAAACTTTTCTGTTGAAGACTTTTCCATTTGGAGCTTGGATCATGATGAATCTTGAGGTGGAAGTTGGAGAAATCAAACATAGTTGAAAATTTTTCTAAGTACAAAGTCAAATGACCACTTCTTCCACCTTGAATAGCTTTTGCTATGAGCTTCAAATGAAAATGGTTCCTTCATTAAAGTTGTATCTATTTAAATCCTCTTCAATTTCTAATAAATTTGACATTATTTTAATCTTGCATGAGGGAGTTATGGATTTTATAAGTTTAGGAAAAATGCTTGTTCGATGGTGATGACCCAAACTGACCTATAATGTTTCCTCTTTGTACATGCCCTTGCAAGTTGAAATTGGCATTTCTCAAAGCATCAAAGTTTGATAATACATCTTAAATATGAAACTTGGATGACCTTTGTCGCATCCGCGAAAATCAACCGGCGAAGCTCAAATAAAAACACAACACAGAGCCGCCACTGCGCGTTATTTATCCCAAGATAGGGAAAGGAAACGCTCAGAGAAACCCGGAAAGGAAATGGTCTCGCGACCAAAGAGAAAGGGTAAGGGAGTCGGTTACGCAAGGGGAAGGTATTAGCACCCCTCACGTCCGTCGTACTCGACGGGATCCACGTTCTAAAATAAAGAATAGGTTGCTAAAACATCACACACACACACACAGGGAACGCAGGTGGGGTTAGGAGAAGAGAGCTCGATAGGACATCGCGTCCTATGCCTACATATCTCGTCTGGAACGAGAATCAGAGCCACTGTAGTTCGGCTTACGCACGCCAAACAACACAAAACGCACAAACAGATGGCAAACATGGAGCCCGACAACCACTTGATGGAATTACGTCAGCATCCGAACCAAAACACGCACAAAATGGCAAACGTGGAGCCCGACTGCCAATCAATGGACTTACGTCGGCATCCGAACCAAAACACACAATCAGATAACAAGCAAACACACAAAAAGAAAAAAAAGTTGCCCGGAGAGGTCTCGCACGACCCCCTGCCTACATACCTCGTCTGGAACGAGGATCAGGGCGATGTAGTTCCCCTGAAAGGGACTGAATTACTAGCCAGAAACCAGGGGAAGACACACTACCAGGGAGCTGGACTCGAGCCTAGTGTTGTCATGCATCGTTACCCTAAGTTCAGTTTTCTATCCTACTTGCATAAGCAAACTACTCCTATCCAGGAAAGAAGCAAGCATACAAGCATACAAAATAATTTAAGCATACATCAAATGAGAACAAGCATCTCAAACAGATATCCACATAGCACGCACTATAACCAAACAAGTGGGCTCACACAATAGGTTTGACTGCCTCAGCAAGTCATCTGTACAGGCTGTGTT
This sequence comes from Lathyrus oleraceus, assembly GCF_024323335.1. Lineage (NCBI taxonomy): Eukaryota > Viridiplantae > Streptophyta > Magnoliopsida > Fabales > Fabaceae > Lathyrus > Lathyrus oleraceus. The sequence goes on from NC_066581.1 coordinate 427,886,089, forward strand.
TGCTCTTAACCTTGCCATTACGAGGCTAAGGTGAAGCAGATGAAAGGTGAAGTGAGGATCAGACCTCACAGCTCTTATCCCTGACCAGGGAGAGCTTCAGACAAGGGAGCGTGGGTCCAGAATGGAGAGACCCTTCTACGCTCAAAGACTCTGACTCGATTGTGCAACAGCACAAGATCTTGGGTTTGTGTCCCAATGTATCAACACACAGCCGTGTGAGCAGAGGGACGACTCACAGAATAGTGGGGGATAGATTGCATATCCCTACCTTCCACCAATTGCCTTGATTAAGGACTTTACCTGCTTAGGCACAATATTAAACAATCACAAACATCGCCTCTTAAGGAGGACTTCAGACAGTTTGCCCGGTCAAATAACAGACCGGGTCTCCAGACTACATGAAGTTAGGAAGTTATACCTCAATGCAAGTTGCTTAAGCAAAGCAAAGCAAAAGTTCACAAGGAACTGAGCAACTAAAAGTACCTGGAAACAGTCAAACACAGTTAGTACTCAGACAGACAAAAATAAACAGCAAGTATTAATCAGTCAGACTATACAAACTAATGCACAACAAAGGCAAGCTATGAGCTCAAGCCCAAACTTCACAACCTACAAAACAAAGTTATGTTAGTGTACAAACATCAAACAAAATCAATTGAATTGACTTGGATCATTCTCCATAAGCATTGCACCTTTTCATCCTGAAAACTCAATCAAATGTTAGAAACTAGACCACTAGGCCAAGCCTAGGGTCCAAAGGCAAGAAAAATTCCTAAACAGCAAGGGATATCCAACCAAAGTCAAATTAATGTCAAACAAAAGCCAACACAATTAGTCCTATGTCCATATCATTCATCATGTTCCTTTTATGCACAAAACAAATCAAACTAGTTCAAATGGAACACCAAACATCCAAACAGAACTATTGCATTCAATTCCATATCAAAACAATTCCAAAAATCCTCAAATAATTTACACCTAAACAGGACATAATCAAGGTCCAGCATGTCAAATTTTAGCTTAATTGGACAAAGGAAACCATGTCAATGAAAATCAACAAAAACAGACACAATTATATGAGCCAAATCACAACATCAACACATGCATTCACTTCAAAAATTCATAAGTCCATGAAAACAATAAAGAAATGAATGAGACCAAAACAGGGATGTCATACCATGTGTCTACAACAATCATACCAAATTTCATGATTATCCAATACCATATGAGCATTTCACATCCAAATTACAAACATGTACCACATGGACTTGCATATTTGACCAACAGAGATGAAAAATAGCAATCAAATTGAAAATGCCACATAAAATTCCACAAAAATTCACATAGCTTCTTAACATGTTAATGAACATCCATGCAAAATTTCATATCAATTCAACAAGCCTAGGTCATTCAAATAAATCCAGCAAGTTGACATAATGAGGTGTGACACAAATTGTCCCACCTAGGTTCCAAAATTCATAACTCAAACACCAGGAATCCAAAATTCATGAAATTTACATGTAAATCACCATTAGCCAGTCCACAATCATCACAAAAATTTTCAAGCATTTCTTTGTAAACATGAGGATTTCACAATCAAAATGGCACAATGTATCAAAATGGCACACATGTTAACCAACCCTAAGTCAATCTAAAAAATCACCATGCACAACTTCAATCAATAGGTCAATAAAATTCTAAAGTCAATTAGGAAGTCAACAAAAAAATCCACGTATTTTTCTGATTTTTAAAACATTTTTTATGAATTTTTTAAAGTGTTTTATGATTTTTAACAATTTTTTTGAATTATATAAATTAAATTGGTTTTCATTAATGGCAAAGTTGTAAATACTTCAAACAGGCGCGGGAAACTTCTTATTTGAAAATTCAAACACAATTTCGGATCAAACACCATTTCATCATCGTTTTCGCTCAGAATTAACAAGAACACGCATGAACATGAAGATCCACGAATCATCACCAAAATGAACAAATGAATAGTCAATGGAACCGTCTAAGAACAAGGAGTCCAAATATGTCACTGATTTAACCTACAAGTTCCTAAATCTCACGGATCGATCAACTTAGGGTTTGGTTTCAAAACTTTCAATCCAGATTACTCAGCCTACAATTATCCATTCCTAAAACTAAAAGCATCACGATGATCTATGTCCTTCACTCTACCAAACACACATAAACATTTGAGGAATCATGACAGTCGAAGAAATCGATTACCTGGAATGCAGTGTCGAGCTTGGTGTTCTTCGCGCGTTTGGATGAGAAACAGATGTAGTAGAAGGTTTGGAAGAGTGAATTCAACTTGCAGTTTGATCCAACACGGTTCCACGCATGAGCAATCTCACTTCGCCATTGATGAGTGCACTTTGGACAGCCACGATTGGTGGTGAATTTGAGGTGGATCTTCACAAACAGATGAAGAAGAAGTTGAATAGAGATCAACACAACAAGAATCCTCGAATTTGATCAAGAATTCAAAGAGTTTTGGTCAATTGAAGTGTTATGTGGTTCTTGAGAATTTGAGAGAATGTGATGAATTTGGATCTGATTTTGGGATTGGTGCCTTCTGTTATGATTTAGATGTGATTAGGATTATATACTCAAGCTTAATCCATGTTTAATCACACTAATTAATCAAATGCCAATGATTAGTGAAATGGTTATTTTTCAAGCAAGGGGCAAAAGTGTACTTTCACATATAAGCCAATGCCAGCTCATTGACAGCTCACACACTCTCAAAATGACATGTATGAGCTGTTGCAACTTGTTTCACCTTCATTGGATGAGTATTTTGGAAATTCACTATGTGATGGCTTATGTGTTCATTTTCAAGTTCATTTCAAAAGCCATTTTCCAAACCATGAAGCCTTGGCATGTAATGAATATTCCAACAAGTTTCAAATACCATTTGTGAGGTGTTGCAAAAATCCCCACTCAAAATTTCCAATTATTTCACAAGTTGGACAATTTTGCCCCTGGTTCATTTAACTGTCCAGTTGAAATTTGACTTTTTGCATTGACCACTTTTGAGAAAATCCAATTATGCACCATGAAAGTACATGTCAAATGGAGTTTGTGCATATAAAGAACACTCAATTTGGACACTCCATGTGGAAGTTATGGCCTCCTGATTATGGGTCATTTCTGAAATTCACTGAGCCATAATTTTCCAACCATACATGGGATTTTCAAGTTCTTGGACTTTTTGGAAAGGTGAGAACAAGATCTACAACTTTCATGTTGAACAATTTTCCATTTGAAGCTTCCTTGGACATTTTATTTTGAGGTCAAAAACTTTCCATTTTTGGAAACTTCTATTACAAGTCACCTTCTATTTTTGGCAGTTTCTGTCCTGACTTGATTTTCTTCATTCTTAAGCTTTGATATGTCAAATAACACTTGTTCCAACATGAATGAAGTGTATCCAACTCATTTCCACCTCCAAATCCATCAGATCATGTACAGTTGACCACAGTTGACTTTTTCAATTGACAGATGAATTTTGCCAAGCATAGATCAATCTGAGCTCCAATCTCCCGATGAAATGGCTCAAGGGTGAAACCCTAGCCTCAATAAGCTCAATATAATCATATAATGAACCCCATAACCATCATAAGCCCCATCTCCTGATTATGCCCTGACTGGCCTAATGCAACTGATTAGGGTTGACCAGTGGTCAAAACCCTAATCTCAAGGAATCTGCTTCAATCACTTGATGAAATCCAACCCTGATGATGATGATGTATCACTTCAATCAAGATGAAGACCAACATCCCTTGAGAACCATGAAACCCTAATTTACAGCCCAATCCTCAGATGGCCCGTGATCAGTCAATAAACCCTAGGCTTGCACTTTGACTTCCTCATCTTCTGATCAAGACTTGGGAAGATAGCTTGCACAATGTAACCACATGATATGCAATATGCAATGCCTAATGACCTAAAAATGATATGCAACATGATAATGCTAGTCCCAAGAGAGGAGGGCAAATTTTGAGGTGTTACAACCTTCATATGATAAAAATTGAGAAAGTTATGGTTCTTGGAAGTTGACCTCCTAACTAGAGCACAAACAAAATGACCTATAAGCTTTCACCATAAAAAATGACTTTCCAAGAAAAAATAGCTCATGATGTCAACATGAAAGTTGTTTAGAAAATCATAAAGAATAAATTTTCTCTTTAAATCATTTTCATATTACAAACATTGTAGGAGATAGGGTCTAGGGTACCCTAGTTTTGACTAGTTGACTTTCTCTGGTCAACCTCTTTGAACCAACTTGCAAACTTGAAGTTATTTTGCTCTTTGGGGGATCATGGAGGATAATATATGCTTGATATGAGGTATAATGAAGTATCCCTTGAAATATTTGACCAATTTTTGAAGAAACTTGTTGAGGAAGTCACACAAGATACCCGGATGAATTAGGGCTTCCAAGGCAAACAAACTTCAAACTCTTGATGAATTATTGATAAAAATAACAAATAAAGAACATGGGGATCCATATATGATACTTATAACCAATTATGGACCTTCCTTTGATTGACTCCTTGCATTGAGTGTCTCAAACCCTAGACGTGAGCTTGATGAGGCATAAGTGGATACACACACTACCTATAAAAGAAACAAAGCTACACTAGACATATTTTTGGTATTTTGGTTAGTAAACAAAGAAAAACAAAGTATGATACAATCAAATATGCTTGGTGCTCTCTCCCAATGAAAACCTAATGAATGAGGGGTGAAGAGGATACCAACGTGTGATCCCAAAGCTAAAGCAAAATGATGAGATAACATGAGGGATCTTAGGGTCAAAATTGGGGTCTTACAGTATGCAGATGATTCTTGTTTGCGTAGTTTAGGATTGTATGACAATGTGTATTGGATGCTAGATAGATTTAGTTTAACACATTTTTATGCATGAATAGGTCCTACTTATGTTAGATTAACTTTAGAGTTTTTTAGCTCTCTAGTTTACACCATACAGAGTTATACTGCTAGCATAGTAAGCATTGTCAAATTCTGCATGTTTAACATAGAATATAAATTTAACCTTGATCAAATGTCTGACATGTTACAATTTCCACACGAATAGGGTGTTATTAGTGAAACACCTTTAGATACTGATTTGGTGCATGAAGTTGGTCCATTTTGGGAAAAATTAACCAGAAATCGGTCTAATAGTTTTAAGGGCAACAATGCGACTCAAGTCCATAACCCGGCCATACACTATTTTCGCCAATTTTGGCATGCACTATTTTTGGCCGGGATAATAAAAGTAGAATTAATGCTAATGAGCTATTTTACATGCATTATGTTTTTTAGCATACACATGTTAATTCATCCCCGTTCATGTTGGCCCACATACAAGCGGTTTGCACCGCAAAGAAGGGGCTCATTTCATTTGGAGGAGTGATTACCTCAATAGCTCGCGCCATAGGCTTAGACAGGGAGCTTTCTACGCTAGACCCATTACCCATACTTTCCCTTGATATAGACGCATTCCTCCATATGCGGTTAATTAAGAATATGAGAGATGGGAGATATTCTTTGATGATAGGAAACAAAGAGGTTCTAGTATTACTTTACCTTTCCCAAACCGCATCGATGTGCAGGTGAGGGCCAATTGGATTTATAACCTGGATGTCGGTGCCCATGGACATTCCTAAGAATGTCGTTGCTGATGGTGCCACCGATGATGAGTTTGACCAGAGAGAGCGAGCCTCTCCTATACATGAGCCTCCACCACACCACTCCCCATATATTCCTACTTCACCTACACACACCATACATTTTTCTAACCATTTTTCATGTACTTCTTCCGGAGTCGCACATGTTTCACTTAATGACATACTTAGTGACATACGTGTCCGGAGTGTTATGGATGCTGATAGGGACAACCTGATTTATCCCATGCATCAAAAATAGATAGATATGACATATCATATGAATGAAATTCAAACACAATAAACAACCATGATGGAGAAGATGGGTCATGTGTAAGCTTTTAGGGTGGATATGACGGATAATGTGCAGCTGATATAGGCTACCCATGCCTCACTTTTAGGATGTGTGTGTCATATGAGAGCATAACAGAACACCATGGCTGGTAACATTCAGCAGATTCGGATATCACAGACCACCATGGTAGAGCATGCCCAGTTGTAGGAAACCTTTTAGAACGCTGTGAAACACCGCCACCAAGAGATGCTAGAGCACCTTCGGTTTTCCCAAGCGGCTGAAGATCACCGTAACAACCAGTTGAATGCTCTAGTTGAGCGACTGACTAACTTGCAGCTCTTGATGGATGGCAGACATGGGCGTGGATGATATGGTCGAGGTAGGCATGATGGACGAGGTAGTTGGAACCACAAGGCCGAGGTCGTGTCTGGCATTGAAATTTCCCCACCTCATCCCAGGTTCTTTCTTCCTTTTCCAACTTTTGTCAAAAAATTGAGGATAATGTTTGGTTTATGTGTGTGTGTGTGTGGGGGGGGGGGGGGGGGGGGGGATTTATTGATTTTGAATTTTATTGCTTTTTAGTTAGATTTATCATTTTTTTTCAATTTTATTAGGACTTTGCATTTTTATTAATTATTGTTAGTAGAGTCAATGCATGTGTTGTCGAGTCTTTATGCGTGGTTTCTTGCTATTTATTAATCCTCCCATTTTCTTGAGCCATAACAAAAAAATTGAATTTGAAAATCATTGCATGATTATAAATTATTAGTCTACAAATGAAATTGAGGTTAGATTGTATAGACTTGGAAAAACCTTTCAAAATCGATAGCGTTTTAACACCTTAAGTATCCTAAATATGGAAGCTGATTTGAGTACTTATTATATTGTAGCCTTGAATTATTATCCTTTAATAGTCCTTAAGTAGTTTATTTATCAGTCAGCACTAGCCTACACACACACTATGTAAGAAGTCGATGCAAATAAGTGTATGATCTTAGGCTTAAAAGAGAAAAGGAAAGAAAAATGAATGAAAATGAGTGTTCCTTCTAAGTTAGGTGACCCTCACCCAATAATTTAACCTAATGGTTCAAACCTCTTTAGTTGTTAGTATTTGAGAAAAGGTGACAGAAAAAGAAAAAAAGAAAAAAAAACGATGAGATCATAGTCACTAACAGATTATCTTGCTATGAGTATCAAAGGATAAAGAGCTTAATATGATTGTACTAGAATGAAACAGAACAAAAAATAGGATGAGTAAGTTAGGCTTGATTATAAAAATACGAATCAGATTGGTTTGGATAAGAGGAAAGCTTATGACTGCATAATTATGGATTTGTGTTCTTATGATATCCTTAGTGTACGAGTTAGTACCTATCAATACAATCTTAACAGAAGTAGATTTTGTGGCTCAATATGAATATTTGAATACAATTGTTTTTCATAAGTCTTGACATTAGATGTTGCAGTTTTCAAAAGCTTTTTCATATGTGTAGTAGCATTACTTGAGGACAAGCAAAGCCTTAAGTATAGGGGAGTTTGATAACACTGAAATCTATAGCATTTTACGACTCGATACACATGCATTATTATACATTTTTACATCCATTTTATGTTTGTATGAAGTGTTATGTTGGTGTTTTGATTATGTTATAGAGATTTCTCATTTGGAGCTGGCATGAGATAAAGTGAAGCAAAATTGGCCCAAAAATGGAGAAAAAAGCACATAAGCATGAATCATTTCAAGAGGTGGCGTTTTCAGCATGTGGCGTTCGCCATAGGGGCATGGCGCTCTCCATAACCCTCTCACTTGCGACATACCCACATTGAACTCATGGAAAACGTCGTAAGGCCATGACGAACGTCATGGACTTCGTGCCAAAAGTTTTAGCAGCTGCATGACTGAGTTTCTGCCACTCACCCACCTTTTTCTCAACTTATTTCTACACGAATTCTTCATCACTTCAGCATTTACAACATTATATATAGGTGTATTTTCTAGGTTTTTGACATCCAAGTTTCCTAGTGTTAAGTAGGCAGAAAAATTCAGTTTGTAAAAGTGCTTAATTGTTCATTCCGGATAGTTAGTACACCATAGTTTTCAGAGTTTTAAGATTGTACTTGAATCAATTATTTTTTAACAATTTTCGTCAATTCAATTCCAGCATATTTTTGTTCAAATTTTTTCGCTTTAATTTCCTGCACTGCATTTATCTCCCATAAGTATTTTCTTCTTAAATTTCCTGCACTTATTTACTTCAAGTTTTAATATTGTTTTCTGTCTTTAATTAATTAATCCTTTCCAATTGTTACTATTTTTGTCTCTAAGTTTCACCTAGCATCATCACTTGGTAGTATCACTTATATATATATATATATATATATATATATATATATATATATATATATATATATATATATATATATATATATATATATATATATATATATATATATATATATATATATATATATATATATATTACATGTTAGTTTGTAGTACTACCTTGAATAAACATCAATTTATCAAATCCATGTTTCTATTTTGCACGCATAATAATAATAATAGTAATAATAATAATAATAATAATAATAATAATAATAATAATAATAATAATAATAATAATAATAATATGAGTTTTGTTTCAATTATGATCGGTTAAAACTCCTAAAGTCTGGATGTGAGGACTGTCGTTCCGACGGGACCCAGTAAATTAAATTGGCGTATAACTTCAATATTACTTTATTTTTTCAGTCATGCTTTTTAGTTTTTAAAAGTCAAAATATTTTACGCGAAAGCAAAAACACTCAGGTACTGGTCAATAACATGACAGAGTGATACCAATCACCCGAAAGTAAAAATTGGTCTAACTTTTACGGTTTTGAAACATAACACGAGTTGTGCGAAAAGGAGCAATATTTTTAAGTTAATAATTTCTTCCAAAAAAATATTTTAAAAACCAAAATATACGCCAAAGATTTATTGAGTCCTAGAGGAGTGATTAGAAATTACATTTCGGTCTCACTTTTAATTGTTTTCAGAAACAAGCTTTAATTATATTCCCCTTTTTAAACAAAAATCCACCTGCCTTAAATTTACATAGCGATAGTATATAGCGGTTAAGTTGACTAAAAGTCTATGTGGGTTCAACATATTTTGTATTACTTTGATAAAGCCTGTGCACTTACGGATAAGCTACCACACGAGCTAGCACATCACATGAGACTCAACATGTTTAAAAAGTTTATAAAGATACTATTCTCCATATTCCAAGACCATGTGAGTTCCTGCCTGGTAGAGAAAACCAATGATGCAACATCAGATTGCAGTTGATTGTAGACTTAGCATTTTAACAAGACCTACAGAAACACCCTTTACATAATACTAATTAATATTCATATTATCAACAATGTCATGCAATATGTGGGTGAAAAGTTCCTCGACATCATGCTCTGCACTGCTCGGAGTAGTCATTTTTTTCTTTCCTTTTTTGGGAAATTCGTTAATAATAAAAATATCATCAGTAAAATCATCACTGATAACCTCGTTGTAATTAACAGCTTCACTGACAAAATCATCCTTATTGATAGTAGAAGACTTAGCATGAACTTCATTATTATCAATGAGAGAAACAAAATTATCAACATTATCATCAATTTTGTTACTCACCTTAATCACAACACCATTTACTTTGGAATTAACAAGGGCAACTTGCACATCCTTATTCTGAGTTGGAAACTCAGTCTCTAACATGTCACACATGTTTTCTGTCACATTAATAATAATATTATCACGCAATATGAATGTTCTAAAGGTTTTACCTTGAGCATCCTTAGGTTCGACGAGTGAAGAAACACCTTTGAACTTCCCGTCGGCCTTTCCTCTAATCGCCACGCCTTTCATATGAACTCCATAAGATTTCTTAAATACAACATCTTTTTGATGCCATTTCTTTGATGTATTTTTTGGAGTGCTATAATTATTCAACTATTTCCTTGTCCCTATCATGCTTTCAGATTGATTCTAGAACTTTGCAGTGGAAATTGCAGATTTAGAGGTTAACTTGAAGCACGAAAGCAAAAATAAAAAATGTGGTCTTTTTTAAAATTTAAGCACATTATCTGGTTATCATAGTATAATTTCATGACATCCTAAGTCACATATTTGAAAATTTGGTTACTCCACAACAGTTGAGCATAACTACTTCTAACAACAATATACCATACTTCTTGTTTATCTTTAGAGAGCTTGACATGAGTAACACTAGGTGTAAGTTTTTTCCTACCATTTTTCATCCTAAATTTCTAGAATAACATCACTAATAGTTGATGCAATAGTTATTTCCTTTAAAGCATTAGATTCATGCCTAGGAACCTTGAGAGGATGGCTTCTTATAGGCCCATACATGAGCAAGACATCAAGAAAATTTCCATCATTAACCAACATGTCACACAAAATGGTTAAGACATCTTTCTTAACAAGTTGCTTACACAATTTGCCACTCAAATCTTCCTTTCAAAGAAACTTTAGCAAAATCTTATACTGAACAAAACTGAACTAAATCTTGTAATAACCTTTGTTATCAAACTCATAACCAAATGAGCCAATATGTGCTCAACAACTTTCGAAATATCTTTCTTTCCATTTTTCCTATAAAAATAAGACAATCCAAATGCATTAACAATATCAGTACATTTTTTTATTGTTCCCACTGGTGTCGTACATGTTTTATCCACCATCTATAATGTTGAAACAAGTAGCTTTATTTGCAGACACCCAATCCTTTCTACCACTAATAGTGGTATAATATTAACACTTACACCTAATTTAATAAATGCATTTTCAATCTTGATATACCTATGGATACAATTAATATAACTACTCCAAGGTCAACTTCCTTCTTGGGTAGGTCATTCTCATTCTCTCTATAGGCTTCATCTTGCAATCCTTCTTCCTCTGGTACTTCTTTCCTCCTCCTGGTGTTTCTTCCTTGGCTTTGACAACTAGTTTATCATCCACAAGAACAACACTATAGTGATCCTTTAGAATATTCATTGTGTTTAAACTGAATGTTTTACTTGGAAGATCTGAGAAATGTTTGGCTAACTGACCACATGTATTTCAAGGATTTTAATGGAGGCTTCAGTATTTTTGTGATTAGCCATATACACTTGCTTGAATTGATTGGGTGTATCCTCCAACTTTATTATTCTGTCATGTTGCAGAGGCGCTTGTGAGTAATGGTGAAAATGTTATCTATCAGATGGACTAACCTCGAATCTCTATCCTTGATCAACATTATTGTTTCATTGGAAGCTTTTATTATGGTATTACCCATGCCTTTGGTTGCCTACATAGTTTTCTTACTCATTAGTAGGGGAAAAATTCAGTTGGATGGTCTCTGTTGCAGAGTTCACAAAATGCAAAATGCCTTTATGAGGGATACTTCACGCATTTCTTTCAGTTATTGTGGCATCTTTGACATTTTTTTGGTTAGTTCACTCACCTTCTGAGTTAACAACTTGTTTTGAGAAAAAAATGGCATAATTGATGTTCACTTGTTTGACACTGTTCTTTCTTTAGGAAGGATTTTTGTTTGTTATCCTTGATAATCAATAAGTGTCATTCATTTAATGATTTCTATTGCATCTTTTTCACATTTGTACACAAGGGAGCCCCCATCAGTAGCATCTACGAACAACTTTGGTTGTTGTTGAAGTGCATTCCTTAAAGATGTGCATATGCACGAGTTTGTCAAAATAGTGGTTTGTACATCTTCTCAACATGGACTTGTATCATTCCAATGCTTCACAGAGAGTTTCCACTACGCCTTGGGAAAACACTATGATGGTTGTCTTAGCTTCCATGAACTTTTTGTGAGGAAAGAATTGGTTAAGAATTTTTCCTCCAACAAGTTATAGTTTTTCATCGTCGATGTGGGTTGATCTAGATACCACAACTTTATTTGTTAATTAGAGAGTGTGGAAACAATCGTAGGAACACCATTTCTTCATCATTTTTGGAGCTTCTAGCGTACCAACAATTTCGCAGAATTTTGTGAGGTACGTGTATGGGTCTTCATAATCTAAACTTGCAAAAAGATTAGCATACAAAATTTGCAATAATCTCATTTTCATTTCACTTTATTGTACATTCCTTTTCATTCTAGCGAGATGAGCTAGACGTCTAGGACTATTGTGTCATGTAGTGCCACAATCGTTGTTTCCATTATTGTTGGTGTTGTTGTCGACTTTAGTCGTGATTCTTTGTTTTGAGATAGAAGACTTTTCTAGATCTAACCCTTTGGATCTTTGTTTCTTTTTCCTGTTTTTATTGAGGTTTCTGCATATAGTTCGTTCGATTTTGGGATCGAATAACAATTGTTCTACACGAACCTTACCTCTCATAAACTACTAAAAATAGAAATGATTCTAAATGTTAATTGGATAGTATTTATAATAAAAATATACAACTATTAAGACATAAACAATACTTAAAATAATTATAAAAATGCTATATCAATAAAAGTAGCACCAGTCCCAGCAATAATACCCTTTTGTCCGCTGAGAAACAAATGTAAGTTTTACAATTATCGTATCCACAAAGACTGGTGGTTTCAAATACCGATCAATAGTTTTTAAGATCTTACTAAAGAAGGGATGTATATTTTTTGTGATGCGTGAAACTAAACGACATAAAAAAATCAGAAGGGAATGGAAATTTTAGTTTCAATAGTAAGAAAACTTGCTAGGGATAGATTTCAACATTACGTATTTACCATGCACATTCATAGGTCATTAATATGCTCCTCTACACAACTATTAATATTACCACTTATTTCTCTCATTCTTATCCCATTTTAATATCAACGTCATGAGATCGGTGCATTACCCAATATTCGATAAATCCGACTATTAACCAACAGAGAGCATTAAGTTCAAACAATTATAAAGCAGCAAGACTCCACACCAATCCGTACCATAGTACATTTGGATATTAAACCTAATCCTATCTCTAGGAACTAGTATCTAATAAATGATTATCTTGTTTCTAGTAATGACAAGCACCTTTCAATGTCAGGTCACACCGTGTAAATGAATTTTAGGCAGCAAAGCTAAAACAAGCGTTAAGATTAAAGAGTCAACATATTAAAGCATGAGTAGAATTACATAGAAAACCATGGCCTATTTAGTACATGAATATAATGACTACATCTAACCCCGACATAGATATTTTAGCTATGCTTACTCATTGTAGCATAACTGTTGGTAATCCCGGGAAGGTGATCTCAAAAGTTTATCTACCCTGCCACTTTAGTAGAGTTTATGCCTTTAGGCTCCCTCTCTCATTCTCCTATTGTAGAACAAGGTGAACCTACTCTAATTATGTACTACCTCACTCCACCAAAACTCTTTTTGTAATGAATTGGAAGAAGTATGTCCCACCAACTAAGTCCCTTTCCAATGGACGATTGGTTCATAATGTAATTTCAATAAGTGACAATTTAGACATTAGATGTAGGCCATTAGTTTCTCGATGTTCATTATGTCAAAATCATATAGAGTATGCGAATCATCTTTCTCTTCAATCTAATGGAAGGAATAATCTTCATCAAATTGGACAAGGCATGCATAAAAAACATTTTTAACATTCTAGATAGAGGTTGGAGTACACAGGTTAATCATCTTCTTCCATCACTAATTATTCTAATTATTTGGAAAACTTGGCATCTAAGAAACACCATTAAATTTAAGGAAAGTACAATAGTGATTCACAAAGAGATTAATCACATTAAAAAAGCTTTATTAAAAAAATTGTTTTTTTTCACAATTCACCCCCTCTTGTGTTTTAAGTCACTTGGTCAACAAATGGAATAAGAGTCTAACTTTTGTCTATAGACTAATCGTCTCAAAAGTTAGGATGAACTCAAACTATTCATTAAACAAAACCCCATCTTTCAATTGTGAAATGTATGCTTACTGGAAATATAAAATAAATATTTTAATGAAGGGATGAACTATGATATTTAAGATGTTGTTAAAAGTGACCTTTTTGTTCCCACTCATCAAGTTAATGAAGTGGCGAAAATCAAACCTTGTAATTTATGAACCAAAGAAGATAAAGAAAAAGTTAAGTATAATTTTAATATTAAAACCATAATCACTTCCACTTTAGATATTGAAGAATTTTTAGTGTATTACATTCTAATACTGGTAAAGAAATGTGGGCCGCCCTTGAAATTAACTATAAGGATATAACTGAGGTAAAAGGGCTAGAATGAACACATTAGTCCATGAGTATGAATTATTTAGAATAAAACCCAAAGAAAATATTCAAGATATGTAAAAATGTTCTATTAATATAGTAATTCATTTAAATACTCTAAGTAAAACTTTTGAAAATGAGAATTTAATTAACAAAATCCGTAGATACTTAAACGGTGGCTAGCAACCTAAAGTCACTGCTACTATTTGAATCTAAAAGTTTGTCTTCTATGAATTTGACTACTTTATTTGGTAAACTATAGGAACATGAGATTAAGCTAAATCGTTTTCCTGAAAGCAAAGAAAGTGAAAAGAAAAAGAATGGACTTGCACTAAAAGCCGAAGAGGTCAAAGAAATAGAAAGTGATGATGACACAATTATTCTAGTCTACAAATTCAAAAATTTCATGAGGCACGAAAAAAACCTCAAAATGTTTAACATAAAAATGAAGAAAGATCATCATTTATTTCAACATGCTTCCAATGCAAAAAGAAAGGTCATATAAAGTCAAATTGTCCTCAAAACCAAAAGAAACATGAAAAATACAAAAGAGCTAAAAAAATAAAAAATAAAGATCTTACATTGTAATACACAAAAACAACATGTAATCCTTTGAAGAAAAATAAAAAGAGAAAGAAGTCAACATATGTCTCATGGAAAACCACAAATAAAAGAAGATAAATAAGTTAAAATTTGAATTTACTTATAATGAGTTCTTCTTTATCGGTAAAGAATTATGCACTGAATCAAATAAATTAAAAAATCTTGTTTCTTAATCGAGAGAATAAAACTTCTTAAAGAAAAACAAGATTTCTTAATTAACAACTCTTTTCTACTCCTTATGATAATTTAATAGATAATCTATCAAATGTATAAAATACAAAGTTTTAGAAAATAAAATTGAAAATTTGCATTACCACTATTGATAAATTTACCCAAGGGGATGCTAACTTCATTATTATCTTAGGTAATAAAAGATGGACTTATAATGAAACTGACTTGACTTAGGCTATCAACCAAAAACAAATGCTAATTCATTTAGAAAATTTTGTCGCCTAAATAGGTCTAATAATCATAATATGCCGAAATGCTTGTATTGTTATAATCATCATCATACTTCTTTTTCATGCTTCGTATTAAAAGGTCATGGAAATAATATAAAATGGATTCCTAAGAACAATATGCATTACATGAATACTAAAATACCTAAAATGATTTGTTAAATCTTATATTTGTGATGCATGTTTTTTTTACAGTCTCGAACTTTAAATGATATCTTGATAGTGATTGTTCAATGCACATGACTGGAGACAAAAATATTTTCTCTTCTTTTACACCTAAGAGAGGAGGGTCTGTTTCTTATAATGATAGTACCAAAGGTAGAATTATGGGTTCTAGTACTGTTGGTAAGAATCATAATCCTACTATTGAGAATGTTTTACTGGTTAAAGGTTTAAAACATAATTTACTTAGTATTATTAAATTATGCAACAAAGATAACAAAGTAATGTTTGATTCTTCTATAGGTAGGATCATAAAATCTGAAAAATAAATAAACTTTTTTACTAGTCAAAGAAGTGGAAATATTTACACGGTTAATTTTAATAAACTATCTTTAAATGTTATATGTTGTAAAATAATTGAAGAGGAATAATTATGGATATGAAATAAGAAAGTAGCTCATGTTGATATGGAACATTTAAATAAATTTGTATGCGAGGAATTACTAATCAGTCCACCAAACTTGTGTGTTGAAAATAATTGATTATGTAATTTGTATCAAAAAGGGTAAACAAGTAAATGTCTTTTTTAAATCCAAAAATTAATTCTACAAATAGGAATTTATAACTTTTACATATGGACCTTTTCATCCCGTAAATAACCATGAATTTCGGTAATAATTACTCTGCACTTGTAATTATGGCTTATTATTCTTGTTTTACCTGGACGTTTTTCCTTTCTTATAAAATGAACACTTCTATTTTATTTTAAAAATTAGATAAGATTATCCAAAATGTAAAAAATTTCTAATATTGCATCTATTTGAAATGATCACAGAAGTGGATTTCAAAATAAGGAATTCAAATATTTTTTTATTGAGAAAGGCAAGTAGAGTGAGGTAGTGGAAAAGAAAGATATGACTCTGGAATATATAGCAAGGACGATGCTCAACAAAATGAAACTTCCTAAATATTTCTAGGATGACGTAGTAAGTATTGACTGCATGCAGGAAGAAATATATAAAGGAAGAAATTCAAATATCTTTTACCTCCATGTTTTCCGTTGCAAATATTTTGTCCTTAATAAGAGGAATGATAACCTTGATGGATTTGATGCGAAAGAGGATTGAGGTCTCTTTCTTGGTTATTCCACTTATAGTATTTTTTTTTGTATTTATATCAAAAGAGCTATGACTATAGAAGAATATGTACATGTTACCTTTGATAAAATTAACCCCTAATATGTAGTAAAGGTAGAAATCTTTGATTGTGTATGTATTATGGAGATTAACTTCTTAGAAGACAAAGATACAAAGGAAGAAACAAAATAAGATCATCAAGATCTACCCAAATAATGGATAACTACAAGATACCATCCAATAGAAAATCAAATAGGAGACATCTCAAAAGGAACTATCTGACACTCTCTAAACCAGGTATGTCATTACATGGAATTTTCCAAATTAAGTTGTAGAACATCAATGAAAATCTCATTAAATAATATTGGTCTTCTACATCCCAAAATTCCCAAAGATCGAGCTTTTGTAGGTCGAGTACAAAGAGGCAAACAAGTCGGATTGCATAAACCCTAAGTAGGTCGGATCTCGGTCAAGGAGAACATTATTATAAGACATGAGCAAGTCAAATCCAATCACATATTAACTATGGTAGATGAGCAAGTCGAATCCGGTCTCTAGAAAGGTGCCAGGAGGCAACATGAACAATCACAGATGACGGTTGCGAAACATCTCCATGATTGCATGTGAGTTACATAAATTAAGGGAAGAGGCGTTACTTAGAAAAGACGACGGACGTTACTAGAGGTCACTTTAACATGGGATATGAAGGGGGTATCCCTTTAAGGGACATTGATGAATGAAAGAGTATAAAAGGAGAATTAATTCCCAACAAGGAACATGGGCAACTAAAGACCTTCTAACAAATAGGACAATTGTGATCTCATCTGGCTAGCTTCAGGAAGATTTATCCAAATAGTATTTATCAAGAATATTTAGCATCAATAGTGGGGCCTCGGTAAAACTTTCTCAGCCCTCACAAAACCATACATTTCACCATAGCAACATGATGTCTAGATCATCTCCTAGCAGGAGTGAACGTCGAAATCCCCCATACATGGAACAACTCTTATCAATTATGGAGAACCTGCGCCAACAGAATAAATCTCTACAGGAAAGTGTCCACATATTGCAGCAGTAAAAAACTATTAAGGAAAAGGAAGATGAGGAAGAGCTCTTTGATCCTTAACCTTTATCAGAAACTATTTGGGGCGATCATGTCCCAGAAAAATTCAAACCACCTCCTTCGATGAAAAAAGTGATCCTCATGAGCACATAATATCAATCAATAACTAGATGGAAATAGTCAGGGATTCTAACTCCCTGAAATGCAAGCTCATGGCGGGAACGTTCAAAGATATGTCACTATGTTGGTACGTGAGTTTGCCTAAACTGTTAATTACTGACTACCAAGACCTAGATAAGAAAATGGTACAACATTTCTCCACCAGCAAATATAGAAATGTGACTACCACTAACTTGTTCAGCGTCCGTCAAGGATCCTCTGAGTCCCTCTGAGAATAAATGGAATGGTTCAATGAAGAGACAATAAAAGTCTCTCATCCAAATCAAGAGATGTAAGTATGAGCTTTCTAAAATGGTCTGAAGGCCGGCCATTTCAACGAATCATTGACACAAAAGTCTACCACTAGCATGGAGGAGGTCAAGAGCAGAGCAAAATGTTATGTCAAGGGGGAGGAAAGCAACATGGAGAAAAGGTTTAGGGATGCTAAAGAAAAGACATATTCTATGCACGAAGGATCCGAACGCAGGAAAGAACACCACAAGCATTAATACTTCCTATTTTATTATTTATTGTTTCCATGAGAAGAATATGATCAATATTTGAATCACTCTCACCTTGAGTCACATGTGCCTAATTGTTTGAGTTGCATTTTCTTTTTGGAACAAATTTGATTTTACACTCATGTACAAAGTTTTAAAATATTTGACAATTATAACACTGAATATTTGTCTTGTTCATTCATTTTAATCATTTCTTATCTTAATTAGCAGTATTGTTTCTCGAAGAAAATTCAAGTTGATTATCTTTCTTTGAGTCATCTTGCTAAGTCCTCCATTTCTTGTAAATTTTTATTCCCCGTCCATTTCAAATTACCACCTTTTATTAGATATTTAAGCTTGCAAAGCCGACTTAGTCAAACATTCTTTTGTTCTTTCTAACACTCTTTGTTCATGAGCTTCTAAAGAACATTGCAATTCATCAACCTTCATGACTAACAAATCATTTGATTTCTCAATTATACTACAATGTAATAAAACTTATAAGAGACATGGACATCACTTTGTTCACTATGTTTTGATTAATGACATCCTCACCATAATTATTCATTTGGTGTGTGATTTGTGTGATCCTATTGAAATAATCTACAACTCTGCCATTGGTCTACATTTGCAACAACCTGAATTCTCTTCTTAATGTTTGTAATTGAACCTTCTCGAGTTTATCACTAACATGATCTTTCTCAAGAGTGTCCTAAACCTTCTTAGATGAAGTAGTATTCTCAAATTTCTAAAAATTGAAAATTTCAACGCATCGACAAATGAAGAACATTGTTTCAAAATTCTTTTTCTTGGATTCTTTATGGGAGACACTCTAAACATCAATTGCATCATTGAGAAGATCTTACAAGCATGTTTACATTATTTTTGTGATATCTTGTAATCTAAAACCACTTTCACTTGCTTACTCCATAGATTTCAATTTCCACTTTCAAGAATTTGTTGCTTTCCATTAAAGTTGTTAGGAAGATTCGCCAAAGAACTCTTCATATTCAATTACTGAACAAGTAATGAATATAACTAAATCTAAATTTTTTTCTAGATCTAACAATTTGAGATTCTAAATACTCTCCGTTCCTTTTTAAGAGTCATTTTTTTGATAAATTTTTGTTTCTTTTTAATTGTCATTTACAAAATTCAATGTAGTATTAAATGCACATTTGTCAAAATTATCCCTATATAATTATTACATAGAGAGAAAAAGTAAAATGAATGTAGTATATAATTAAGGGTATTATAGGTAAAAGGAGAATTATTATTAAAAAGTAACGATAATGATTAGCTTTTTTGGTATGTGTAAAAAGTCAAAAAATGACACTTAAAAAGGAACGGAGGAAGTACTTGTTAGAATTATTGCTTACACATGATAGAGAAGAAAGAATTGAATTGAAGATTGTGTATAACTCATTATTGATTCATGATCAAATAAGTGATTATTCATAGGGCATCTTAACCAACTTAATTAATTATTTATATAACAAATAACATAACAAACTTAACTACTTAGTTACTTCCACTACAACTAACACATTTAAACTCTTTGCTTGAATTAGATTAATTTCAACGCAAATTGAATATTTATTTGTTTTTTTAGGGAATATTGGTGGATCTAAAAGTGAGATGAGAACCAATTTCCCCATTTCCGGATCAAATATCAAAGTCCAAGTAAGAAATTTAAGAGTATAAACTTTAACACATAAAATTTGATCTAATTATGTAAGTTGACGTATAGACTAATGTGTTCCTTTTTTTTGGGACAGAAAATACCTTATACATTATATGAAAAAGATAAAGTACAAACATGAAATAAAATGTGTTAGGGCATTTCCTATCCATATTTTAACAACAAAACTAATAACTAGGCTAACTAAGATTTGGATATCAATAACATTTGAAAATTTAGAAAATAATAGAGCATTATCAATCCAATTTCTTACTCCAAAGAGGCAAATAAAACTTTTCCACGTATCATAAATCATAAATGAGATGAGAAACCACAATCTTTAAATCTATCCGGTTACATATCATTTCTTTAACTTTGTCACGCACGATTCGATAATACAAATTCTTGAAGTTGGTAAAACTCATTATGTTTGAAAGAGTCATTTTTTGAGTAGAAAAGAGAATCTGATTTTTAGCAACCATGGTTAGATTTTCACTTGTAAACATATTGCCTTAATCCACATCTCTTTGGGGTATTTCAACAAACATCATGACTACAAATTTAAAAAAACACTAAACTTAAAAGCAACAAACAAATCTAAATCAGACAAGAGAACATAATAACGTTAACTATAAGAGATACACCAACACAATATCTTAGCGGTTTCGTATCTCCCGGTGGTGAAGGCTCCGGTGGAGGTTGATTTCCATGTCCGCACAATTGTGGATCATTTATTGGTGCAAATGATTTTAGAGTTGAGAGCACATATATATACTTATGAGAGCTTGGTGGTTATTGAGGGAGAGGAGAGAAACCATGATAGATATTAAAGATTAAAGTAGAGTTTATTTTTCTTAAAATCCATTTTTTTTAATGATTAAATCCAATTCAAAAATATTTGAATAAAATAGTTCAATTCTCTTACAACTTAAAAACATTTGAATAAAATAGTTCAATTCTCTTATAACTTAACTAGTGGTTTGAGATTTAAATCTAGATCATAGAATTAAACAACATTAAAATCTAGAAAAAGAATATGCTAACCATTATAGTCTTACCTTTTTTTAATAAAAAAACGACTAATTAAAGATGATTTTTCACTATTCAAATAATGGACTTGAATTAGCATGATGTGTGCTTGCTATTATTACAGATACAAACATGGGTTATTATTTTTATTTAAATCCATTCTACTTTTGCATACTCTTTTACGCTCATATGCTTCAAATCATCGCAACCATGTTTGTACATGCTTTTTCTAAGGAACTATTAACTCTTGGTAAGCTAATAAGAGCCCTTGACTAGTCACTCAAAGATAGGTTGGTTGGTGAACTACACCAAATAAATTTTAAAGATAAGTAGTTTGGTGTGTGTGCCCAAGCAATTTAAATTTGTGGTTGTGCCTAACTACTTGCTCCATTAACTTATTGATATTTGTCTATAAAAATATAATAATATCTTAAATAAACAGTGAACTCATTGTTTTTAGGGTCGCATGCATCACTAATTCAAAAAATAGAGTTACTTTATAAATAATCTGACATTTGGACTCTACTTACTACTCATAATGTGTTTTTTCTAAGAGTGAAAAAAGTCATCTTTCCATCAAATTTATCAATGTAAATTCACTTTCTAAAGTTATCCCTCAAATACTAAGATATTGAATTTGTTGGTTTTTAATTTTTTTTAATTAATTAGAAATATTTTTGTGAAAAATTAATAAATCTACTTTGTAATTTATATGAAAAATATATTCTAAAAAGAGACTAAATGTTTTTTAAAATTGTTTTAATAATGAAGGTAGTATTATTATTGTGTGTCCTTAAATATAAGTCTTACTTTTTTTTTATAAAGAAATACAAAAAAAAATCTCCTTAAATAAAAGTCATATTATAGAGTATCTTATACTTTTATAAGTTATTTGTTTGTGTGTTGATGTGTTCATGTTTTTTTTTTTGGTGCAAAGGTAGAATAAATGATGAACGGAAATATTCTATTAAGAGAATGGCGGCTACAAAAACATGATAAAAGTTACAATGGTTGCCACCCTTTTATAAGCTAAAACTAGGGTTATTAGAATAGGATAAAATACTAAAATACCCTCTAACAAACTTAGGGGCTAAGAAAATAGTACAAGTAATAAATATGAATTACTTCTAATACCATCCCTTAATTCATATTCCATCAAAACTTGTAACACCAATTCCATCCCTTAATCTGAGAAATTGATCAGTCTTGATAGCTTTCGTCAGAACATCTGCCAACTGTTTCTGAGTGCTGCAGTGTACAACTTCTAACACTCCCCTCTGAACTTGATGTCTCAGAAAATGATATTTGGTCTCAATGTGCTTGCTTCTCCCATGCAACACTGAGTTTTTGGCAAGATTGATTGCAGACTTGTTGTCAATCATCAGCTTCAGAGGTTTGTTTACTTTAATCTTCAGATCCTGCAGTAGATTCAGAATCCACAGAGCTTGGCATGTAGTAACAGCACCTGCAATGTATTCAGCTTCACAAGTTGACAACGCCACAACAGGTTGCTTCTTGGAACACCAAGAAATGGGACCTCCCAGAAATTTGAATAAGTACTCAGACGTACTTCTTCTGTCAACTCTGTCTCCACACCAATCAGAATCTGAATAACTCAGAAGTTCTGACTCATCCTTTCTTCCAGAAGGAAATAATACTCCATACTTCAGAGTTCCCTTGATATACCTCAGAATCCTGACAGCAGCTTGGTAATGGGACCACTTAGGTTTACTCATGAACCTACTAACCATCCCAACTGAATAGCAAATATCAGGTCTGGTATTGCACAAATACCTCAGAGAACCAACCAACTGTTTGAAGGTTGTAGCGTCCACATCCTTTCCATCAGAGTCAGAATCTAGTTTCTGATTTGTATCAGAATGTGTGACAGCAATCTTATAATTCTTCAGATTAAATCTCTTCAGAAGTTCTAATTCATACTTGAGCTGATGCAAAATAATACCTTTCTCAGAGTATCTGAACTCCATCCCTAGAAAGTATGTCATTTTGCCTAGATCAGTCATTTCGAATTCATTCATCAGAACTTTCTTGAACTTGGCTATCTCCTGTTCAGAACTTCCAGTCAGCAGTATATCATCAACATATAAACATACCAGAGTCATATTTCCTTCAGAAGTATGCTGAACATAGACACCGTACTCCATCTCACATTTCTGAAAGCCTTGCTTCTTGAAAAATGAATCAATCTTCTGATTCCAAGCTCTGGGCGCTTGTTTCAATCCATATAGAGCTTTGTATAATCTGTACACCATCCCTTCCTGATTCTTTTTCACAAATCCAGGAGGTTGTGACACGTAAACTTCTTCTTCTAATGGACCGTTCAGAAATGCAGATTTTACATCTAAATGCATCAGAGGCCAATTCCTGTTAGCAGCTATTGCAATCACCATTCTGATTGTTTCATGTCTTGCTACAGGTGCAAACACTTCAGAGTAATCCAGCCCAGGTTTCTGTAGAAATCCTCTGGCTACCAACCTTGCTTTATGTTTGCCAATTGAACCATCTGGCTTTAACTTCTGCTTGAAAACCCATCTGGCGCTGATGGCTTTCTTGTCTTTTGGAAGTTCTGTCAGCTTCCAAGTCTTGTTTCTCTCTATAGCATTAAGTTCTTCTTTCATGGCCTTCAGTCAGAGCTTCTGCTTAAGAGCCTCTTCTGTACTTATGGGTTCAGAGTCTACTAACATGGCACACTGAATAACTTCTCCTTCAGAGTCTACTTCAGTGTCTTGCAGCATGTCAAATTCTGCATATCTTCTAGGGATGTTTCTGATTCTTTGTGGTCTCTGAACTTGTTCAGAGTCTTGAGCTTCAGAGTTTCTAGCTTCAGATGGTTGACTTCCTCCAGAGCTTTGACCATCTTCAGGGTCTGGCATATTTCCAGAGTCTGAATTGCCACCAGAATCTGGATTACCATCAGAGTCTGGGTCATCGGAGTTTGGATCATCAGAGTCACCTTCATCTTCTGAGTCTTCTCTAGAGTCAGAATCACTATCAGAATCAGAATCAACGTCAGAGTTTACTCCAACTTCAGAAATTCTTAACTCTGACCTTTCTTCAGAAGTTCTAACATCAGAATCAGATTGAGAGTTATCCCAATTCCAAAATTCTGATTCCTTCATAATCACATCTCTGCTGAATTCAATTTTATTGGTTTCTGGACAATAGAGCTTGTATGCACCTGTATTGTGGTACCCTATCAGAATCATCACTTTGCTTCTATCATTCAGCTTCTGTCTTCTGGCTTCTGGAACATGTTTATAGCAAACAGAACCAAACACCTTCAGATGACTAACACTTTGCTTATCTCCAGTCCACTTCTGTATTGGAACTATTTCCTTCAACTTCTTCGTAGGACATCGGTTGAGTACATACGTTGCAGTGGCAACAGCTTCTCCCTAGAGCTTCTGAGGAAGCTTCTTCTCCTTTAGCATGCTTCTCACCATATCAAGCAAAGTGCGGTTTCTTCTTTCAGCAAGACCATTGTGTTGAGGGGTATAAGGAGCAATAACCTCATGCTCAATTCCATTCTCCTCACAGAACTTCTGGAACTCTTTGGAGTTATACTCACCTCCACCATCAGTTCTAAGAATCTTCAACTTCTGACCACTCTGATTCTCAGCCTTCATTCTGAACTTCTTGAATTCATCAAACACCTCGTGTTTAAACTTAATAAGGGATACCCATGTCATTCTTGTGAATTCATCAACAAACAACACAAAGTATTTATTCCCTCTAATCGATGCTACTGGAAATGGACCACACACATCAGAATGTACAACTCCCAAGGCATGTTTTGCTCTTGGAGCAGTTTCTGACGCAAATGGCAATCGTGGTTGTTTTCCTTCCATGCAAACTTTGTATGACTTTTTAGGCTTCTTCCAGGAATTCCATGTACCAACTTCTTTGAATTCAGATGTTTTAAGCTTCTGAAATTCAAATGACCAAATCTTCTGTGCCACAGCTCACTCTCCTTCTCGGCACTTGTTGCACTAAGACATTCTGAGTCTGCAGTTCTGACATTCACCTTGAATGTTCTATTCCTTCCCTGTTCTGACTCCATAATCAACTTCTGATTGCAGTCATACAGCTTCAGAAGATTGTCCTTCATGGTAACTGAAAAACCTTTCTCAATTAATTGTCCCACACTCATCAGATTGCTTCTGATGCCAGGTACATACCACACGTTCTGAATCAATGTTGTTTTCCCATTGTTCAGAATCACTCTGACATTTCCCATACCTTCTGCATTAAGATATTTGTCATTAGCACATCTGATCTTTGTCCTCTTTTCAGAGTCAAAGTCAACCATCCATTTCTTATTTCCAGTAAGATGATTTGAACAGCCAGTGTCCATATACCACCAGTCTATCAGATCCGTATCATCAGATTCAGAGGCCATCAATAGCACAGATTCGTCATCAGAACTTCTGGCTATATTTGCTTCTTCTGATTTTCTCTCCTTGTTTGACCAACAGTCTCTAGCAAAGTGACCGAACTTCTTACAACAGTAACATTTGATCTTCTTCTTGTCATACTTCTCTTTTCCCTTCTGAGCATTCTTTTGTCTATCAGAGGTTGAGCTTTCTGACTTCTGACCACCATCGGATCTTCTCCTGGCTTCTGACTACTTCTGATACCTCCTATCAGAAATTGCTTTCAGAGCCTGCTGCTCTACTTCCCTTTCAGAAGTTCTCTCAGTCAAACGCAACTCTTGCGCTTCTAGACTGCTCTGCAGCTCTTCAATTCTCATGGTGCTCAGATCTTTGGAATGTTCTATTGCTACCACAATGTAATCAAATTGAGAGTTAAGGGATCTCAATACCTTCTCCATGATTGTTTCTTCAGAAAGAGTTTCTCCACATGCTTTCATCTCATTAGTGATCAGAATCACTATGGAGATGTATTCAGAAACTTTCTCATTATTCTTCATGTTGAGATTCTCATATTGCTTTCTCAAGGACTGAAGCTTCACCTTCTTCACTGATGCGTCACCACCATAACATCTAACCAGTGTGTCCCACGCAGCCTTTGCTGTCGTTGAATCTGCAATCTTCTCAAACACATTTACATCAACACATTGATGAATGAAGAACAATGCTTTCTGATCCTTCTTCCTTACTTCCTTCTGCGCGTTTTTCTGTTCATCCGTCGCATCTGCTACTACCGGAACATAACCATCAGTGACAAGATCTAGAACATCTTGAGCACCGAACAGTACACGCATTTGGATCATCCAACGGTTCTAGTTTTTACCGTCAAATACTGGAAGTTTGGTGTTCATGTTGCCGTTTCCGTTCATCTTTCTACCTTGCACAGTACACTCAGATTTCTCACACAGTGTTTCCCAACCCACAAAATTAAAATTCTGATCAGATTTTGTTCAAGATTCAACACGGATCTAAGAATCAAAATCAAACACACAAGACCTCACGTTCACTCGTGTTTCCCGTGTTTCCCAATGAATCCGAACCGGAGCTCTAGATACCAATTGTTGGTGCAAAGGTAGAATAAATGATGAACGGAAATATTCTATTAAGAGAATGATGGCTACAAAAACATGATAAAAGTTACAATGATTGCCACCCTATTTATAAGCTAAAACTAGGGTTACTAGAATAGGATAAAATACTAAAATACCCTCTAACAAACTTAGGGGCTAAGAAAATAGTACAACTAATAAATATGAATTACTTCTAATATTTTTTATGTTGAGATATAATGTTATTTCTAAGCAGAAACGACATGGTAAGATTCAAGCGGATATAGTTGGATTATTTGAGCCACAACCTAAGAAGTAGGAGATTGAAATTCAGAATAAGATATATTTCAGAAGCTCTTAAAAAAATTAAATATTGACACTTTATAAGGATCACATGTCCAGACATATCGAGGAGGAAAAGGCATGATACACATTTTCATTTAATATTTTTTATAATTTTTATTTTATTTCATGTTGCTTCTAATTTATTCTTTTTTATATTTTAGTTTTGTGAAGTGCCACTTAAATGAGTTAGTAATTTAAATGTGTTAGTAACGTTATGATCATTAATTTGATTACACCATACAAAAGATGGTTTATTAGTGCCATTAGAGACAATGGATTGTCTAAGAATGCCATCATAGGTTACATCATGATTGATTATGAACGATTAACAATTTTTTCAAGTAGGTGCGTGAAAAGATGGACAACTTCCATAAACCCGTTAGAGAGATCACACTAACATTGGACCTCATGTTTTGCCTAATACATTTGGAACTTTGCAAAGAAACATGGGTAACTTCCATAAATCCGTTAGAGATGACACTAACTTTTTTGACTACATAGAAGTGATCAAACATGAAGTGGTGAAGTTGATGATTGAGATGATCGGATCTAACCCTAAGAATGCTATGAAAGAAGTTGAAAACACAATGGACTCATGTACGATTCAGTTTCCTAAAAAATGGATTTTAGAGAAACTTAAAGATGCAAGTGTTGTAGATGCCAAAGAGGACGAGGTTGAGACACACTTGCACATGCCGTTCTCCATCAGAGTGTATCTCTTATATCTGGCGGGCTCGACCATATTCTCTGACAAGATTCATATCCACAAACAAGTGGAAGTATGTGTAATGCTTCAAGGATCTCAATATGGTTGATGACATCTTCAGAGATCTCAATATGGTTGATGACTACTTCAGGGGCGCTCATGCCATGAATTTCATATATTGGAAGCTTAATGCTACGACGAAGAAGATTTAAGTATATGCGACACTACTTTAGGTATTATACTAATGTAATTATTTAATTAATTGTAAAAAAATATTATATTTTATGTTGTTTACTAATTAGTATACGTTGATGCAGGAACGAGTCTTTCAACACTTTCCTGATATTGATAGATAAGATTATGAGTTTGCATACACAGAGATTGGGTCGCACACTAACTACTTCTCTCAGACTAAAGGACATCCTATTTTAGAACTGGACTGAATACTACAATAAGACATGTTCTTCTACTTCTATGTCAATCACATTGCCACATGACCGCTGGATGGTATATGATTATACTTTTGGTTGGATCTGACATGGATTGATTATGGTATGATGCCTTTCAAAATGAGTCTTTTGCCAATTTGATATGTGCTAAGTAATCTCAAACATCCAGACATGTATGATTGGCCAACGAACAGTTGATAACATGTTAGTCATACATATATGCTGAGTACCTAGACCATGTTTTGAATATAGAGGCATGAGGTAGTCATATCCTTATTTAGCATGGAGACCAAGGTTGAATACATCATGTGGTATTTTAAGATATTACATGATTCTCACACATGAAGAAGAGCCTCTAATACTACTAGCTTAGAAACAAGCATTGGGATTAGAGACATAAGAAAACAAATATGGTAGTTTGGTCCTTGCTTGCGCACGAATACGAGACTTGGCATCTAGGTTACTATCTGATGGGGTTGTAGAGCATAATACCACATTTCACGATATTGTCCACAAGATTTTGAAGGCTAAGAATGTGCTAAGATACAAGAGGTTCAGAAGGAAGGGGATTAAATTACATACTACACACTATGTTGTAATTTTATATTATGTATTTCGCTCTGGATCATTTGACATTATGTATTTGTACTATATATTATCTTTTATACATTCGAGATATATGAAGTAATGGTTCAAGTATTTTTCGTTATAATATGATTTTTATTGTCTAGTTATGGTATATGTTGATGTATGTGTAAAATAAAAGATTAAATATAAGTGAAACATGTATTATGGTGTAAAATATAAATTATAATTTTATAAATGAACATAAACCATGGGTGTGTTTTGCACATTCCGATTATAGAATTTGAACTTGTGTAAACCACATTAATTTTAATTTAGATTATAGAATTTGAACCTGATCAACACATGATTACGCAATCAGTATAGACACAAACTTATATAAATTAATGTGTTTAATTCATCGCACTTCACAATACAAAACAATGAATTCTTCTTATCCATACATAATCAAAATGAACTATAATCTAAATGCATTTTACTAAAAAAATAAGAAACTCCTTACTATTTGTTTAAGACCAATATGGATGTTTCACTGTTTGATCTAATGATCTAAGGATCAATTTGAGCCAAATAAATTGTTGTCTCAACCAATAGAACACAAGAAAAATGATCAACATGGAGTATAGTCGTTTATAAAAAATTATGTTCTATATTATTAAATCTATTGGTTTCAAGCGGGTCCTAAATGTGATCAATGATGACTTAGTCTTGGGAAGCCAAATTGGCCATAATCCCTCGTACGTGTAAAAAACGTGAGGAATCTTTTGCGACTATTGGAGAACCTAGGGAGAGATAATTTGGCTCGTGTGTAACGACATTCTCTTTAATGATGGGATAAAATGAACGACATATATTGTGCTACACTCTCAATTACTATTATCTTAGAATTGATTAGATGCTAGATTCAAAGAACTTTGATTTTTGATAAGGATACTTATTATTTTTCCCGCGAATTGCCTATTATTAATAAATTGGTTTGGTAGTGGATGAGTTGTGGATGAGTTCGTGTCTTTGTGTTTCTTCTATTGTATTAGGTTAAGCAACCATTTTGCTTGATTTTAATGCAATTATTTATTTATTTAGAAAAAAAATCTATTTGCCACTCTAAAAAAAATGCATTTTCTCAATTTGTCACTTAATACACTTAAATCTATTAAAATACACTTAAAAACATTTTAATGGATTAATTTCTATAAAAATGCAAAATAAAAAATACACTTCTAAAAAACTCCCCATGTTAGAAATAAATGAAGAAAAATCCTACCACCACCACACATGATTAGCGGCCGCTAGTTTCGGAACTAAAAGTAGGCCGAAACGACATCTCAGTTGGCAAAGACGGAGAGTCACCTTCACACATCATTACCAGACCCCACTACCAAACTTCCAACACAACGCTCCTTTTCAAAATTTCCTACTTTAACAATCACATGGCTTGTTGCACGCCTTTTTCATTTGAAAATTCAAATTTCGAAACGGTTACACTTGATCAAATCAATGAAAACGCCCCATAAATTAATTCATAATAAAAACAAACTTAAATAAATACCACTATATTTTTTAGTGAAATTTGGAACTTTGCAAAGAAACATGGGAGAATCAGTTTCGTTTGGGAGGTTCATGACGGAGTCATTAGCTTGGGACAAATGGTCAACATTCTCTCAGAATCAGAATCGTTATGTTGAAGAAGCTGAGAGGTTTTCAAAACCGGGTTCTGTTGCACAGAAGAAAGCTTTCTTTGAGGAACATTACAAGAAACTTGCAGCTCAAAAAGCAGCTGCGTTGCTTGAACAAGCAACAATTGATGAGGCAGAAAGTGCAAAACCTGAAGTTGTTGATAATGAAGAAAATGTAGTAGCTGTGAAGGAAGATAAGGCTTTTGTAGGGAATTCAATGCAAAATCAATTTGAAGATGTTGATAATGATGATACTAGTAAGGATCTAAGTGAAAAGGTTAGTGGAAAAACTTCAATTTACATATCAAATATGAATTTAATGTTGTTGATTTGAGATCTGGATTCCTTTTTATGCAAGGATCTCTTGCATTCACTCATACAGCAACTCAGCACTCTCATCAGATATTTCGGATGATGCCGAATTGCTTTCCATATGAAATTGGTTTTAGTTGAATTGTTTCCTGTAATCTTTTTTTTGTTTGCGAGTGAAGTGGGTAACTACACTCGCACACACTAGGCACCAACCACTTGCGGTAAACCGTGGCGGGGGTATTTTGGACATGAGATCATTTGTAGTAATGCTTATTGTTATTGCAGAAAGGCTCTAACTTTGGGATGGAAGTTTTGCAATCAATGGACAAATCGACAAGTCCTATTATTTCCGCTAGAGATAATATATCTACACCAATGAACAATAAGGCTTCATTAAGAAAGAAGAGATCAAAAGCTAAGTCATTACCCATGTCAGCTAAGTTTGCACTTATTAGACAAATTAATAGATTGAATTCAATATTTATGAAGAAATTTGAAACTACAAGAGGTGGTTCTGGTTCTTCCATAGCTTCAAAGGATATATGGATTCCTCTAACAACACCAACTAAGGTAATCAACCTTCAATTTTTACCATTTTCATTACAAGAACCTAAACTTCAATTTTGTTATGATGTTCCATGTTGTTGTAATTGGTAAAGTGAACCTTTTTTTCAATTGCAGGGCTGCAAGAATGAGTTACAGAAGCACCCTTCATTTTCTCCATTATCAGAAAAGAAAAGGTACATCTTATGTTAATCAGAAGTCATATAACATTTATAGCACTGACACTTTTGATTGAAGTAGTGTCTAGATTGTGTTGACATAACATAATGAAATCACCTACTATATCTTCCCAACTCACATTTCTGATTGAAGTCGTGTCTAAATTGTGTTGATGTCAGACATTGACGTAACATAATGATATCACTTATGTTTTGCTAGATTGTGTTTCAAGACTAACATTTCCAATGTTTTATGCATGCAGAAACATAATGAAATCACCTACTATATCTTCCCAACTCAGCTTGAGAACAGAAGAAAGGACTCCGCGTAGAAACAAGGTAAAACTTTTTTCCCTACTTTCTTAGATCATTGCAATGTGAAATGTAAATTGTCATTGACTCACGTGTTTTCGTTATCTTTCATGTTTCACTTAGATATGACACTAGTATCTGTATCTATGTCAGTTTTTCATCGGCTGCGTTACCTTTATAATTAACATTCAATTCTGTTACATACAGGAGAGAGCACACAAAAAGAATAGAAAACTAAGACTATGCTTTTGTTTCAAACCGAGGCCAATACCTGAGTTTAACAATGAAAGGGAATATTCTAACAGAGGGAAAAAGGAGGTATATTCCCACATTTGTTCATAAACTATTGACCCTAATGTATCTGAGAAACAGGTTGTAATAAACTGTCCATAACAATGAAGAGTTGATAGTAATTCAATTGTTGATTTCTTGCAGGATTCACTGACACCAGGAAGAAGAGTCACTTCTAGAGTTCGAAGCAAAGGCTCTTTATCTTCTGAGAGTGTCATTACTTATGAAAATATGTCTCCAAATATTCAGCATGGAATCAAGAATGAAAGAAATAACTAATTTTTTTTTATAGAAGAGAATACAGAATCACTGAATGATGTCATGGGACCACTTCTTGTTGTCATAGTTTATATGTAAACTCTAAACAGGTATTAAATTGTAGTTGCAGTTTGGTTATGCAGCAATGTTGGATAAAAGCTAAAGCTGCAATCACAACTACAATAAAGTTTTAGAGTTGAATTGTACATATATCTTAGGTTCATGAAAATGACTTGTGATGATGCCTTTTGATGCATGCGTGTAAACTATTAAACATATTGCAATATGGTATGGTCCTGTGTGAGAGACTTCCTTTGTTTAAAATGCTGTTTCTACTTTGACCTTCATAGCCACTTTTTCATCCCTATAGATACTTTTATCTGCAGTTTTAGAGATCTTAAAATTCTTTATGTTGTAATTGTTGATCTTAGAGTGCTATCATAGAGATGTATGTCATTTTGATTACCCTAGCAAACAAAGTAAAGGAGATAGATCGGAACCTTTGGCTCGGCCTGCCCAAAATAAGAGGTTATATGGGTAGATTTTGTCACTCCTAAAACCTCGAAACATTGTATCTTTTCCGTTGAAACATGTGGCTATCAAAAACGAAACGGGCATGAAAAAAATACAAAATAGAGGATACACAACATAAATCTTAGTCCGACATGCCAAAAATGGGTGGTTAATGCCAATTTTAAAATTTTAAAATGACAAATGGTTATATCCTTTTCTTTATGTTTTCATCTCACGCCTACCAAGAAACGGAGTGTAGCACATAAAATAGAGAGTCACACCCTGCTAAAAATGGTGGGGTAAAACCTAAATGTCTCTATTTTCATCTCAATTCATTTGTTTAGAACTCCCAACTTTTCATAATTTATTAAAAAAAATTAAGTTGAATTGATTAAATTATTTAAAACATTATTTTACTTAAAGTTTACCGATTAAAATATCAAATTTAAATAAAAATAAAAATCCAAACTTTTATATAGTGAAATACTAATTTCAAATTCAACAAAATTCTAAAAATTTATTACTTCTAATTTCATTTATATCTCAAATTCACGACCAATCCCCAAATACTTTTATAAGAAATGAGATTTTAAAAGGATTATATAATATACAATTGATGGTAGAATCAAGCTTCATCAAATCTTAAAACAGAGACAAAAAATCATAACAAAATTGTAATTAAACAATATGTTATAAAATTTGCATATTGATCATAGTTACTTCTTAATATGTAGAATGTATAGAAACAAAAGGAGTAATATTTATTTGAAAGCATTATGTTACTTCCACAACAACAATGGTGTAATTAAAATATCCTAATTTCTTATCCATAACAACTTTGGATCTTTCCTTTGCATTGGTTTTGGTAATGATACATTTGAAGCAATTATCAAGCAATTGCAATTTGTAAGTTAGAAATAAACAATATCATAAAATCATGAACAACATTCCACCAAACACCAATCTTCTTCTTCTTCTTCTTCATATTTTTCTTCCTTAACTTGTTCAACACGCAACGGATACTCCACTTCTTTTTCATCCAGAGTGCATGAATTTTTTGCATCATCATCATCATCTACATGTTCAACAACACTTTCATCTTTCACATCATCATCATCCACATGGTCAACAACACTTTCATCTTTCACATCATCCACATGGTCAACAACACTTTCATCTTTCACATCATCATCATCCACATGATCAACAACACTTTCATCTTTCACATCATCCACATAGTCAATAACACTTTCATCTTCTTCATCATCATCATCCACATACCAATTAGAAATATGGTTCAAAGTCCCAGTCGCGGACAACCCGATAAATTTCAAACCGGGTTGATCCATGATCTGAAAATGCTTGAAACTCCCTTTAGATTTGTTCTTTGACTTTGAGATCGGATGAAGACGGCAATTGGTGCACCGCGCCTTGCCACATTTACCGGTGAATTTGGAATGGTTGGTGGGCTTGGAGGGAACTTTTGTGAAGAGTCCAGCTGTTGGAGGCGAATCGAACCGTGTGACGAATCGGGTGCCGTGATTCGGGTTCGGTAGGACCCGGTATGTCCTCACCATGCCATGTTGCTTACCTTCTCTCTTCATTTTTGTTGAATTGGGGTATTGAGACAAAGAGATTGATGAGAATATAGATGAATGTATTGTGATTTTATATATTAAGGTTGTTGACATGAGATAAGAACCTTGGGAAGCAAGGTGTTTGTAGTCATAGTTTTGCGTGGTGATCAAGTAAAACAAATTATTGTTAAGATTGAATATAAAAATGGACGAAGTTAAACAAATTATTGTTAAGATTGAAACAATAAAAAGAAGTTATTTGACAACTAGTTTGTATCAAATATCCTTGCGAGACAGAGAAACAACAATAAACAACAACGATCAAATTGTATCCTACGTCATAACTGTTTCTATAAATTTCAAAATGGTTATAGACAACAAAATATTAATTGGTTATACAATAATTGATATATTTTAATATTTTAACTATATTTAAAAAATGCATTAATTATTCTATAATATAATAGATCTGTAAAAAATTAATATATCGAAATAAAATATGTAAGTGTTACAATATTCTTAAATCAAATTATATGATTTATTCATTATTAAAATATATTTTAACATTATACTTAATTAGAACTAGAAATTTTTGGAATACTTGTTCG
Organism: Lathyrus oleraceus; assembly: GCF_024323335.1. NCBI lineage: Eukaryota > Viridiplantae > Streptophyta > Magnoliopsida > Fabales > Fabaceae > Lathyrus > Lathyrus oleraceus. The sequence goes on from NC_066581.1 coordinate 427,920,976, forward strand.
TAAATGTGTACAATTTGAAGTACTAAATCAACATGACACGTATTTTCAATGATTTAAAATGCAGTTTAATAGTTTAAAATATTAATTGTTGCTAGTAGAATATTCTTTCGATACTATGAAGAATTGAGTTTATGATTACCTAGTCAACCATTCTGAAGGACGAGTTTTAACATAGAAAAATAATACTATATTTGTTCGTTATACACTACTGAAGTTGTAAGTTATTGACGTTATAATAATACATGGATGATCAAGATTTAAAATAGACAATTTGAATAGGTGAAAAACTGTAGCTCACGTGTGCCGTAATTGGCGTCAATTACAAATATATCAGGGGCTTAGACGAAAATGTTATTTTATTTTATAAGAATTTTAAAAAGAGTTAATATATTATATAAAATATTAAGTTTTATATTAAATTTTTAGTTTTTTTTAGTTATAAAATTATTTATCAGAGTTTTATAATCAAGAAATTCTAATACTTTATTTTCAATAGATAAAATAGTTAATTCATTCAATCTGTCTTATAATATTGTTGATTTTAGATATGATTTAAGCACTTTTAATTTTGAAAAATTTCTTTCGGCAGTAGCAACTGTTATAGGGATTGTCAATAAAATTCTATATGCAATATAAACATTTGGAAAAGAATCTAAAGTTTTAATATAACTCAATACATCAATTGATGTGCTAATTTCTTCTCTTAACACTTCTCTTAGTACTTTCAATTCTGAAAATAAATCAAGACCTTAAATACCAGAGTATTAATTAAACCTTAAAACTTTTCTAGATTATTACAATATTTTTTCAATTCATCCTCATCTAAAGCTTTAATTTTTTTTCAATCAAATAAAAAACCAAAAATAGTCTCATATTATAAAAATTATTCAAATCTTGTCTCAATAGAATTAATTGATTGATCTAATATATATAAAAAATACTCAATACGAAAAGATTCTTCAGGTGAATGTATCTCATTACTAATATTTTCATCAAAATGAGGTTTATATGAATTTTACGTTTTTCACGAAATTTTGGCCCTATATCCATTTTGATGGCCATTTTTTCTGTGGATTTTAAAGGCAATGGAAACTCATTTTCCCTATAATATTTTAAATAAGTGATAAGACCTTTTAAATGATCTATAGCAACATTTATATGCATATCTTTTGATCGTAGAATCCGTTATCATAATTGACAGCAAACAAAATATTATACCAAATATTCATTCTTAATAAAAATCAAAATTTTCAAACTCATGAGTTACTAAAGACATGGCTTCACTTTTTAATTTAGGATCTTCAAATTTTTTTTTGATAATTCAATCAAAGCATCTCTTACCTTTGAAGTTTGAAACTTAATAGCTTTGACACTATCTATTATACTTTTCCAACAAGTTTGAGATAATGATTTAACATAAAATTTAGATACATTATGTTGCAAATTTTTTCACCTTTTGGTACATGAAGCAAACAAAGAATAAATACGTTGTAGAACTCCAAAAAAGAAATAGTTCTAGGACAAGAACTAGCCATATCACATAATACTAAGTTCAAGTTATGACACCCACACGATGTATAAAATGCTCTAGGATTTATGTCTAATAATCTCCTTTGCACTTCTTGATACCCTTCATGTTGGAACCATTATCATAACCTTGTCCCCTTATATCATCAATATTAAGGCCATATTTTTTTAAAACATTAACAAGCTCATTAAAAAGACCTTTTCCTGATATCAATTTTTAAAAATTCTAAAAAACACTCCTTGATTTTAATTGGAAATTTAGAAGTATCAATGCATCTCAAAATAAGAGTCATTTGTTCTTAATGACTTACATCAGGAGTACAATCAAGAATAACAAAAAAATATTGTCCATCTTTAACTTTCTCAATGATTGACTTTTTAACTTGGAAGGCTATCATTTCTATAAGCTCGTTTTGTATGGTATTACTCAAAAAATGATTACGAGTTTCATTATTTTTTATGCGCCTAACATGCTCTTGCATAATTGGATAAAATTCCGCAAGCATCTCAATCAAACTCAAAAAATTACCATTACCTTTTTCATATATCTTTTCATTTGCTCCATGAAAAGCAAAATTATTTTTAAAAAGATATTTGATTATAGCTATAATCCTAAGTAGAACCTTTTCCCAATGTTCCTTTTCTCTGTTAATTTGTTCTTGTAAATACTTATCAATTGTTTGTTTTGTTCTGAATCTCTTCTCTAGTTCAATCCACTTTGTCATATTAATTATATATTCATGATTTGTTTCATGATTCTTAAGCTTGAATCCAAGATTCTTCCAATCTTTAGTCTCTTTATTTGCTAGTTGACTAACATTTGTTGAACCAAATAACTTACAACAGAAACAATAGACTTTGTCTAAATATTTAGAATAAACTAGCCATCTTCTATCATATTTTTCTCCATTTGACAGTGTTCTTTGATAACATGATGAATAGAAATATTTTTTATTTTCATCTTTTGGATATTGAAAATTGTCATGTCTGATAGGACCCTTTTCTATCATTAAATCTCTAAATTTTCCATCAATATTTTTCCATAGTCCTGGGTCATAAATATTTGTAGGTACTTCACTAGAAGTGTTATTATGCTCAACACTCACTTCTACTCATATTTCTAAAATATTATCTTCTAGTTCTTGATCAAACTTATGACTATATGTGTTGTCAGTATTATTTATATGTGGTTGTTCTATCACGTTTTCACCATTGTCAGTATCATCTCTAGGTGGTTGTTCTACACCATTGTCAGTATTATCTAATGGTGGTTGTTCTATCACATTTTCACCTACTAAACTTTCTTTTGCGTCCTTTTTATGAACAATAACAAATTTATCAAACGTTGAGATTCAATTAGTTTTTCAACTCTTCGTTTTTTCTTCAGTTTTTCATAACCAGATTCATACTTTATATTTGACATCTTCTTTTGTAAATAATCAAAATAAAAAAATTAGCTAAATATTAAAGAAATCAAAATAAGCTAAACTCTAAGATTCTTCCAATCTTTTTAGTCCCTTTATTTGCTAGTTGACTAACATTTGTTGAATCAAATAACTTACAACAAAAACAATACACTTTGTCTAAATATTTAGAATAGACTAGCCATCTTCTATCATGTTTTTCTCCAGTTGACAGTGTTTGTGGTAACATGATGAATAAAAATATCTTTTATTTTCATCTTTTGGATATTGAAAATTGTCATGTCTGATAGGACCCTTTTCTATCATTAAATCTCTAAATTTTCCATCAATATTTTTCCATAGTCTTGGGTCATAAATATTTGTAGGTACTTCACTAGAAGTGTTATTATGCTCAACATTACCTTCTACTCATATTTCTAAAATATTATCTTCTAGTTCTTGATCAAAATTATGACTATTTGTGTTGTCAGTATTATTTATATGTGGTTGTTCTATGACGTTTTCACCATTGTCAGTATGTTCTCTAGGTGGTTGTTCTACACCGTTGTTGGTATTATCTAACGGTGGTTGTTCTATCACATTTTCACCTATTAAACTTGCTTTTGTGTCCTTTTTATGAATAATAACAAATTTATCAAGACTACCACGTTGAGATTCAATTAGTTTTTCAACTTTTTGTTTTTTCTTCAGTTTTTCATAACTAGATTCATACTTCATATTTGACATCTTCTTTTGTAAATAATCAAAATAAAAAGGGTTAAATACACTTTTCCCCCTGTAATGTTAGCGAGTTTAGGATTACCCCCCTGTAAAAATATTTTTTGTAAACCCCCCCTTATGTTATGTAGATTCCTTCATAGAACCCCCTAATATCCAGGTGGCATGGAATCTAATAAGAGGTCCTACACCTGGCATATTTTTAATTTTGTTAAAGTGATTATGTGTCATTTTACACTTTTTAATTTCAAATACCCCCTTAGAAAATTAGGGTTCTGAACATAGCAGGGAAGACGAAGACGAAATTTCCAGGGGAAGACGAAGACGAAGAAGAAGAATGCAGGGAACGAAGCAAACGAGAAAGACGACCGCAGTGAAGACGAAGATGAAGACAACCTCAGCGAATACGAAGAAGCGATCCAGCTCAGTGAAGACGAGCTCAGTGAAGACGAGCTCAGTGAAGTGTCCAAAGTCCGAGGTTAGTAAAAATTTGAAGTTCATCAATGTCGTAGGGTAAAATTTTGAAATCAACAATCTTTGACATGTGGGTATAATATATTGACAGGATTCACAACACTTTAGTGTTACACTCCACCATGGGGGTGAATTTTACAGGGTTTTTGAAGAAGAAATTATATACAGAGGGGGTACGGATACGACAGTTAATGGGATACATGTTTCAAATTGGAACATGGATAACATTGAGAAGTTGTTGAGTAGGTTAGGGTATAAGGCTGATTGTGTTAGGGTATGGACAAAAGTTTTAGAATTGATGGGTCATTATAAAATACCAGCCCTTCCAATATATTCCTTAAGGACATTAAATACCCAAATGTACATTTCAACTCTTCTTGTTTACTGTTTATTTGATCTGATATTCTGTTGAACAACTCTAACAGGCAATAAGAAGCAATAATCTTGACCACAGGAGAACCAAAATGCAGAAGTCTGCACAAGTCGTGACAACGAATGCCTATGAAGGCTTGTGGTTCAGATGAATTCATTGAAATAAGGAAGCTTTGCCAATCCACAAACCCGGGTAGGATAGCGTGCAAGCTAGAACAGAGAATTTAGCATTGACAACATGTTAGAAATCATTTATATTTCTGTTGCAACATTGATAGATTTCTTTACATTTAGAGTAAATCATAAAGAAAGTAAAATGTAACAAGCATTCACTGTAAAGATGTTAGTTAAGAACTCAAAATATTGCCTTCTAGAGTAATTCTTGTGTAGTCACAAACAAGTGCGACAAATTCTCAATTTATAGTAATATATGAAAAAATGGAAGTGAGTTGCAGCTATGTCTCATTTCGTAACTACTACTTTAATATTAGTGTAACTCTGCTTTTCACCATTATTGGCAATGCCTTAGTTTGTATACTTTTGTGTCTTTGATTTTTGAGTGACTACCATGATTATGGGTCAAGAGTTACAAGTTTAACTCCATGTTCATCAAATTGATCGTTAATGAATTGATATCATTGCTAAAAATAAATTATTAACAGAATTGAGGATTGTGAAAAATTAAATTTACCAACTTCTCTTTTTCACATGGTTCTATAAGAATTAATATTTATTCAGCAAATCTAACACTGACATTATCTAGTTAAGAACTAATTTTACATTACCCTGACAATGGTTAGGGTAAGGCCTTAGTAAATCATCTCTAGTTTGGAAGGATGCTGCTTTCTTGCCCATTTGGTTTCTTAGACAGTAAGCTAACTAACTAGTTATTATTTAAAAAATCACATGTTCTCTTATATAAGCATAAGTAAATAACTTTGAATAACAAACTACATTAAAATATTGATATATTCAGTATTGAAAGAAATGAATGTTTTTAAAATTGTTTTCCCATAATCCATATCTTTCATTAATGATATAAGTATGCATTATGAGTTATTCCATTTTGAATGAAAACATTTTCTGATACAATTTAAAAACAGGTTTCAAAGTTTGCAATTTGGAAATATCAAATTATAACCAGTACTTGTTCCCAGCAAAGTAATGAAGCAAAAGAATGAAGCAAAAGAATGAAGCAAAAGTAATGAAGCAAAAGAACAAATATTAAAGTTTCTCCAGTACTTGTTCCCTCGTCATGGTCAACCAAAGCAGGTCCTTTTGAAGAAGCTGCACTGACTATAGTATTGACGACAGATATTATACAAGTATTAAAAAGAATGGCCTTTGAAGTCTCTTCAAGTCTCTTCATGTTAAATGCCGTAAAGTAGCAGTTACACGCATAGGAGCAGCCATTATAAATGTTATCTGTAGCAGTTATAGAGTCCAGGAGCAACAATTAGTATTATTAGATTAACAATTTATTATTATTAGGAGCAGTTACAAAACTTAGGCAGGGTGAGAAGGGAACAGAACCATGTTCTGGTTATCATGAAGTTGTGAATGTTAGACACTTGAGAGGGAGAGAACCAAGCTCTCAAGTCTTGGTATGTGTGTGTCCTAATGTTCTGCATTATTTTCTTATAGCTAGTGTAAGGTGTATAAGTGTAATATTCTGGTTTTGAATTGTTCATCACAGCTATTATCAATAAAGTATTTCCATGTATCCAAATTGTTCTGTTCAGTGCCAGTTTCTATCAGATTGCACATTTAACATTTGGGAAAATGACATCTCTATCAACAAAACTTAATAAACTCCTAGTCAAAGAGAGATGGCCGGGTTACAAACCACATTTAGTCTGAGCTAAATTGGCACAAATAGAAAGGTCCAGGAACTAATTCTAAAGCAGGAGTAAATTGGAAAGAACAAAAGTACACTGTACTTTAGCCAAATAAAAAATATAGATGCTAATAAGCCACTCTAAAAGAAAAGTGAGTCTTACATATGGAAGAATCTAATGACAGTAGTCATTAAATTTCTATAATCTTAACAACTTTGTATGAACAATTAACATTTTAGTATATCAAACTCTGATCAGTTGATAGTGTTTTAGGATGCACTGAACTCAAAGTGCTAAAAACTAAAATCAAGATGGGCATGAAAGTTATTGTCGAGAAGCACTGAGTCCTTATTGCTGTCCCTATTCCATGCAAAGATAATTGGCTAGAAGCAGCTGGACATATATGAATCATAGTTGCCATTAGATTCAGAACAGAAATTATGTCATGTTCCTGGCCATCTTCCTCAGCGAGTTGTGCCAATAAGCACACGAAAATTCTAGCTCCATAGTTATCTTCAATGGATGCTAACTCTGCAAGTGTCTGTACATTTACAGTTTGGTTACTGTTTCCAATAATCATGGCATCCCCTTCTAAATTATAGTTTCTGCAGATGATATGCCAACTGCATCTGATATGCCTGCCCCAACTGCAACTGATATGACTGTTCCAACAAATGTGCCTGTTCCAACTGATCCACAGCCTCCAACTGATATGCCTGTTCCAACTATTATGAGTCAAACAGGATCTAGTGTGGCTGCCTCAATCACAAAACAATCCAGAAAAAGGGTTGAAAAAAAACCTATCATCAAAAGAAGGCAAAGTGAGAGGATCAAGTTGAGTTGGTTTAAAAGACCCATAACAGGTGAAGGAATATCTAGTGACAAACCAATTACCCTACCAGAAAATGAAGACATACCCACTTCAAAATGAGGGACTGATTATTATGTTTCTGCTATGTATTTTGTAATCCTTTTGGAAAACTCTTTTGTAATGCCAACTGATCTTTGAAGACATGTATTTTGTAATCCTTTTGTAACAAACATATGCACTTACTGTGATGATCAATTCTAATCTTACAACAAAACCATGAATTCTGCAGGACCTAAAGAAAAAGCCAAAGTATTTAATTACATTCACCTTGAATTCTGCACTGAAAAAGTTTAAGAGATAGACTACATTAATATATTTCAATTTATTTATATGTTTACTATGTCATATTTTCTTTAGAATTACTGACTATAAAATTGTTCTGTAGTTTTCTGATGATTTTGCAATTTTGCTCTTTCATTATGATATAACTTTTTTCTGTCATTATTGGTAGATTGAATGCTGAAAGTTTAATCAAATAATGATGCTGCACTGACAGTTTATGATTGATGAACAGATTACATTTCATTGATGAACACATTACAAGTTCAACATTACATTGCTGAAAAACACTAATGACATAACAATTACATGACAGACTCATTAGACTAACTTAACCATAGCTGCTATCAACATCCATGACAGACCAATTACAAACATTAACCATAAATTTTTCCTCTTTTCCATTGCAATCTTTTTCTTCAGTTTTTCTAACTTGTTAAGCTTTCCGACTCTGCAATCTATCTCCTCAACAATCTCTTTAGCAAATTCAATCAAATAAGCCTTGTTGACTTCACATTGGCGGCATCCGGACGGATTGGTTTCTTTCACTGCAAACTCACTGACCAAATCATCCCACAAAAATAAACCGCACCCATTCTGCAATTTGAGACAAACACCACCAACAATTAATTTCGAAATCAAACTCAAAATAATAAAATGCTTCAAAATTGCTCACCATATAATTCCTGCATTTCCAAAATTTGCGACCGGGGTTTTCAATTGACTTGGAGACCAACAACTTCATGGTTTCATTGCATCCACATCTTGGTAAGCCGTTTCCAACTTCACTCATGGAAGATGCCTTGCTGCCACCCATAACCCAGATGAAGGGGACACGGACGAAGATGAAGAGAGGGATGGATTTGGGGTAGGGATGGATTTCACGAAGAGAGAGAGGGATGGATTTGGGATAGGGATGGATTTCACGAAGAGAGAGAGGGATGGATTTGGAACCCTAATTTCTAGTTTATGCCATGCTGGAGACCTAATGAAGATTCACATGTGAAAATAAAAAAATTAAAAAGCCACGTCTGAAATAAAAAACCAAGATTCCATGCCACCTGGATATTAGGGGGTTCTATGAAGGAATCTACATAACATAAGGGGGGTATTGAAAAAATAACTTTACCAGGGGGGTAACCCTAAACTCGCTAACATTACAGGGGGGTAAAGTGTATTTAACCCAAATAAAAAAATTAGCTGAATATTAAAGAAATCAAAATAAACTAAACTCTAAAATAAATATAGAAAAGGATAATCAATGAGCAGAACGATATAACCTGGAATTGGAAACTGACAGAGATGAAAGGTTTTGTCGCTCCGTATGCGGGACGCTGGGATGTATGCAATTTATAGGCGTTCAAAATCCAGACGATGTCAAATTCAGAGAGGATGATTTACAAAGATAAAGTTTGATCAATATACAATATATTTCAAGGGAAGGAGAAGAATAATTTTTTTTTATGAACAGAAGATGTGCAGAAGAAAAAAACGTGAATAATGGAGTCTGGAGAGTGAGAGACGTTAGTTAAGGAATTGGGATGGGTTAACAGGGATTTACTTTTTTGGGGATAAATAAAATACTTTAAATGACATTAATTATGATATTGATTAATTTTAAAAAAGATGATATTGATTGACTAATTTTTAGGGAAGAGAGAGATTCTAAATCATTTTATTTTAATCAGTTAAAATTTATTAATAGTTAGTATTAATAAATATTTTGTTTGGGGCCTAAAAATATTTTTTTTAGGCCTTAGGCTAATGCCTAATTTTCCTTACATCTTGCACGGCCCTGGTAATTGGTTAGTCTAGGGTTGTAATTGATTACATCCCCTTTAAAAAAGAATCAGAATATTGGTGTAATCAGTTACACTTTATATGTAATTGATTACGGTAGAAACAAAATCATTCGGTAGTCGATTATATTTTGTCTGTCATTGGTTATGGCGGTAATACTTATTTATTTATTTAATTATTTTTTGTTTGTTACATGTATCTCATTCAATGTAATTACATATATGTCATTTAGATATCTCATTAATGATCTCTCTCTCTCACAACCTGGTTCAGATGAATGATCAACTCACTTGTAATGAAAATCCTCCTTACATGATAGTGGGTATGAGGCACGTCTAGTTGAAAAAGTGTCAACGACGGTACAAAGTGCATGTGCATGAAAGAGTTTCTGCTTGAAAGGAGCATTGTGGATAGGCTCACACTTTAGGAGGAGTGTTGAGAAAAACAAATGTTAGTTGAAACAATTGAGAAACAAGTGTAGGGAAGTCTCACGTTGATTAGAAAAATTGCGATTAAACACTTTATAAGTGAGTAAACCCACACACATATCACCTTAAGATTTTGGGTGAGTATATGGTGTGACTCTCACAAGGTGTGTTGCTCATAAAGAAAGACCCCTCAAAAAAATACTCATTCATGTTGACCCCCAAATTGATGATCCAACAGTGGTATCAAAGCTGGTTCAATCCATCAATCACTTAGTGTGGAAAAATGCTTTCCATCTCCAATGAATGTATCCCTGTAAATCTCCCAATTATCGATGCAAAGAATTATGACAACTGGGGTAACCAAATGAAGGCGTTGTTTGGTTATCAAGATGTTTTTTAAGTGATCAAGAACGATATTACTTCACTTGTACAAGGTGCAACAGTTTCACAAAGAACCTTGCATAAGGAAGAGAAGACAAGATTACAAGGTGTTGTATCTCATTCAACAATGTGTTGATGCCGACAACTTTGGAAAGGTTGGTGATTGTACATCCTCAAAGGAAGCTTTAAAAATCTTGGAGAAAAGTTATGCATGAGATGATAAAGCAAAGGTGGCGAGGTTACAAACTCAAAAAAGACAACTAGAGTTATTTCAATTGGAGCAGAAGGAAACCATTAGTGAATTTACTACAAGAATTGCAAGATTGGTGAACCACGTAAAGGCGTGTAGAGAAACGATCATATAGCAGTATGCTGTCGCGAAAATCTTGTGTTCTTTGATGTCAAGATTTGACAATGTAGTAGTTACGAGAGAGAGAGAGAGAGAGAGAGAGAGAGAGAGAGAGAGAGAGAGAGAGAGAGAAGGAAAGGAATGTTGATAAGGAAAATGAGAAGATCGTTTTGTAAGTACGCTTCAATGAAATAGACAAGAAGGCAAATGGAAAGTGGCCCACGAACAAAGGTAGAGGGAAATTTTAAAATTTTGGTAGAAGGGAATCCCCAAATTCCAAAATTTTAACATTTTAAAAGGGGGAAAGCAGTGGCAATAGGACTGGTGCATCATACAACTCTAAAGGTGGAAACATTAGAGAAAGAGAAGGAAGTAAATAAAATGGAGACACAAGCAGTGTGCAGTGCTTTAGTTGTAAAAAATATGGTCATTTTGCAAGAGAGTCAGTGCAAACAAGAAAGAACCTAAAGAAGATGAATCTAGAGTTGCAAGACAAGAGAATGATGATGCGAACACACTATTTGTGATTATTACTGAAGGAGAATGCAACAGTAGCATGTCACAAGACAGGTGTAAAATGTTACAGTAGACTGGTGATGCAGTTGCAAGTGCACGACTGTGTGAAGTAGTAAAAAAATATCGAATCACAAAGATCAATGGTTCAATTATGGAAATTTGTCATATAGATGTATATCAATAGAAATCGAAAATATAAGTTTTAGTGAAAACAACTTAAAGAAAAAGCACTTACATGAAAATAACTTATTTATAAAGTCACTTAATTTCTAATTGAGGCAGACATGACTTAGGATTATGGTTCTTACTCTAACACAATCGCACGATGCATGTCACTTCTATTATGGGAATTCCGCATAAATTATAGAAAATAGATAAATATGTGCAATACTTGCTTTTACCAGCGCATTACCTTATCGACAGAGAATGATTTGTCTACTTTTTCACGACCATATTATTCGTCGACTATTCATTACTTTTGCTAAGCTATATAGTTTTCTCAAATTTTTCCAAGTGATTTCACTATATTGGAATCATTTATTTAAAAATATGTGCTCCGATATCGACACATATCCTTTCCGACTACAATCGATACCTGAGAACACCTTACTTTCGAAACAGAGTTGGAATGCATGAACTCAGATTATAAAATAAGTTTGAGCTAAAATTATCATATTCGATATGTGATTGATCATACAAAAGGTTATAAGATAATCCCCATAACCCCTAGTCCCTAATGGACTACTCACTCATGGTGAGGGCAAACATAATCGAATCAATATTAAACATCGAATTCATAACAAAAAATTATAATAGATAAACAATTTAATAAGGATGAATAAGAAAACTTGATTTAAATTAAGTTTTTATTCAATCTTGCTCCCTTGGAGAATTGAGTGCAGAGAAAAAGAAAACAGAAAATACGTAGAAACTTGTAGAATAAAACTTGGATCCAAAACTCATAATAGGTTATGAGTTTTATAGAAAAAGTAAAAGGGACACAGTATCTTTTTTTCAATGTATATTACATCAGAATAATATTAAATCAAATAATTCCTAAGAGGAACAATCATTGAGGATCAATCTAAAAAAGGAAACAAAAGAATTCACTCCCGCCCTCCTACTACAACCTATAACAACTGCAACGGGTGGTTGTAGCAGGTCTATGGAAATAGTACTAGGAGAGAAACCAAAAGGAACCCTATGACCTTCTGATTCTATGGCCTGTAGCAGCCCCATGGTTTTACTATGGGAAAATTGACTTTTGTCTTTTTGCCTTGTTATGCTTGTCTTTGATCCCTCTCTATCTTAGATGCTCATTAGACCTTGAAAATAGAAAAAACATAAAAACAAAGCATAAATGGAAGAAAATCGATTAAAATGTGATGAAATACTAAGAGAAAATGACTAGAAATAACGATGCGAAAATCACTTATCAAACTGGCAGAAAAGGTTGTAACCGATAACCTATATAAGGTAACCAGTTACAGGAAGAAGAAATTCCATGGTGACTACTAAAGAGGTTGTACAGTGAAGAGATCAATGATATCTAGACTCCTAATTTTCAACACACATGATAGGAAGGCAATATTGGTTTGTCATAATCAGTCGTGCCATGAAGAACAAGTTAAAGTTTACGGATGGTACCACTCTAGTGGCGGAAGGGATTAATGATGTATTGATCAAGAGAATGGATGGTAAACATTATTTGATAAAGGATGTATTGTACATTTCCGAAATCAAGTGTAATGTTCTGAGTATTATCAAGTTACTTGAGAAGGATTACAATATTCATATGAAGAATAAGGCGCTATGCGTTATGGACGTAAACAAAGTTTTGGTCCTAAAGGCTCATATGGCTTCAAATATAACTTCCAAAGATGAATGGAAGGTTATGGAACATAAGTGTCTTAATATATCGTCCTGTAGAGAAGAGTGGATATGGTACTACAGGCTTGGTCATCTTAATTTTCGAGATCTCAACGCCTTACAAAGGAACAAGATGGTAATGGGGCTGCCATTGATCAACATAGCGACTAAAATTTGTGAATAATGTGTGCAAGAAAAGCAACATAAGGGAAAATTTAGAAAATATGATGTATAACCAAGTGTCATCTTAAGGTGGTGTATTCATATGTGTGTGGACCGATGCAAGTTGATTCTATTGGTGGAAATAGATATTCTATCACATTCATTGATGATCATAGTAGAAAATAATGGACATACCTAATCAAGAGAAAATATTAGGTACTAGAGGTGTTCAAGAAGTTCAAGCCCATGGTTGAAAGGTAAAACAGTCACAAAATTAAAGTTCTCAAAACGGATGGTGGATGCGAATATGTCTAAAATGATTTTGGGAAGTTTTGTGATCAAGAGAGCATTGTACATGAGGTAGTGTCGCCTTATACACCTCAACAAAATGGTGTTTCCGAGAGGAAAAATCATTATGTCATGAACATGGTAAGGAGCATGATAAGGGGAAAGAACTTGCCAAAATAATTTTGGGGGGAAGTCGTCTTCACAACCACTTATTTGCTGAACATATGCCCCACAAAGAAGCTACAAAATATCACACCAGAGGAATCATGGTCCGAATTTAAAACAAACACGAGTCATTGGAGGAATGTGTGCAAGCGAAGCAACATAAGGGAAAATTTAACAAGATGATTCTTGCTTTATTATGATTCTTGTAATCTTTTTTTTGCTAATCTGTCATCATTCTTCTTTCCACCTTGTTACCACTTCCATCAATAGGATGTGTGTAGCCATCAACTACCATATCCCTTAAATCTACGCCATGACCAAGAAATAAACTTTTTATTCTATCTTTCCAATAATCAAATTTATCTCCATCAAAAATTGGAGGTTTGGCAATATGGTGATCTCTATCAATAGATGGAGCAGCTGGATGATGGATAGTAACCATTGTGTTTTACAAACTGGATCTTTATTTGACACAGTGAAGTGTTTGATACACAACCAATACCAGAACTGAAGCTCAAATGTCAATTGAAGGTGACGAGAAACACAAGAAAGGAGGGGGGGGGGGGTGAATTGGGTTTCTAAAAATGAAATCTTTTTAAACCCAACCCAACAAGCAGAAAACAAAGAACAACACCAATGAAACAATTATTTTTTATCCTGGTTCGTTATTAACTAAGCTACCTTCAGTCAAGGTGATTTACCCTTATCAACAAAGACTTAATCCACTATAATCAAACTGATTACAACACAAAGACCAACTGCCAATGTCTTCTTAATTATTCTGACTAAACCCTAGTCACTCAAGGAAAATACAATAAAACAGATTGAGATACAAAATATGTTTACAAAATGCTTCTAAGGAAACATAATACACAAATGAATTAAAGTTTTATCACACAATATATTCTATGAAGAGTATGAACAAAAGTTCTAGTTTGTGTTCTCTTTTCTCTCAAAATATTTCACAAAGTATTCACATATATGATAATCTCTTACAATGTGTAACACTGTTTCATTCTTTTAAGTATCCTTTATATAGGGAATGAAAAGATCTGTTGGAGGGTAGAGTTGGAATACCAAAATGTAGTTGTATCCTTGCATAATGGCATGTGAAGATGGGAGACAAACTGGTACAATAATACAGTCCTTAGCCTACAAAATCAATGTAGTGGAAGGAATATTTAATCTTGTATTGTGTACTATTTTTCTTACGTAAAACCTTTTGATCTTATCTTCAATACTCAGAGGCTTCTGATAGTTAGGTGGTGAAGCATGCATAAGAGAATAGTAAGAATCTAGTTGAGAGAAACTACAGAAACATGATCTTCAGAGTCTTGATCCAATTCATCAAAACCTGGTCTTCAGAGTCTAGTGACACAGTTCAGAGTTATTGAGAGCACGGGGCTTCAGAGCATATCAGCGTCAGAAGCATCAGAGTAGCAAAGCTTTGGATGAGCATAAAGTCAGAAGCGTTGAGCACATAATCCAGAGTTTGATTATCTTGTAAACCACGTATCTCAAAGTCAGAGTGCACTAGGTTCAAAATTTGATGACATCATATGTCATTCATTCAGAGTCATAACTTGAATCTCGTATCTGCACACTAAATAAATTAACTAGGGTACAATTTTTTTCTCTAAGAGTCTATGAATTATTATCATCAAAACATAAGACTAGATGCACAACCAAATCTTGTTCTTACACGGTAGGTTTATATCACTAAAATGTCTTTCATGTTGTATAACTTGGTTTTTCACTTGCATTTTGTAAGACCCCAATTTTGACCCTAATACCCCTCATGTTATCTCATCATATGCATTAGCATTGGGATCACACCTTGGCATTCTCCTTACCCTTCATTCATTGGGTTTGAATTGGGAGAGACCAGCAAGCATATTTGATTGTATCATACTTCTTTTTTTTTCTTTGTTTACTAACCAAAATACCAAAGATATGTCATTCTATAGTTTAACTCTTTTGTAGGTACTGTGCATGCTCACCTATGATCTATCAAGCTCATATCTAGGGTTTAAGACCCTCATTGCAAGGAGTTCAATCAAGACTTGGTCTACATTGGCTCTAAGTATCACATATGTATCCCCATGATTTTCACATGTTATTTCGATCAAGAAATAATCAAGAGTTTGGAGTTTGTTTGCCTTGGAAACCCTAATTCATCTGGGTATCTTGTGGGACTTCTTCAACAGGTTTCTTCAAGAATTGATCAAATATTTCAAGGGATACTTCACATTACATCATATTATGCATATATGATCCTCCATGAGTCCCAAAAGTCAATAGAATGTCAAGCTAGCAAGATGGTTCATGGTGGTTGACCAGAGGAAGTCAACTGGTCAAAACTGGGGTTCCCTAGACCCTATATCCTACACTTTGTATCATATTAAAACTATTCCAAGAGAAAAGTTACTCTAAATGACATTCCAAACAACTTTCATGTTGAGGTCAAGAGCTAGTTTTGCTTGGAAAGTCAATTTTTATGGTGAAAGATTATATGTCATTTTGTCTAAACCCTAGTTTGGAGGTCAAATTCCCAAGACCATAACTTGCTCAATTTTTATGATATGAAGGTAATTCAAATTGCATGATTAAATTCAATATGTATACTTCAACGTTTATGTTTGGAGGAAGTTAAAATTAAACTTTCAAATGCATGTGCAAAGTGAAAACATTATAGGTCATTTTGGGCCAATACCATTGAACAAGTGATTTTCCTCATCTTCTAAAATGCATAACTCCTTCATGCTAAATCCAAATGAGGTCTAAATTGTGACCATGTTTAATAAGTTTGAAATAGATAAAACTTTTATGAAGGACGTTTCTCATTTGAAGTCCATAGAAAAAGTTATTCAAGGTGGAAGAAGTGAACATATGGCTTGGTACTTAGAATTTTTTTAATATGTTTGATTTCCCAAACTTCCCCCTCAAAATTCATCAAGATACAAGCTTAAAATGAAAAAGTGTCCAACATGAAAGTTGTTCTCCTTTATCTAACCTTTCCAAAAAATCCAGAATCATCTCATTTGGACAAAGTATGAGGTACTTGCGCATGGGTGAAAGTTGAAGCACCATTTGGATATTTTCAAGGTCCAATTTCCATTCACACTTGCATGAGCTTCCAAGTTGATTTCAGTATATTGCACATTGGTTTATGGATCATATGACATCATTTCATGGGCCTCATGTATGCCCATGCAAGCATGCAAAGGAATTATTCAAATTTTTGCCAAAATAGGAAGTGTGTTGTCATACGGTGAACTGACTTTTTGTGTTTTTAATCGCAATGTCGCGGTTAGCAAGAGTCGCCACCGACTTTTCTTTTATCCAATAAGGAAAGGTGGAAAAGAACAGGAAAGACCTTAATTTAGATTCTTAGGTTCGGGAGGTACATTATACAAAGGGAAGGTATTAGCACCCTTTGTATCCATGGTTACCCATGGGCTCTTAATTGCTCAATCATTTATGTTTTTCTAGTTTGGAAAAGTGGTTGAGAAATGTGTAGGAAAATGTTTTGAAAAAGGAGAATTTAACTTTGTAATGATTCTTGTATGAATGTATACAAAGTGGTTATCTCATTTAGTTTTTGAAAATAGCTTAGAAAAATAGTTTGGAAATGTGTGAGGTGTGAAAAGTAGTTTTAAATTGTGAATAAGCAATTAAGAGTTATACCTCTCCGAGGTCTTTCCGGGCATTTCCTATCCTTATGAGGGTAAAACTGTCCTTACTATTGAGAAGTAAGTAATTTTACCCTTTGGATGTAAAAGGGTCATCGTAGGGTCATCGATAGGTCATTGAAGGCAACAGTTGTAAGGATACCTTAGCATTCGAAGGGACGATCATCATTTAACCGTAGGCTACACCGAAGGGTCATCGAGGGACAAAATCGTATTTTCGAAGGCAACATCCGAGGGACCATGATTTATTTTATGATGATTTAACCGAAGGGTCTTTGCTAAGTGTATCCCTACATTCGCGGGACATGACCGTATTAGTAATCGTGGGGTAACAAAGAGAAGTCCGATATCATTTATTTAAAGTCCATGTTTTAACGTTCATTAGGTAATTACGATGAATCTCCACATTAAAATCAACACATTAAAATCAATACATTAAAAATTAATACATTAAAATTAATTAGGCAATCAATATGAATCTTCACATTAAAGTGAAACAATTTAGAATCCATCTCTACGAAGGTCTCCCACACGTAAAGTGGAGTACCTAGCCGACCGCCTTATTGAAGATGTGGAAGCCTTTACACCATTCAACACACGGGTTAGAGCATTGAGATAAAGTATGATTGGAAATTGCATCATGAAATAAACATAACGGTCAGGAATTCAGGCCAAATGATGCAGAAACATGATTAGATAAACATAAAATGGACAACAAAGAGACAAAGCAGCCACTGTCCCGTTCGCCTCTGCTTCGCCTAGCGAAGGCTCAGCGAAGGCTCGCTGCAGGCTCGCTTAGCGATGAGCTAGCGAGCGGCCACGGGTTTGGAATTTGACTGCAGCATGACTTCCGAAAACCTGCACTTCCATGGCATTGGATTATAGGCATAGCATAAGCAATTATACAGGATGTTCATACTTAGATTCACATACGAAATCGAATTACATATCAAAGCTTTAATCGGAATGCATCATGTATGTAAAGAATACCAATTGTAAACGTAAAACAGCGATGATACGCAAACCTGTGTGCAATCGCGATATTGAAAGGGACTGATCGTTTGGATGCCGGATTGAGTTAGGCGGCGGTAGCTTCGGAGCGGCCTTCAGGGTTTCCGCACTCGGAACTTTCTAAAGTAGCCTCCAGGGTTTCTGTGCCAGGGTTTTCGTCCCTCTTCCTCCGTTTTTTCCCCGGGGTCTGTGTCCCATTTTCGTGGCTGAGGAGCTGGTATTTATAGTAGTAGTGGTGGTGACCTAATGGGCTTAAAATGAGGTCCAAAACTTCAGATTTTCGCAAGCTTCGCTAGGCGAAGGAATTGCTCGCCTAGCGAGCAAGCTAGTTCTGGGCTTTTTCTGGATATGATGCTTCGCTGGGCGAGTGGCATGATGAAATGTTCGCTAGGCGAAGGAATTGCTCGCCTAGCGAGCGAGCTATTTTGGGCCACTTTTGGATTGGGCCTGTTGTGAGCTGGGCTTTTGTCCATTTGATATCAGTGCCTTGCAGAACAAGTCGGAGGGTCTTGAGAAATGCTTTGTAGTATCAATGGGCAAATTTTGGGGTATGACAGCTACCCCTGTTCAATATTCTTGAACCGAGAGAGTAGAATGGTATGTGCCGTTCGCGGTCTGGAGGTGAAAGATTATTGAACACTAGAATGCCCCGAAAATTTGCGCTTGTCCATTAGTCTCGATGGGGATGGGCTTAAAGATGCCATCCAGGTAGTTGGATGATGAGGTGTCATACCGGGTCATACGCTAGACCATATAGTGAATCATCCATCATGCTGTTGACTTTGCTGGGGAGTCAGCGTGTGCTATATACTGCTGGGGATAAGGGATCAGAAATGTACCTGTCCGAAGGTAGCATCTGAGTAACAGAATGAGCCGTCCGTTAGGCCGTATCTGCTTTAAAGGGAGTAGTCGCATACTAGACTACCCTTCAGAAATGTACCTGTCCGAAGGTAGCATCTGAGGGGATGAAGGTCTAACTTGGTCGTACATTAAACCATATCTGAGCAGAATGAGCCGTCCGTTAGGCTGAATCTGCTGAAAAGGGAGTAGTCGTATACTAGACTACCATTCAGAAATGTACCTGTCTGAAGGTAGCATCTGAGTAAGGGAGTAGCCGTATACTAGACTACCATTCAGAAATGTACCTGTCCGAAGGTAGCATCTGAGTAAGGGAGTAGCCGTATACTAGACTACCATTCAGAAATGTACCTGTCCGAAGGTAGCATCTGAGTAAGGGAGTAGCCGTATACTAGACTACCATTCAGAAATGTACCTGTCTGAAGGTAGCATCTGAGTAAGGGAGTAGCCGTATACTAGACTACCATTCAGAAATGTACCTGTCCGAAGGTAGCATCTGAGTAAGGGAGTAGCCGTATACTAGACTACCATTCAGAAATGTACCTGTCCGAAGGTAGCATCTGAGTAAGGGAGTAGCCGTATACTAGACTACCATTCAGAAATGTACCTGTCCGAAGGTAGCATCTGAGTAAGGGAGTAGCCGTATACTAGACTACCATTCAGAAATGTACCTGTCCGAAGGTAGCATCTGAGTAGATGAGGGTCTAACTTGGTCGTACATTAAACCGTATCGGAGCGGTTGAAGGTCTAACTTGGTCGTTTATTAGACTGTATTTGAGCCGTTGAAGGTCTAACTTGGTCGTACATTAGACTGTATTTGAGCCGTTGAAGGTCTAACTTGGTCGTACATTAGACTGTATCTGGGTAGAGTATGAGGACTTGACGGTCTAACTTGGTCGCACATAAGACTGTTACTGAGCAGAATCTGGTCTAACTTGGTCGTACATTAGACTGTATCTGAGCAGAATCCGAGGACTTGACGGTCTAACTTGGTCGTACATTAGACTGTCACTGAGCAGAATCTGGTCTAACTTGGTCGTACATTAGACTGTATCTGAGCAGAATCCGAGGACTTGACGGTCTAACTTGGTCGCACATTAGACTGTCACTGAGCAGAATCTGGTCTAACTTGGTCGTACATTAGACTATATCTGGGCGGAATCCGAGGACTTGACGGTCTAACTTGGTCGCACATTAGACTGTCACTGAGCAGAATCTGGTCTAACTTGGTCGTACATTAGACTATATCTGGGCGGAATCCGAGGACTTGACGGTCTAACTTGGTCGCACATTAGACTGTCACTGAGCAGAATCTGGTCTAACTTGGTCGTACATTAGACTATATCTGGGCGGAATCCGAGGACTTGACGGTCTAACTTGGTCGTACATTAGACTGTATTTGAGCAACATCTGGTCTAACTTGGTCGTACATTAGACGGTATTTGGGCGGAATCCGAGGACTTGACGGTCTAACTTGGTCGCACATTAGACTGTCACTGAGCAGAATCTGGTCTAACTTGGTCGTACATTAGACTATATCTGGGCGGAATCCGAGGACTTGACGGTCTAACTTGGTCGCACATTAGACTGTCACTGAGCAGAATCTGGTCTAACTTGGTCGTACATTAGACTATATCTGGGCGGAATCCGAGGACTTGACGGTCTAACTTGGTCGCACATTAGACTGTCACTGAGCAGAATCTGGTCTAACTTGGTCGTACATTAGACTATATCTGGGCGGAATCCGAGGACTTGACGGTCTAACTTGGTCGCACATTAGACTGTCACTGAGCAGAATCTGGTCTAACTTGGTCGTACATTAGACTATATCTGGGCAGAATCCGAGGACTTGACGGTCTAACTTGGTCGCAAATTAGACTGTCACTGAGCAGAATCTGGTCTAACTTGGTCGTACATTAGACTATATCTGGGCAGAATCCGAGGACTTGACGGTCTAACTTGGTCGCACATTAGACTGTCACTGAGCAGAATCTGGTCTAACTTGGTCGTATATTAGACTATATCTGGGCAGAATCCGAGGACTTGACGGTCTAACTTGGTCGCACATTAGACTGTCACTGAGAAGAATCTGGTCTAACTTGGTCGTACATTAGACTATATCTGGGCAGAATCCGAGGACTTGACGGTCTAACTTGGTCGCACATTAGACAGTCACTGAGCAGAATCTGGTCTAACTTGGTCGTACATTAGACTATATCTGGGCAGAATCCGAGGACTTGACGGTCTAACTTGGTCGCACATTAGACTGTCACTGAGCAGAATCTGGTCTAACTTGGTCGTACATTAGACTATATCTGGGCAGAATCCGAGGACTTGACGGTCTAACTTGGTCGCACATTAGACTGTCACTGAGCAGAATCTGGTCTAACTTGGTCGTACATTAGACTATATCTGGGCAGAATCCGAGGACTTGACGGTCTAACTTGGTCGCACATTAGACTGTCACTGAGCAGAATCTGGTCTAACTTGGTCGTACATTAGACTATATCTGGGCGGAATCCGAGGACTTGACGGTCTAACTTGGTCGCACATTAGACTGTCACTGAGCAGAATCTGGTCTAACTTGGTCGTACATTAGACTATATCTGGGCGGAATCCGAGGACTTGACGGTCTAACTTGGTCGCACATTAGACTGTCACTGAGCAGAATCTGGTCTAACTTGGTCGTACATTAGACTATATATGGGCGGAATCCGAGGACTTGACGGTCTAACTTGGTCGTACATTAGACTGTATTTGAGCAGCATCTGGTCTAACTTGGTCGTACATTAGACGATATTTGGGCGGAATCCGAGGACTTGACGGTCTAACTTGGTCGCACATTAGACTGTCACTGAGCAGAATCTGGTCTAACTTGGTCGTACATTAGACTATATCTGGGCGGAATCCGAGGACTTGACGGTCTAACTTGGTCGCACATTAGACTGTCTCTGAGCAGAATCTGGTCTAACTTGGTCGTACATTAGACTATATCTGGGCGGAATCCGAGGACTTGACGGTCTAACTTGGTCGCACATTAGACTGTCACTGAGCAGAATCTGGTCTAACTTGGTCGTACATTAGACTATATCTGGGCGGAATCCGAGGACTTGACGGTCTAACTTGGTCGCACATTAGACTGTCACTGAGCAGAATCTGGTCTAACTTGGTCGTACATTAGACTATATCTGGGCAGAATCCGAGGACTTGACGGTCTAACTTGGTCGCACATTAGACTGTCACTGAGCAGAATCTGGTCTAACTTGGTCGTACATTAGACTATATCTGGGCAGAATCCGAGGACTTGACGGTCTAACTTGGTCGCACATTAGACTGTCACTGAGCAGAATCTGGTCTAACTTGGTCGTACATTAGACTATATCTGGGCAGAATCCGAGGACTTGACGGTCTAACTTGGTCGCACATTAGACTGTCACTGAGCAGAATCTGGTCTAACTTGGTCGTACATTAGACTATATCTGGGCAGAATCCGAGGACTTGACGGTCTAACTTGGTCGCACATTAGACTGTCACTGAGCAGAATCTGGTCTAACTTGGTCGTACATTAGACTATATCTGGGCAGAATCCGAGGACTTGACGGTCTAACTTGGTCGCACATTAGACTGTCACTGAGCAGAATCTGGTCTAACTTGGTCGTACATTAGACTATATCTGGGCAGAATCCGAGGACTTGACGGTCTAACTTGGTCGCACATTAGACTGTCACTGAGCAGAATCTGGTCTAACTTGGTCGTATATTAGACTATATCTGGGCAGAATCCGAGGACTTGACGGTCTAACTTGGTCGCACATTAGACTGTCACTGAGCAGAATCTGGTCTAACTTGGTCGTACATTAGACTATATCTGGGCAGAATCCGAGGACTTGACGGTCTAACTTGGTCGCACATTAGACTGTCACTGAGCAGAATCTGGTCTAACTTGGTCGTACATTAGACTATATCTGGGCAGAATCCGAGGACTTGACGGTCTAACTTGGTCGCACATTAGACTGTCACTGAGCAGAATCTGGTCTAACTTGGTCGTACATTAGACTATATCTGGGCAGAATCCGAGGACTTGACGGTCTAACTTGGTCGCACATTAGACTGTCACTGAGCAGAATCTGGTCTAACTTGGTCGTACATTAGACTATATCTGGGCAGAATCCGAGGACTTGACGGTCTAACTTGGTCGCACATTAGACTGTCACTGAGCAGAATCTGGTCTAACTTGGTCGTACATTAGACTATCTTTGCAGAATCTGACTTGAAGGTCTAACTTGGTCGTACATTAGACTGTCACTGCAGAATCTGACTTGAAGGTCTAACTTGGTCGTACATTAGACTGTCTTTGAGTGGTATTTGAAGATTTGAAGGTCTAACTTGGTCGTACATTAGACTGTCTTTGAGTTATTGAAGGTCAGAATGGATCGTACGCTAGATCGTATCTGAGTTGAAGGAGTCATGTGTTGAGATGAATCAGGATGGACCGTATGCTAGGCAGTACCTGAGAAGTGAAGGTCCAACTGGGTCGTACATTAGACCGTGTTGGGATAGTTGAAGATCAGAATGGATCGTCCGTTAGATCGTATCTGAGTGGAAGGAGTCCTATGTTGGGCTGAATCCGAAAGAACCGTACGCTAGGCCATATCTGATAGTATTTGTGTATGCTGTATTTGCAATGAATATTTGGGATGGGCTTATAGATGCCATCGTTAGGAGGATGTCAGAATGGATGTTGACATGGAGCAGATCTGGAAGATGTATCTGAAGAAGAAAGTAGTCGTACGCTAGACTACACCTCGGAATGTACCATATGCTAGGCAGTATCTGAGGGATATAGTTGAATCTTGAATGTAATTGATAAAGATGTCCGTCTGAATGGACCTTTGTTTTGACTGTGTCAGGAGGATAATTGTCCTGAAAAATAAAGTTAGCTTCATGCTATGTCATGATGCATGAGATGCAAATGTTGTGTGCATGCGTGTGCTGTGAAATGATGTAATGAGTGAATTATGCGTCTGGAATAAATGAGAGCATTGTACACATGTATATGTTATGAAATGATGTAATGTATATTAAGCGGAACGAAAATTGTATGTAGGTATGTGATGTGAAATGATGTAATGAATGCACTATGTGTCTGAAACGTTCTTCCAGGGGACTCTACTGGGGAAATAAATCTCAGTCTTCTGGTCGGAGATATTTGTATTGATGACCCTTCCTTAGCTAGGGGTATTTGACCTTTATCTGATGGCAGAGATATTCAACAGAGCCTGGCTGGGGGTAGAAGAGATGACCAGTCTAGTGATGCCCATTTCTTCTGGGGAATAACTGGCTTAGCCGGGGAATAGAATTAGCAACGGATTCATTGGGAAGCATGGTTAGACCTTCTCCTCGATCCTGAAGTCGTGTAGTAATTGTCATTGTTATTTTATGCATGTATTTTGATAAACATTGATCATATTCGAATGCATATATCAATTCAAGTTAAATCAACGGACGTTTACGCAAACAAAACAGAGAAAGTAAAACAAAAGCATCTTTTTGGAAATAAAATTGTATTGATTTTGCAAGAGGGCCTATAAATAGGCAATTTGAGTACAAGGAGACAGAAATCCTAGTAAGAGGAAATTGTCAGGCAAACAAAGAGAAGCTATGAGGAAAAATCCTGTTGATTTTAACTCCACTACTGTCATTATGTCTTCAAGCATCTCATCTCCTGCTGTCGGATAGAAGTGATTGGCTTGTTCAGTCCCTTGAACTTGGTTGAAGCAGACAGAGAATGAGGCATAGTCATACGCTTTAATCCCTAATTTTTGCCTGGACCGCCTTTTCAGGTTTTCAGTCCACCGGGATACCCTTTTTTGCTCAAGCCGCCTTTTCAGGTTTTCGACTTGCCGGGTGTACGTCTTTATATGTTTATCCCTAATTTTTGCCCAAACCCTTTTGGTTCGCCGGGATGCCCTTACTTTTGCCTAGGTACGTCGACCTAGCGGGTCTCTTTTACGCGTAGTATTTTTTAACTATGTCAGCGTTCACAGGATGCGGGAACTCTTCGCCATCCATTGTAGCAAGTATCATGGCTCCACCAGAGAATACCTACAAATGGCCCTTCGTATGTGGGAGTCCATTTGCCCCTGGGATCACCTTGTGGTAGAATGATACGCTTGATAACTAAGTCGCCGATTTGGTACACTCGTCTCTTGACCTTTTTGTTAAATGCCTGGGCCATGCGCTTCTGACATATCTGCCCATGACAAACAGCCGCAAGTCTCTTTTCATCAATCAGATTTATCTGATCGAGTCGAGTTTGAATCCACTCATCCTCATCTAAGCCTGCATCTTTCACAATTCTTAGAGAGGGAATCTGAACTTCCCCTGGTAAAACGGCTTCCATTCCATAGACTAAAGAGAAAGGGGTTGCCCCTGTCGAAGTGCGGTAACCATGAAGAGCAAAAGGTAACATCTCATGCCAGTCTTTGTATGTTACTGTTATATTCTTGATATTGTTAGCAGTCTCCACGGCGCCGTTCGTCTTTGGCCGGTACGGAGAAGAGTTATGGTGTTTTATTTTGAACTGCATGCAGAGTTCAGTTTAGTACCATTATCAGTGATAACTCTTTCAGGGAACAACAGGTTTCTCAAATAGGTATTTGATAGAATCCATCTTAGAAGTCAATAAAGTGGTATGATTCAACATATACTGTCTTAGTCGGCGAGCAGCCCAAGCCAAAGCACAACAAGCTTTCTCGAGCTGTGAGTATCTTGTTTCACAGTCGGTACCTTTTGCTAAGGCAGTGTATGACATGCTCCTTTCGACCAGACTCGTCATGTTGCCCCAGCACCCCCTATTGAATTTTCTAACACGGTCAAATACGTGATTAAAGGTCTTCCTTCAACTGGTGGCATCGACACTGGAAGTTCTTGGAGATATTTCCTGATTTTGTTATTCATCATTCCATACCATCTCTTGATTTTTCCTTTTTAGTAATTTGAAGATGGGTTTGCAGGTAGCAGTCAAGTGTGGAATGAATCGGGCAATGTAATTCAAGTGTCCCAAGAAACCTCTGACTTCTTTCTTGTCTATTTCAGGACCCAGATTTACCATTTCAGTTGATTTCTCATGCGGCTGTATGGTCTTTTCTTCTTGTAGTACCAGTCTGGCAAGTTCTCCAGGGACTTCACAATCTTCCTCACTTCCATCCTCGGCTTGGTAGATCGGATTTTCAAAGTCATAATGAACAGTAGCAGAGTCATTACCAACAGGATCCAGAGTGGATATGGATCGGCAAATTGTTACGTGAGTGTGTGCAAGAAAACATAGCTTGTTTGAAAAATGATAGGAAAGATAAAGAGCGCAATATTTGAATGCAAAAAGTCCATTGATTTATTGAATGTAAATATGCTTATGAAAATGACAAAACCCTTGAAAAATTAGCTATTATGCCCCAGGTATAGACACAATGCTTTGAAGCACTAAAATAGCAATAACAATTATTCCTGACTAAAGGAAATCGGGATAGTGTCTTCAGCCTTCCAATTATTGAATCCGTCACCAATTGTTGGGAAAATCCAGCTATCCAAGTCACAGTCGCTGTCAGCATCTTCTACAGCATTAACAGTCTCGTCATGACTAGGCAGAGGAGCAGTGATGACATTAGGAGTCTCCGGAGGGTCAGAGGTAACTGCCTGTATCTTTCCACTTCGAATGCCGCTTTCAACATGTTCACCTGTTAATATAAGTTCAGTGAAACCCAATGAGGAACTCCTTAATAGATGGCCGTAGAATGGGCCAGTCAGTGTGCTCATGAACATGTCCACTAATTCTCGATCAGTCAAAGGGGGTTTGACTCTGCCAGCCAAATCTCTCCATTTTTGAGCATATTCTTTGAAGCTTTCTTTAGATCCCATAGTCATATTCTGCAACTGTAGCCGAGTAGGCGCTAATTCAGAATTATACTGGTAGTGCTTGTAGAAAGCTGTCGCTAAATCAGTCCATGTGCGGATGTCAGAGCTCTCGAGCTGATAGTACCACTCTAACTGTGTGCCAGACAGACTTTCTTGGAAGAAATGAATCCATAGTTTTCTATCAGTGGTATACGGCTGAATCTTTCTCACATAAGCTCTCAGATGCATATGAGGACAAGATGCCCCATCATACTTAGTGAAAGCGGGGACCTTGAATTTGCGGGGAATGACCACACCAGAGACCAGACCTAGGCCTTCGAAATCCAGACCGGTCGCCCTCTGACCTTCCATAGCTAGCATACGTTCTTCCAGCAACTTGTACTTGCCATCTCTTGGAGAGTACTGTTCATCTTCATAATCTTCATTGTCGTCCTCAGGGTTGAAGAGATCAACATTCTCATCTTCTGAATTTGTCTCTGTTTCCTCTTCTTGATCCTTCGGAATTCTGATTTTGACTCCTGTGGCCTGTCTTTTAAGCCTTCTTCCCGGGTTAATGTAACTCACAGGTTTCTTGTCCTTTTTCTTCTTGAGCAAGAGAGCCTTCAGTTCTTCCTGCCCCTTGGATAAGTTCAAGATCATCTCCTGGAGTTGAGCATTCTGAACATGGAGATCTTTGACAGTCTGTTCGAGGTCCATTTTTCTGTTTGCATGAAAACCGTGAGAACATTGATCCCTTTAGAACACCTGTTATGCAATGTTATGCTATGCAATGTATGAAATGTTTTCAAGGACTTTTGGAATCTAACTTTGCATAAACTACCAAAAAAGGAAACTTTTTTTTTTTTTTTTTTTTACAAAATAGAGCAAAGTTAAATCCCTAAGTCCTCGAAATGGTTAGTTCAATGCCATGATGTTATGATGATGTTATGATGTTAAGTAAATAACAAGCACAAACAAGTCACACAACCATCATTCCTAAGTTTTAAGGCTTGCATGAGTTCCATAGGTAAGTACCCTCCCCACTGAAGTTTGGTTGGTTCAACCTGTCCTAGAATAGTAACCGGGTTCTAGAAGGATCTCCAATCATTGACCTTTCTTTAAGTCCACTTCAGTGCAACACCAAGTGGTTGACCAAAGCTTCCCTAAAGTCCAATCTCAAAGAGTGTAGTATCGAGTATCAACCAACCCCAGTCGGAACCGAAGCCAGTTATCTCACTACTTTCTAATGGCTAGGATGAGTTAATTAGGGTTCTAAAGGTCTGGTTAATGCTTTGATGACACCACGCGGAAGCCAAATTTTTCCTCAAGTAACATGAGGAACATCAGGACAACCAAAGTGTCACATTAACCGTAGCCATCATTTTAACCATTCCAGTATACGCCGGATAGTCGCGATGATCTATTGCTACTTACCTAAGGTACACTAGATCCGGGTGTAGGATCTTTCACTCAAGCATAAAATACCCTCAAAAGAAGGAACAGTTTAAAACATAAATGATTTTTAAGGTGACCTCTCTTTGTAAGTCCCCAGCAGAGTCGCCAGTTCTGTCATACGGTGAACTGCCTTTTTGTGTTTTTAATCGCAATGTCGCGGTTAGCAAGAGTCGCCACCGACTTTTCTTTTATCCAATAAGGAAAGGTGGAAAAGAACAGGAAAGACCTTAATTTAGATTCTTAGGTTCGGGAGGTACATTATACAAAGGGAAGGTATTAACACCCTTTGTATCCATGGTTACCCATGGGCTCTTAATTGCTCAATCATTTATGTTTTTCTAGTTTGGAAAAGTGGTTGAGAAATGTGTAGGAAAATGTTTTGAAAAAGGAGAATTTAACTTTGTAATGATTCTTGTATGAATGTATACAAAGTGGTTATCTCATTTAGTTTTTGAAAATAGCTTAGAAAAATAGTTTGGAAATGTGTCAGGTGTGAAAAGTAGTTTTAATTTGTGAATAAGCAATTAAGAGTTATACCTCTCCGAGGTCTTTCCGGGCATTTCCTATCCTTATGAGGGTAAAACTGTCCTTACTATTGAGAAGTAAGTAATTTTACCCTTTGGATGTAAAAGGGTCATCGTAGGGTCATCGATAAGTCATTGAAGGTAACAGTTGTAAGGATACCTTAGCATTCGAAGGGACGATCATCATTTAACCGTAGGCTACACCGAAGGGTCATCGAGGGACAAAATCGTATTTTCGAAGGCAACATCCGAGGGACCATGATTTATTTTATGATGATTTAACCGAAGGGTCTTTGCTAAGTGTATCCCTACATTCGCGGGACATGACCGTATTAGTAATCGTGGGGTAACAAAGAGAAGTCCGATATCATTTATTTAAAGTCCATGTTTTAACGTTCATTAGGTAATTACGATGAATCTCCACATTAAAATCAACACATTAAAATCAATACATTAAAAATTAATACATTAAAATTAATTAGGCAATCAATATGAATCTTCACATTAAAGTGAAACAATTTAGAATCCATCTCTACGAAGGTCTCCCACACGTAAAGTGGAGTACCTAGCCGGCCGCCTTATTGAAGATGTGGAAGCCTTTACACCATTCAACACACGGGTTAGAGCATTGAGATAAAGTATGATTAGAAATTGCATCATGAAATAAACATAACGGTCAGGAATTCAGGCCAAATGATGCAGAAACATGATTAGATAAACATAAAATGGACAACAAAGAGACAAAGCAGCCACTGTCCCGTTCGCCTCTGCTTCGCCTAGCGAAGGCTCAGCGAAGGCTCGCTGCAGGCTCGCTTAGCGATGAGCTAGCGAGCGGCCACGGGTTTGGAATTTGACTGCAGCATGACTTTCGAAAACCTGCACTTCCATGGCATTGGATTATAGGCATAGCATAAGCAATTATACAGGATGTTCATACTTAGATTCACATACGAAATCGAATTACATATCAAAGCTTTAATCGGAATGCATCATGTATGTAAAGAATACCAATTGTAAACGTAAAACAGCGATGATACGCAAACCTGTGTGCAATCGCGATATTGAAAGGGACTGATCGTTTGGATGCCGGATTGAGTTAGGCGGCGGTAGCTTCGGAGCGGCCTTCAGGGTTTCCGCACTCGGAACTTTCTAAAGTAGCCTCCAGGGTTTCTGTGCCAGGGTTTTCGTCCCTCTTCCTCCGTTTTTTCCCCGGGGTCTGTGTCCCATTTTCGTGGCTGAGGAGCTGGTATTTATAGTAGTAGTGGTGGTGACCTAATGGGCTTAAAATGAGGTCCAAAACTTCAGATTTTCGCAAGCTTCGCTAGGCGAAGGAATTGCTCGCCTAGCGAGCAAGCTAGTTCTGGGCTTTTTCTGGATCTGATGCTTCGCTGGGCGAGTGGCATGATGAAATGTTCGCTAGGCGAAGGAATTGCTCGCCTAGCGAGCGAGCTATTTTGGGCCACTTTTGGATTGGGCCTGTTGTGAGCTGGGCTTTTGTCCATTTGATATCAGTGCCTTGCAGAACAAGTCGGAGGGTCTTGAGAAATGCTTTGTAGTATCAATGGGCAAATTTTGGGGTATGACAGCTGCCCCTGTTCAATATTCTTGAACCAAGAGAGTAGAATGGTATGTGCCGTTCGCGGTCTGGAGGTGAAAGATTATTGAACACTAGAATGCCCCGAAAATTTGCGCTTGTCCATTAGTCTCGATGGGGATGGGCTTAAAGATGCCATCCAGGTAGTTGGATGATGAGGTGTCATACCGGGTCATACGCTAGACCATATAGTGAATCATCCATCATGCTGTTGACTTTGCTGGGGAGTCAGCGTGTGCTATATACTGCTGGGGATAAGGGATCAGAAATGTACCTGTCCGAAGGTAGCATCTGAGTAACAGAATGAGCCGTCCGTTAGGCCGTATCTGCTTTAAAGGGAGTAGTCGCATACTAGACTACCCTTCAGAAATGTACTTGTCCGAAGGTAGCATCTGAGGGGATGAAGGTCTAACTTGGTCGTACATTAAACCATATCTGAGCAGAATGAGCCGTCCGTTAGGCTGAATCTGCTGAAAAGGGAGTAGTCGTATACTAGACTACCATTCAGAAATGTACCTGTTCGAAGGTAGCATGTGAGTAAGGGAGTAGCCGTATACTAGACTACCATTCAGAAATGTACCTGTCCGAAGGTAGCATCTGAGTAAGGGAGTAGCCGTATACTAGACTACCATTCAGAAATGTACCTGTCCGAAGGTAGCATCTGAGTAAGGGAGTAGCCGTATACTAGACTACCATTCAGAAATGTACCTGTCCGAAGGTAGCATCTGAGTAAGGGAGTAGCCGTATACTAGACTACCATTCAGAAATGTACCTGTCCGAAGGTAGCATCTGAGTAAGGGAGTAGCCGTATACTAGACTACCATTCAGAAATGTACCTGTCCGAAGGTAGCATCTGAGTAAGGGAGTAGCCGTATACTAGACTACCATTCAGAAATGTACCTGTCCGAAGGTAGCATCTGAGTAAGGGAGTAGCCGTATACTAGACTACCATTCAGAAATGTACCTGTCCGAAGGTAGCATCTGAGTAGATGAGGGTCTAACTTGGTCGTACATTAAACCGTATCGGAGCGGTTGAAGGTCTAACTTGGTCGTTTATTAGACTGTATTTGAGCCGTTGAAGGTCTAACTTGGTCGTACATTAGACTGTATTTGAGCCGTTGAAGGTCTAACTTGGTCGTACATTAGACTGTATCTGGGTAGAGTCTGAGGACTTGACGGTCTAACTTGGTCGCACATTAGACTGTCACTGAGCAGAATCTGGTCTAACTTGGTCGTACATTAGACTGTATCTGAGCAGAATCCGAGGACTTGACGGTCTAACTTGGTCGTACATTAGACTGTCACTGAGCAGAATCTGGTCTAACTTGGTCGTACATTAGACTGTATCTGAGCAGAATCCGAGGACTTGACGGTCTAACTTGGTCGCACATTAGACTGTCACTGAGCAGAATCTGGTCTAACTTGGTCGTACATTAGACTATATCTGGGCGGAATCCGAGGACTTGACGGTCTAACTTGGTCGCACATTAGACTGTCACTGAGCAGAATCTGGTCTAACTTGGTCGTACATTAGACTATATCTGGGCGGAATCCGAGGACTTGACGGTCTAACTTGGTCGCACATTAGACTGTCACTGAGCAGAATCTGGTCTAACTTGGTCGTACATTAGACTATATCTGGGCGGAATCCGAGGACTTGACGGTCTAACTTGGTCGTACATTAGACTGTATTTGAGCAGCATCTGGTCTAACTTGGTCGTACATTAGACGGTATTTGGGCGGAATCCGAGGACTTGACGGTCTCACTTGGTCGCACATTAGACTGTCACTGAGTAGAATCTGGTCTAACTTGGTCGTACATTAGACTATATCTGGGCGTAATCCGAGGACTTGACGGTCTAACTTGGTCGCACATTAGACTGTCACTGAGCAGAATCTGGTCTAACTTGGTCGTACATTAGACTATATCTGGGCGGAATCCGAGGACTTGACGGTCTAACTTGGTCGCACATTAGACTGTCATTGAGCAGAATCTGGTCTAACTTGGTCGTACATTAGACTATATCTGGGCGGAATCCGAGGACTTGACGGTCTAACTTGGTCGTACATTAGACTGTATTTGAACAGCATCTGGTCTAACTTGTCGTACATTAGACTATATCTGGGCAGAATCCGAGGACTTGACGGTCTAACTTGGTCGCACATTAGACTGTCACTGAGCAGAATCTGGTCTAACTTGGTCGTACATTAGACTATATCTGGGCGTAATCCGAGGACTTGACGGTCTAACTTGGTCGCACATTAGACTGTCACTGAGCAGAATCTGGTCTAACTTGGTCGTACATTAGACTATATCTGGGCAGAATCCGAGGACTTGACGGTCTAACTTGGTCGCACATTAGACTGTCACTGAGCAGAATCTGGTCTAACTTGGTCGTACATTAGACTATATCTGGGCAGAATCCGAGGACTTGACGGTCTAACTTGGTCGCACATTAGACTGTCACTGAGCAGAATCTGGTCTAACTTGGTCGTACATTAGACTATATCTGGGCAGAATCCGAGGACTTGACGGTCTAACTTGGTCGCACATTAGACTGTCACTGAGCAGAATCTGGTCTAACTTGGTCGTACATTAGACTATATCTGGGCAGAATCCGAGGACTTGACGGTCTAACTTGGTCGCACATTAGACTGTCACTGAGCAGAATCTGGTCTAACTTGGTCGTACATTAGACTATCTTTGCAGAATCTGACTTGAAGGTCTAACTTGGTCGTACATTAGACTGTCACTGCAGAATCTGACTTGAAGGTCTAACTTGGTCGTACATTAGACTGTCTTTGAGTGGTATTTGAAGATTTGAAGGTCTAACTTGGTCGTACATTAGACTGTCTTTGAGTTATTGAAGGTCAGAATGGATCGTACGCTAGATCGTATCTGAGTTGAAGGAGTCATGTGTTGAGATGAATCAGGATGGACCGTATGCTAGGCAGTACCTGAGAAGTGAAGGTCCAACAGGGTCGTACATTAGACCGTGTTGGGATAGTTGAAGATCAGAATGGATCGTCCGTTAGATCGTATCTGAGTGGAAGGAGTCCTATGTTTGGCTGAATCAGAAAGAACCGTACGCTAGGCCATATCTGATAGTATTTGTGTATGCTGTATTTGCAATGAATATTTGGGATGGGCTTATAGATGCCATCGTTAGGAGGATGTCAGAATGGATGTTGACATGGAGCAGATCTGGAAGATGTATCTGAAGAAGAAAGTAGTCGTACGCTAGACTACACCTCGGAATGTACCATATGCTAGGCAGTATCTGAGGGATATAGTTGAATCTTGAATGTAATTGATAAAGATGTCCGTCTGAATGGACCTTTGTTTTGACTGTGTCAGGAGGATAATTGTCCTGAAAAATAAAGTTAGCTTCATGCTATGTCATGATGCATGAGATGCAAATGTTGTGTGCATGCGTGTGCTGTGAAATGATGTAATGAGTGAATTATGCGTCTGGAATAAATGAGAGCATTGTACACATGTATATGTTATGAAATGATGTAATGTATATTAAGCGGAACGAAAATTGTATGTAGGTATGTGATGTGAAATGATGTAATGAATGCACTATGTGTCTGAAACGTTCTTCCAGGGGACTCTACTGGGGAAATAAATCTCAGTCTTCTGGTCGGAGATATTTGTATTGATGACCCTTCCTTAGCTAGGGGTATTTGACCTTTATCTGATGGCAGAGATATTCAACAGAGCCTGGCTGGGGGTAGAAGAGATGACCAGTCCAAGAGTCCATCCCTTTTCTTGATCCATTTCTCTTCCATCAAGCATCTGAAGCAAGGCCAAGCATAATTGAAAGCAAGATCGTGCCAATCTGAAGCTCCATTGAAGGTGAATTTTCAGTTTTTTCATCTCTTCGATTCTCACTCAATTCTCCACTAGTCTTGATGATTTTTGGTTGTCTGAAGTCCTACCAATGTAGGCAAGAAGATTGAGTTGCTTTGAGATTAAATCGAAGTAACTCAGTTCATGATCCTCAAAATTCAACTCCCTGTATCTTCTCATATACTTGGAGTTAGACAAAATTGAGGCCAGATTCGAGATCCTGAGCATTTTTCCTTCAAATTTAGTGTACTCATTTTCCATTTTTCTTTGAGTTGAACTTGGACCAGTCCGGTGGTCCTCACCGGAGAAGATGACCGGAGCCAGGGCTCTCGTGGTGTGATGGCTTGTCCAAAACCCTTTGATCTGAGTCTTATGTTCTAATCTCAACCATTCAAAGTGATTACAACGCGCGTGGGGCATTTGACTAGGGAACATGTGGAAGCACGCCCTGATCCATCTGATCTGCCAGCGCAATTAATGAGGGAGATCAGATGGTCCACGTATTTTGTAATTTCTGAATTTTTATTTTAATTGCTTTATTTTCATTAATTCATATTAATTTTAATATTGATCCAAAAAATATGGGACTTTCACTAAAAAATTTCAAATATTTTTCTCTTACATTTCTGAATTAAAATTATTTTTTGGATCAATATTAATATTTTTCATGATTTAATTGTTTTTGTACATATTTTTAATTATTTAAAAATACTTCTGACTTTTTAAAAATAGTGAAATTTTTTCTCCAAGGTCCTTTGACCTTGTTTGACCTATGATAAATCTCTTGGCCATTTATTTGGTGTTTTAAAAAGGTTTTAGGTTTTTGATCAAACATAATTTAATTTAATGCATTTTAATTGATTTTTAATTTGTTTAATTGAAAATAAATTGTGTTGAGCCATTTGTATTGACTTGTGAAGTTTGACTATTGTGTTTGGGCCTTGGTCAAGGTTGATTTGACTTTTGTTGGATTAAAATAATTGGATTTAAGGGATCGATGAAATGTACATTTCATCTCCCAAAATGAATGAATGATTTTAATTTGATAAAATTCCTCCCATGACCAATTTGTGTTTGTCTCATTTCCCCTCCCTCTTCATCTTCAATCCCTTTCTACCCCACTCCTCTCATTGGCCAATGACATCTCAATATCCTAAGGCTAATTGGTTCATAAACCAATACAAGTATGGATGAGATTAGGTTCACCCTTTGATCACTTTCTTTTTGTGTGTGGTATGTTTTAGGAGTATGGTTCATTATACCATATCTCTAACATGGATTAACACCAAAAATTTATTTGCCCGACTTCAAATAGTTGTGACTTCTACATAAGTCCAATTACGATTGCTTAACATAGTGCTAAATTTTGACCCAAAGGCATACCATTCTAGTAAGTGAGATTGTAAGTCTCCCCCTGTCGCATCCCGAAAAATACATTCCTCGCGATGGTCGCGGAAAAAATTATGTTCGAACAGAGTCGCCACCGAACTTTATTTATCCCAATGAAGGAATAGGAAAATATCGATAAAACCTTTAGGAAATGGAATAATGGTCGTCGCAACCATATTCGGGTTCGGGAGTGGATTACGCAAGAGGAAGGTATTAACACCCCTTACGTCCGCTGTACCCAGCGGGAACCTTTTAGTTCTAATTTGCATTTCGAGTGTTAATTTATGTTTGTTTGTTATCTTTGGGTTATAAAATATTGAAAATAGAAATGGATGAGATTCTTAGAAAGGGAAAAGGGGAGGTTTTTTATTAATTGTAATACCCCAAAATTTACCCTTCATTTTTTCTGGAAGCATACGCTTTACCCCTCATGCATGCATTCATTTTTAGGTAATTTAGAATTTATATTTCATCATGGCAATCGGAATCGGATCCAAGAAGCTTGAACATCATCCATGACACTTTGTGGGCTCTATTTAGATGATCAGTCAACACAAGGGGAAAACTTGAGTTACTTCCAACAGGGATCTATTCGTTAGTCAAAACGTTAATCTTGAAGGAGCAAAGGTTTGTTCATGAGCTGTCATGCTCGCTGGGCGAAGCCCAGGTGTTTTGAAAAAAAAACAGAAAACGAAATAAATAAAATAAATAAATAAATAAATAAATAAATAAATAAATAAATAAATGAATAAATAAATAAAAGAAAAAATCTTGGACTTGGACCTCTCTCATTTGAGCCCACAGGTCCACAAAAATCAGGTTATAAATTCAAAGTTTCAGTGAAACAAAAGGCAAATCTATTCCTATTACCCTGTTTGGGAAAAAGATAGTGAGAGAAGAACCCTAGGGAAAAAGATAGTGAGAGAAGAGCTAACAGAGTTCAGAGCAACCTTCAGGAAACTCTGAAAGGTTCATTCTGACTCACACACTTTCAGCTCAAGCAAACCCTAACATTGGTTTGCAAATCCAGCCGTGCCATTTGATTTCAACCGATCTCTCCAATCAGGTTTGCCCTATATCCATCATCTTTATGCCTTTAATTTTAATTCTCTAAATGTATGAGGTATTATGGGTGAATTTGATACCCTTTTGATGCATGTGTTTGATAAGAGGTTTATGCCTCCTACCCTTGGTTGCTTTTTGTGAGCTTTTTGTGAATTTTAATGGCATGATTCATGTGGTTACATTTTGATTTGGGGGCAACTCTTGGTTACCCTATTTTGTTTCTCTAAGCTATTTGTTGATTTTTGTTTTGTGAGGGCTCATATGACTCTTGCAGAGATGGTTTGCCTGGTGTTCCACTTTATTTGTGGGATACCGCCTGGAGGTTTCATTCCGATTACCTGTACTGACTCACTTTCTTTGATGGTGTTAGCTTGGAAGGATTTCTGGGTTTCTTATCTCTCTAATTGCTGTTACTTCGGATTTTTATCCGCGTGGTATTTTTACATCTTTCCTGCATTTTACCGCTTTCCTAGCTGAAAGACCTCGATAGTAGGCAATTTACCACTTTTTGTCATGAGCTCACCCTGCCCCGGGTTAAGAGCTATGAGGTCTTATCCTCATTACCCCTTTTGCATGAGCATCCCTAAACACCTCAAACTCATTGATTTTTCTTCTCCTAAGAACACATACTCCTTCTACTATAGGTGAGTAAGTCTCCAAAGGTCGAGCATCTAGTAGATTGCGTAGTAACGTCGTTCGTCCAAAACCCAATCCATAACCCCGTAGTTAGCTGAACTACGACTTGCTCTGATTCTCATTCCAGATGAGATACGTAGGCATAAGACGCGATGTCTTAGCGAGCACACATCCCCTAACCCATAGGTCAACCGAGCTACGAAGACTCTGATTCTCATATTCAGATGAGATACGTATGCAGTGGATGCGACATCCGCGCGAGTCATTTTCATTTAACCACTTTTTTTAGTAAACAACACAAGATAAACTCACACCCTTTAGACAAGAACTACAAAAGTGGATTCCGTAGAGTACTACGGATGCGTAGGGGTGCTAATACCTTCCCTTCGCATAACCGACTCCCGAACCCAAGATTTGGTTGCGAGACCTTGTCTTTTCCTTTCCTCTTTTCAGGTTTACTTCGAGCGTTTCCTTTCCCTCCTTTGGGATAAATAACGCACGGTGGCGACTCTTCTGTCATTTTCTTTCGCCGGTTGTTTTTTCGCACACTGTATTTTTCAGGTTGCGATAGCTGGAGACTCTGCTGGGGACCCGGTTTCCCTAAGCGAGTCCCTCCTAGCTTTTGTAGTTTGTTTGTTTATTGGGTGTTCATGCTTTTGTACAATTATTTATTTACCTGCTTTACCTTATTGCATTGTGTACATATCATTGCTGTATCTGTTGGCTGGCTATGGCTGCTTGGTGATCTTTGTGAGATGAGTTCTATACCCGAACTCGAGTGCACTTAGGATAGGAGAATGGCATAGTCTTGTCGACTTGTGTGGAGTTATTCCTTAGCAAGTTGACTTGCAAGCCCATTCACTTGGTGGAGGTCATGTTGAGATCAATAATGTCACACAAGTAAGTTGTGGTTAGACATTAATTTTTCCAATATAGACCTTAGAAGCCGAGGACCTTAGTTTACCAAACCCATAGTTCAAGTGTAAGATTTGATACGATTGTTACGCTATACTACACTTATAAGAGTCTCTCTTGAGAATATTTTTGGAATACGAGTAGTCGTTCCTCCGATAATATCCGAAAGATGGGATTATGACTATGGGAACCTTTTGTAGAACATGTTTTGCAGGTTTAAACCTTAGTACACTCCTTTTGGGTGGTTCTTAACCTAAACTCCATGCTCGTGACTTGCAACAAACCCTTGATTCATGGTTGATCCGATCAGGTATCCTTAATATCAATGAAACTTGGGTGTTGATAAGGTGTAAACCATAATCCACCAAAATGGGTGGTTGATATTAAGGATAACATGATCCATCCCATGACCTTTGTTTGGTGTGCTCTTAATTTCTCTCCAGACAGTGCAACCTGGCAGATGTTCAAACAGATACAGCGATCCTGATTCCCATGCCACTGCACTGCATTCACATCATTTTGCATCACATCATTTTGCATTCATAATCATTCACACATGTTTATCCATTTCTGTGGGGTTTATATCTTCTACTTGATTCTAGTCGGAATTTTCTTGGTTCTCATCAACGACTTAGTCTTTTTTTTTACATCGTTTATCTATTGAGAGAGTGGAATCAAGGGGGTAGAATACCTTTGGAATTGATAAACATATCATTGCATTTACATATTCATTAGCATGTCTTGCATAATAGGTACCGCCACAGTGTTCTCAGTTTGTTTGGTGTTCCAATCAGCAGGATAGCTGACCCAGGCATTCACCGGTACGGTACCCGCAGAAACCAATAAAGAGTAATGGAAAGCCTATAGGCAGAGTTCGCCGAGATGAAAATCTGCATGAATCAATTCATGGATGTGGTTCAAGGGGTGGCTCAGGGAAAGCAAGAGCTCAAGCAGATGATATAGAGGAATCCCCCTGCTCAACCAGAGACGGTGACTGATCCTCCAGCTGGAGAGGCTAATGGACCCAACAGACCGGGGCCTATCCTAATCCTATATGTCACCTCCGGTCAACAGCCCGTTCATGATGATCAGGACGATCAGTTCCCCCTGCTACAGGAAGACTTTGGTATGGGTCATGGTGTGGACCCCATGTTTAGAAAATTGGAAGAGAGGTTGAAGGCAGTGGAAGGAAAAAATCCTTTGGGAGTAGATGTTGCTGACTTGGGGCTGGTCCCAGGTGTGAGAGTGCCACCGAAATTCAAGGTCCCGATATTTGACAAATACAATGGCAACTCTTGCCCGAAGACCCATGTGTAAGCCTATTTCCGTAAAATGATTGCATACTCCGATGACGAAAAGTTTCTTATGTACTTTTTCCAGGACAGCCTAGCTGGGGCATCCCTGGAATGGTATATGAGGCTGGACAGAGCC
The DNA here is from genome assembly GCF_024323335.1 of Lathyrus oleraceus. Lineage (NCBI taxonomy): Eukaryota > Viridiplantae > Streptophyta > Magnoliopsida > Fabales > Fabaceae > Lathyrus > Lathyrus oleraceus. Next base: position 427,960,754 of record NC_066581.1, read on the forward strand.
TACATCCGTTGCTGGAGGGATTTGGCTGAGGCTTTCGTGAAGCAGTATCAGTATAATGCAGACATGGCTCCGGACAGAACTCAACTTCAAAATCTGTCTCTTAAAAGCAATGAGTGCTTCAGAGAATACGCTCAACGCTGGAGAGAAACAGCTTCCCGTGTTCAACCTCCTATGTTGGAGAAGGAAATGGCTAACATGTTCATGAACACTCTGCCAGGACCTTATTTGGAGCGCCTGGTGGGTTGCAATGCCTCCAATTTTGCTGATGTAGTCTCTATCGGAGAGAGGGTGGAGAATTACCTGAGGACATACGAGACCCAGAGTGGAAGTGGATCCTCATCAGAGGTGAAGAAGCCGTTCATTCAGGGACAGAAGAGGAGAGAAGGGGATGCAAGTTCCATATCTTCTTATCAGAATAGGGATAACCGGAGGAATAACTTTCAGAACTATCATCAGCAACCGTATGTTGCGGCTGTGACCATTCCAGCTGCAACACCACTACAACAACAACAACTACAACGTCAACCAACTTAGTACCAACCACAACAACCGGGTAATAGACCCGCCTATCAACCGAGGCCAAGGACGATGGACCGGCGTTTCGACACTCTTCCAATGTCGTACGCTCAGTTGCTTTTTAGTCTTCAACAACTACAACTTGTGCAGTTGCGCACTCTGGCTCCTCCCGTTGGTAGGCTTCCGGTGGGTTATGACGCCAACGCTAGGTGTAGCTTCCACTCTGGGGCACCTGGCCATAATATTGAGAACTGCAAAGCTTTTAAGCACGTAGTTCAGGACCTCATTAAATCGAAGGCCGTTAACTTTGCACCAGCTCCTAATGTCGTCAACAATCCCATGCCCCAGCATGGTGGAGCCAACGTTAACATGGTTGAAGGAGAAGTCAAATTAGTCTCTGCGGTCAAAAATGAAGATGGGGATAGTGATTGCGACATCGATAACTGGGTGCGTCCGAGGATCCCGGGTGAAGTTCTCAACAATTGGTCTTCTGAGGAGATTGTCCAAGCCACTTGTTTGGAGGAGTAATTTTCTTTGTTTATTCATGCATATCCAAGTCTTACGTTCCGCCAGGGCATAATGACTCATTGTAGGGCTCATCTATGTGACACTTGCATTTTTAATCATAAATAAAGGACGTCTTTTTGCATTCAAATATTTCGTTCCCTGTCTTTCTATTTTTGCAGTTTTTCAAAAAAAATGGCAATGTTTTGTTTAGTTTCCACTTTTTTTCTTTTTTTTTTCACACTCATAAGCACATACCATCACTCATGCAGATGCACATCACCGGATCCTATTGATAACGGTTCTGCTATGGCTCGCTTCGACTTTGAAAATCCAGTCTTTCAAGTTGAAGAAGAGGGTGATGAAGACTGTGAACTTCCTGAAGAACTTACCAGGTTATTAAAACAAGAGGAAAGGGTCATTCAACTGCATCAAAAGTCTGTTGAAGTGATTAATCTCAGCACTGAGGACACCAAGAGAGAAATCAAGATATGGGCTGCTTTGGAAGACAATGTGAAGAAGGGGTTGATTGAATTGCTGCAAGAGTATGTTGACATCTTCGCTTGGTCTTATTAGGACATGCCAGGGCTTGACACAGACATCGTGGTACATCGCTTGCCGCTCAAAGAAGGTTGTCCTTCGGTCAAGCAGAAGCTCAGAAGAACAAGACCAGAGATGGCTGTCAAGATAAAGGAAGAAGTGCAAAAACAGTTGGATGCAGGGTTTCTAGCAGTCACAAATTATCCGCCATGGGTTGCAAATATCGTTCCGGTACCTAGGAAGGATGGAAAGGTACGGATGTGTGTTGACTACCGGGATCTAAACAGGGCTAGTCCTAAAGATGATTTCCCCTTGCCTCACATTGACGTTTTGGTGGATAACATGGCTCAGTTCTTGGTATTCTCCTCCATGGATGGCTTTTCTGGCTATAATCAAATTAAGATGGCACCAGAAGACATGGAGAAGACAACATTCATAACCCCATGGGGCACCTTCTGCTACAAGGTGATGCCGTTTGGTCTGAAAAATGCCGGAGCAACATATCAATGAGCGATGGTGACTCTTTTCCATGATATGATTCATCATGAAATCGAGGTTTATGTTGATGATATGATTGCCAAATCTCAAACAGAAGAAGAACATTTGGTGAATTTGCAGAAACTGTTTGAGCATTTGAGGAAATTCAAGCTGAGGCTTAATCCGAACAAGTGTACTTTTGGGGTGAGATCTGGAAAACTACTGGGTTTTATTGTTAGCGAAAAAAGGATTGAGGTGGATCCGGCCAAAGTGAAAGCGGTACAGGAAATGCCTGAGCCAAGAACAGAGAAACAAGTCCGTGGTTTCTTAGGGAGGTTGAACTACATTGCAAGGTTCATCTCTCACCTAACAGCCACGTGTGAGCCAATATTCAAATTGTTGAGAAAAGATCAGGCTATCAGGTGGAATGATGATTGTCAAAGGGCGTTCGAGAAGATAAAAGAGTATTTGCAGAATCCTCCTATCCTTGTGCCTCCGGTCCCAGGGAGACCGCTGATTATGTATTTGACAGTACTGGACAATTCCATGGGTTGTGTTCTCGGTCAACACGACGAGACAGGTAGGAAAGAGCATGCCATCTACTACCTGAGTAAGAAATTCACAGATTGCGAGTCGAGATACTCAATGCTTGAAAAAACATGTTGCGCACTTGCATGGGCTGCTAAGCGATTGAGACAATACATGTTGTCTCACACAACCTTACTGATCTCCAAAATGGATCCAGTCAAGTATATATTTGAGAAGCCAGCTCTCACCGGAAGAGTTGCTCGTTGGCAAATGGTACTGACAGAGTGTGACATCCAGTATACTTCCCAGAAAGCCATCAAGGGGAGTATTCTGTCAGACTATCTTGCTCAACAGCCGGTTGAAGATTATGAGCCGATGAAGTTTGATTTTCCAGATGAAGACATCATGTTCCTCAAGATGAAAGAATGTGAAGAGCCAGTTGTTGAAGAGGGACCTGATCCAGACAAAAAGTGGACTTTAATGTTTGATGGGGCCGTCAACGCCAGAGGAAGTGGAATTGGTGTTGTCATTACAACTCCAAAAGGTGCCCACATGTCTTTCACCGCTCGTCTGACTTTCGAGCGCACCAATAATGAAGCTGAGTATGAAGCCTGTATCTTGGGTATTGAGCAAGCCATTGATTTGAGAATCAAGACTTTGGACATCTTCGGAGATTCAGCTTTGGTAATCAATCAAGTGAATGGTGATTGGAACACTCTCCAACCTACTCTGGTCCCCTACAGAGATTACACGAGACGACTGTTGACTTTCTTCACAACAGTAAAGCTGTACCATATACCTCGTGATGAGAACCAGATGGCAGATGCTCTTACTACTCTATCCTCCATGATCACGGTGATCCGTTGGAACCATGCTCCCAGGATCGATGTGATGCGCCTCGACAGGGCCGCGTATGTGTTTGCTGCTGAACTGGTAGTTGACGACAAGCCCTGGTATCACGACATCAAGTGCTTTCTGAAGAATCAAGAGTACCCTGCAGGGGCATCCAACAATAATAGAAAGATCTTGAGAAGATTGGCAGGCAGTTTCTTCTTGAACAAAGATGATGTTTTGTATAAGAGGAACTTCGACATGGTTTTGCTCAGATGCGTGGACAGACACGAAGCAGACATGTTAATGCAGGAAGTTCATGAAGGCTCCTTCGGTACTCATGCCGGTGGACATGCAATGGCTAAGAAATTGTTGAGAGCAGGTTATTACTGGATGACCATGGAATCTGATTGTTTCAAATATGCTCGGAAGTGCCATAAATGCCACATTTATGCTGATAAGGTGCATGTGCCGCCGAATCCTTTGAATGTGATGTCTTCGCCGTGGCCTTTCGCTATGTGGGGCATCGATATGATTTGAAAGATTGAGCCGACCGCTTCCAATGGGCATCGCTTCATCCTTGTTGCCATCGACTATTTCACCAAGTGGGTCGAAGCAGCGTCATCTGCGAAGGTCACTAGACATGTGGTTGCCCGATTCATCAAGAAAGAAATCATTTGTCGCTATGGGATTCCCGAAAGAATCATTACTGATAATGGTTCTAATCTCAATAACAAAATGATGAAGGAGTTGTGCCAGAACTTCAACATTCAGCATCACAATTCTTCCCCTTACCGCCCTAAGATGAACGGTGCTATTGAAGCGGCAAATAAGAACATAAAGAAGATTGTGCAGAAGATGGTCGTTACGTACAGAGATTGGCATGAGATGCTACCCTTCGCCTTGCATAGGTACCGTACTTCAGTACGTACGTCGACCGGGGCAACCCCTTACTCCCTTGTGTATGGTATGGAAGCAGTCCTACCTGTTGAAGTGGAGATTCCTTCTCTAAGAGTCCTGTTGGATGTCAAGTTAGACGAAGCTGAATGGATTCGGACAAGGTTCAATGAGTTGAGTCTTATCGAAGAGAAGCGAATGGCATCCATTTGTCATGGGCAGTTGTATCAAAGTCGGATGAAGAGAGCCTTTGATCAGAAAGTGCATCCTCGATGCTTCCAGGTCGGAGATTTGGTGTTGAAAAGGATCCTTCCTCCTCAGACAGATCACAGGGGCAAGTGGACTCCTAACTATGATGGACCGTATATTGTCACTAAGGTTTTTGATGGTGGGGCCTTAATGCTTGCAATGATGGATGGTGAAAACTTCACTTCCCCGGTGAACTCAGACGCAGTTAAAAAATACTTCGCATGAAATAGACCCGCTGGACAATAAAAAGAGTAGTCCAGGCAAAAAATGGGCATCCCGATGAACCAAGAAAATGAAAAGGTTCGCGCAAAAATTAGGGATTAAAAATGAAAAGATCATACACCCGGTAAGTTGAAAACCTGAAAAGGCAACTTAGGCAAAAATGGGTATCCCGGTGGATTGAAAACCCGAAAAGGGCGATCCAGGCAAAAGTTAGGGATTAAACGAATGACTGCGATCTGAGTAGTTTTGAATCTCATCTCGTGTCAATGACTGGAAACTTTTGAAGGATAGGAAACAGTCCAATCACTCTTTCAGAAAGCTGATCATCTGGAGGATCTTGAAGACGAGCAAGTCATAGCAGAATTGGAACCCAATAGAAATCCATTTCACATTGCCATTAGATTAATGTCTGTTTTTATCTGTTATGCGATTACCTCTTTCCAGAGATTGCTTCCTAATGTAAATGCCTATTCAGAGGCCGTTCAATCAATAAAATCATGTTATTCAGTATATCTCTATTTTCACTTTCACTTTTCTGTTTTGTTTGCAAAAATGACGTCCAAATTTTTTGATAAACATTGCATCATGACACATAAGAGCTTTATAGGTGCATGCTTAATAAACATCTAAAATTGTTGTAAATTTTAAGTGCTTTGGATCGTCTATTCAGAACATGTACCCTCGGGGCATTTCCTTAAAATCCCCTACAGATGATCGTGAATGTTTTCCCCACAACAGACGAATTCGGTATCTTATCCCTACAGAGCTGATCAGAGCGTTGGATTCTTCAATCCCCAGCAGGTTCTCACCACTGTACCTCCCCCCAAGCGATGGTTTCAGATTATACACTCCCCAGTAGAGTTGACAGTGTCAGACTATATACCCCCAACGGAGTTGACAGTGCCAGACTGTATCTTCCCAGCAGAAGCGACTGCTCCTCAGAGTTCGAGGCCAGATCGATAATCCCAATGCCAGATCCATGGTTTCTTTCCTTGAAGCAGAACCTCGGTACCGTATCGATGTTTGCTTCCCCTGCTGAGTCATCTCTCGTAGATCGTGGTTGCCAGAACCACTATCGCTTTCCCCAAGAGCAGGTTTTCAGTGCCGTTCTCTCCCCAGTCAGAATCTCGGTATTTCGTCATTGCTAGAACACCGTGTGGCGGGTCATTTCCCCACAGAATTCTTTGCGCTGTGCATCTCCAGCAGCCTTGCTAGGGTCCAGAAGATGGTGATCATTTCCCCAGTAGATCCCCTTGCCTCAGCTTGGCATTCTACCCAGCATTTTGCATCCCTGCATGTAGAATCATATTGCATTGCATCCTCCCAAATCGCGTAGCATTTCCATTTTCATGGAGCATTACGCCGTTGAAAAATTCAAACATACGCATGTAAGCATAAAACATTCTCGGTATCCCAAGTGATAAGCTAGAAGTTGTTTCCAGTACTCAGATTGAAGATTGTTCATGACTTACCTTTGTTATCCCCAGCAAGTGTCATTGGCCCATGCGCCGCCTCTATTATCGTTCCCTATTTCTGCCGATGCTGACAGGCATGAAGTTTCCGGTATTCAGACCGAAGTGGCGTTCAGGCCAGTTTTCCGATGTTCAGATCGAAGAAGTTTCCGACATTCAGGTCGATGCAACTTGTGGCGTTCAGGCCAGTTTTCCGATGTTCAGATCGAAGAAGTTTCCGACGCTCAGGTCGATGCAACTTGTGGCGTTCAGGCCAGTTTTCCGATGTTCAGATCGAAGAAGTTTCCGACGTTCAGGTCGATGCAACTTGTGGCATTCAGGCCAGTTTTCTGATGTTCAGATCGAAGAATTTTCCGACATTCAGGTCGATGCAACTTGTGGCGTTCAGGCCAGTTTTCCGATGTTTAGATCGAAGAGGTTTCCGACATTCAGGTCGATGCAACTTGTGGCATTTAGGCCAATTTTCCGACGTTCAGATCGAAGAAGTTTCTGACGTTCAGGTCGACGCAACTTGTGGCATTCAGGCCATCCTCTCGGTGTTCAGACCGATATTAATAATCTCATATCTCCCGATGTTCAGATCGAAGTCATTTCCAGTATTCAGACGGATGAGCGGCATTCAGGCCATGGTTATTTCTGTGTTACCATTTATTTTGGTATCCAGGTTAACATTCTTTTTCGGTATTCAGACTGACTCTCACCGTACCAGACGAATTCTTCTTTCAAGACCACCTCTTTGCCGATTCTGACAGGCATTGTTACTTCACTTCACTTCAGTGCAAATTTTCGGGTTTTTATTATATTCAATCCCTTGATACCTTGAAAGCACGAAAGCCGCTGCTATCTTCTTTCCAGGTCTCCAGTTGATTGAATAGGGGCAGCTGTAATACCCCAAAATTTACCCTTCATTTTTTCTGGAAGCATACGCTTTACCCCTCATGCATGCATTCATTTTTAGGTCATTTAGCATTTGCATTTCATCATGGCAATCGGAATCGGATCCAAGAAGCTTGAACATCATCCAGGACACTTTGTGGGCTCTATTTAGATGATCAGTCAACACAAGGGAAAAACTTGAGTTACTTCCAACAGGGGTCTATTCGTCAGTCAAAACGTTAATCTTGAAGGAGCAAAGGTTTGTTCATGAGCTGTCATGCTCGCTGGGCGAAGCCCACGTGTTTTAAAAAAAAACGGAAAATGAAAAAAAATAAAATAATAAATAAATAAATAAATAAATAAATAAATAAATAAAATAAAAAATCTTGGACTTGGACCTCTCTCATTTGAGCCCACAGGTCCACAAAAATCAGGTTATAAATTCAGAGTTTTAGTGAATCAAAAGGCAGTTCTATTCCTATTACCCTGTCTGGGAAAAAGATAGTGAGAGAAGAACCCTGGGGAAAAAGATAGTGAGAGAAGAGCTAACAGAGTTCAGAGCAACCTCCAGGCAACTCTGAAAGGTTCATTCTGACTCACACACTTTCAGCTCAAGCAAACCCTAACATTGGTTTGCAAATCCAGTCGTGTCATTTGATTTCAACCGATCTCTCCAATCAGGTTTGCCCTATATCCATCATCTTTATGCCTTTAATTTTAATGCTCTAAATGTATGAGGTATTATGGGTGAATTTGATACCCTTTTGATGCATGTGTTTGACAAGAGGTTTAGGCCTCTGTAGCGGTGTATTCGTCGCTATATGATTTATCGATTAAATCATAAGCAAGGTATACAATGAAATTTCGAGTCGCCACCGCACTTTTATTTATCCAAAGGACTGGCTAAAAAGCGAACAAAAGCCTAAGAAGTTTTACACGTAGAAAACTAATAAAAAGATCAGAGAGTCTGGGTAAGGGGTAAATTACGCAATGGGAAGGTGTTAGGCACCCACTACGTCCTAGGTACTCCTAGGGAGCCCTTTTCACACTTGTTGTACTAAATTGTTATTTGTTATGACATAAGCATTGTGCAAACATGATTGGGATGATGAGAAAAGAATATACAAGTTTTATTATTTTTGTGTTCAAACGGATGAACCCGCTGCCTACGTACCTTCCATCAAAGGTAAGGATCAAAACGCCGTAGTTCGGCTAAAAGATTTCCAAAAGTTGGTGGATTCAGTTTTAAACACAAGCACTGAGGCTTTTCATTATCAATGGGAGAAAACTCGACCAAGAACAACATCCACCATGCGAGGATAGCTTCGACGTACTAGAGGGGTTAGCCCTGTTTTCAGTACGGAAGTCTTACTGTCGACTCACTAAGGATAGGCAAGATTTACATCAACCACAATGATAATTGAAGCCTATGGCTAATGCATGAAAAGATTAACAATGGACAAAGCCAAAACAAGTGAATGAGTGAAGTTAATTGATTGTGATTATGAAAGTGGAGTCAAAGTATGATTAAGATTGATTCAAAAGAAGTATCATGAAATGAGTTTGAAAAAAAGTCAAGGACTTGAGTCCAGGTTTTTAGTTAGAAAACATGAAGATGTTTGCACAATATCTATGTCAAATTTGAAATCAAAGTGTGAAAAGGTTTAGGACATAATGGGGATGAATGGATGGGGATGGATTGTAAAACTTCTTAGAAGGTTCACTTCTTGAAATCATATGGGAGATGATTCAAGTGTGTCCTTTGGAATAAGCAATGGATAATAACAAATAAACAAAGAAGAAAGCAAAAGCGGATATCGGATGCCAATCACTGGGCTTATACCGATCTCCTAAAATAGAACTGGATGTCAGATGCCACTCAATGGTCTTACACTAATCTCCTCAAACAAAGAAATAAAAGGCGGATACCGGATACCAATAAATGGATTTACACCAGTCTCCTAAAACAGAAATGGATATCAGAGGCCACTCAATGGTCTTATACTAATCTCCTAAAACAAAACGAAATTTGGATACCGGATGCCGATCTGTCTGGACTTATACCAATATCCAACATATGATCATAGGAAAGCAAATGCCAACTTGCAGGGACTTACAGTTGCAACCTCACATAAACAAAGAAAAACAAAACATGGATGTCAGATGCCAATCTGTCTGGGCTTACTCTAACCTCCACAGTATGGTCCTAGGAATACAAATGCCAACTTACAGGGACTTACAGTTGTATCCTCACATACAAACAAACAAAACAACATGTGATCACAGGAAAGCAAATGCCAACTTGCAGGGACTTACAGTTGCTTCCTCACATACAATCAAATAAATGCATTAGGCAAAGATAAGATGAGTGGCCAAGGTGATGGTCTTATACTCACTTCCATATCCTAGGAGCAATGGCCAAAGAAATGGACTTACAATTGTCCTCAATGGGTAAACAACAATGACAATATCACAAAGACAAATGAGATGATTGTGCATTAATGAGCAATTAATGATGATGATAAATGCATGAAGCATACAAGCAAACATGTGCATATGAAGTAATCAATCGATCAATCAATATCAAACAGCACACTCTATATCCAAACAAAGAGGCTCACACAAGAGGGTTAGGCACTGAGGCCAATTGGAATAGGGTCAAAGATTTGCTCTTAACCTTGCCATTGAGAGGCTAAGGTGAAGCAGATAAAAGGAGATGAGGGGTGTGCCTCATTGCTCTTATCCCTAATTAGGGAGAGCTTTTGAATATCAGAAAGTGTGGGAGTTCAGAAAGTAGGAACTCTCTCCACATTTTATTGACTCGATTGATCTTGGGTTTTGATCTCAATGCTACAACCATGTAATGGGAGCAAGGAGAGGACTCACTGAATAGTAGGGGATAGGTTGCTTATCCCTTTGATCTACCAATTGCCTTACTTGAAGGACTTTTCCTGCTTGGGACAAAATTAAACACACACAAGCATTGCCTCTTAAGGAGGACTTCAGACAGTTTGCCCGGCCAAATAACAGGCCGGGTCTCCAGACTACATGAAGAAAGAGTAATTATACCTCAAAAGCAAATTGCTAAATAGAAAAGCAAGCAAGTTCAAAGAACTTAAGCAACTAAATGGTACCTGAAATAGTCAAACAGATCAGTACCAGTTCAACAATTAAGTCAGAAGGAAATGAAACAACAGTTAACAGTAATCAGAAGTGCCAAAGCACAAGACCAAACTCATATGAGTCATACCACCTACAAAACAAAGGTTAGCTCATGATAAACAAATCAAACTTAATCAACTTGCAAAAGTTTCTTTGAAGCATTATGGCTTAACCTGAAACAAATGAACTCAACATAAGCCAAGAGACCACTAGGGCAAGCCTAGGGTCAAAAATAAATGATAAAAGTCAAAACAGCAAATGAAAGTCAACCAAAGTCAAGTTCAAGCATTTAAGAAGTAAGCACAATTGGTCTCAAGTTTATATCATGCATCAACATCATTTTATAGACAAAAGAAGTCAAAACATGGCAAAAGGGAGCACCTAGAGGTCAACAGCAAGACTTAGCTCAAAACCAATCATAATCAATTCCAAAAATTATGAAATAATTCATACTCAATCATAATCCATAACATAGCATGCATATGAAATTTCAGCTCAATTGGATCATGGGAAGATGGTCAATTAAAATCAGGAAGTCAACACATTTTCAAGTATGCACCAAGAAGTCAACAAAACATGTGTCATCTTCAAAAAATCATAACAAAATGAAAACATATGAGAAATGGATGGGATTAAAACCAATGCAAAGCTCAAGATGTCTAGTATGCACATGTAAAATTTCATGATCATCCAATAAGATATGAGAATTTCACAAAGGATTTGGCAAGATGTATCACACAAGTCAACATTTTGGTCAAACAGGGGATAAAATCTCAAACAATTTGGAAATGCCATAATTAAATCCAGGAAAAATCACACATCAACTAGACATATAAGAGATGGATCATGCAAAATTTCACATTAATTGAAGGTCAGGAAGTATGTCAGCAAAAATCATGAACTTGCATAATATTGGTGTGACACAAATTGTCACACCCTACTTCCAAAATTCATATCTCACAAACCACATATGATAAATGCACAAACCTTACATCAAAATGAACATGAATGAGTGTAGATTAACCACAAAAAATTTCAGGGTCATTGGATGTATCATCATCATTTCACAAGGTTTTTGGCAAAAGGTACAAATTAAGCATACATGACAAGAAACCTAATCCCATTTAAAATCCAGCCAACCAAAAATTCAATAAAAATCATGATAAAAAAGTAGACATTCATGTGAAAATGATGGAAAAAATCTCATGATTTTTGGAGTTAAAATGGATGAGGAATGAATTTTGTAAGTTGAGGAATAATTTGGAATGACATGAGCAACATAACATGATTCAATGGTCAAAGGTGGTTGACCGAGTGGCATGTTGGTAAATAAGCGCCTCATTAAGCAAAACGCTGCGTACAGGCATGGGGAATGAAATGTTCTCATTGGCTGTTGCCAATGGAACAGTAAACAAGCCAATCGATGCTCATGTTTTTGGGTTCAAAAACCCTTAGGGTTTATGCAGCAGCCACAGCATTTCAAGTTTATGGTTCATCATCAAACAACAGATTTCCAACAGAAATAACCACACAACATGGCATTGATATTCATGCAACAAAAGCAACAATAGTAGCCAACAGACATGCATACGCGAAACAGGATTCTTCTGGAAAAATAATAGGGTTTTCAAAGCAGTAGCAACAACTTCATCACCTTCATGAACTCGAAATTTCCAACATGCCCAGAACAACAAATCAAGCATATCAATGGCATCAGCAAACATCAGGCATGCATATTCCAAACATAGTTTTCATGAAATCAACAACATCAAAGCAAATCGATGGAAACAAGTTTGAGCATAAAAAATGAAATCCATATTTCTCATGAATGACACAACCATTTTGAATGATACAAGTTGCAATAGACTTAGCAAGGTAAGAACTACAAGAAACATAGCATTATTTTGAGAAAAGAGGAACTCGAAACCTTACTTGATTTGGAAGAAATGGAAGAAACAGGTGTTCTTTGGATGCTTCAGGCACAAACAGATATTCACAATGCTTTGTAATGAAGGAATCTTGAAGTAAGTTAGCTCAGCAAGGCTTAGAATTCTTCCAATCTCGATTCACCATGGATGTGACTTTGTGTAGCAGCAGCAAGCAATGGCATTACAGCTAAGAAACAGGGCTTCAAAACATCTCAAGATTGTTATAAGATGATGGAAATACCAAGGGTTGCTCGTGTCTTTTGAAGCTTTTGAGCAGAAATGCAAATCGAGCAAAAATGCAAGAAGGAGAGAATGAGAGTATTCTGATCTTTGGAGGCTGTGTCTAGGGTTCTGAAATGCAGAAAATGTCTTATATATTTGCTGTTTAAGCTTGGTTAATGACATGCTAAACTTGGTTAGCTTAAATGAAGTGATTTGCAAAATTGCTAAGTTGGAAAATTGCATAAGGAGGGTATGAAGTCTGCACGAATTGGGCCTTGGAACATGTCTTAAACATCATACCAACCAAGTCCCAAATGGCCAAAATGCCTAAAAACACTTAATTCACAAAGTCAAATTTTGCACATGCTTGAAATGAATAAAGTCAAACTCAAAAATGCCATTTTGATTGGTGAGGTTTTGGTAAATGATGAATGCATTTTTGGAAAGAGGGGATTAAATGGAGCTTGTAGGAAAAAACCCCACTAAATTTGGCCAAAGGAATCATGAGATATGGCCATTTGAAGTTCAAAAAATGGTGAAAATGAAAAGATCATATCTTGCAAACCATGCATGGGATTTGAGAGTTCTTGGACTTTTTGAAAATGGGAGAACAAGATATTCAACTTTCATGTTGGGCAAAAATTCATTTGAAGCTTGTATCATGATGTAAGTTGAGGATCAAGAAGTTTCCATTTTTGGCAATTGAAATTACAGGTCCACTTGCTATTTCTGGAAATTTTCTGTCTGACTTCAAATTCTTCCATGATGAGGTTTGGCATGATATATGAGGCTTATATAGGCATGAATGAACTCCTTCAGATCAATTCCATCCATCAAATCCCTGATTAAATCCACAGTTGACCAAGTTTGACTTTTCTAGGGTTTTGCATGATTGAAGCATTTCTGATGAATTCCAAACCCTAATTCCTTGAGAACTTGATTTCAAATGATGTCCCAAGTTGTATGAACTCTTGATTATTGATCATGGTGCCCAAATTCTGCAAGAATGGCCACCATCCACTGCAATGACTGACTGTGGCTGACTTTGACCTAACTGCTGATGATTGCTTCAACTGCAAGCAACAAGGTTAGACTGACAATATTTTTGTACTTTGGAATGATAAACATATGAAAAGCAAGAATATACAAATGCAAGACATGCCTGGTGATCAAGAACCACACTCACAAAGCAACCTACCCACTAGGAGGGAAACTAGGGCATGCAATGATCCTTGAGGCCATGATATGATATGATATGGGCCATGAGGGATCTTAGGACCCAAAATTGGGGTCTTACAGCCTCCTACCCTTGGTTGCTTTTTGTGAGCTTTTTGTGAATTTTAATGGCATGATTCATGTGGTTACATTTTGATTTGGGGGAAACTCTTGGTTACCCTATTTTATTTCTCTAACCTGTTTGTTGAGTTTTGTTTTGTGAGGGCTCATATGACTCTTGCAGAGATGGTTTGCCTGGTGTTCCACTTTATTTGTGGGATACCGCTTGGAGGTTTCATTTCGATTACCTGTACTGACTCACTTTCTTTGATGGTGTTAGCTTGGAAGGATCTCTGGGTTTCTTATCTCTCTAATTGTTGTTACTTAGGATTTTTATTCGCGTGGTATTTTTACATCTTTCCTGCATTTTACCGCTTTCCTAGCTGGAAGACCTCGATAGGAGGCAATTTACCACTTTTTGTCATGAGCTCACCCTGCCCCGGGTTAAGAGCTATGAGGTCTTATCCTCATTACCCCTTTTTGCATGAGCATCCCTAAACACCTCAAACTCATTGATTTTTCTTCTCCTAAGAACACGTACTCCTTCTACTACAGGTGAGTAAGTCTCCAAAGGTCGAGCATCCGGTAGATTGCGTAGTAACGTCGTTCGTCCAAAACCCAATCCATAACCCCGTAGTTAGCCGAACTACGCCTTGCTCTGATTCTCATTCCAGATGAGATACGTAGGCATAAGACACGATGTCTTAGCGAGCACACATCCCCTAACCCATAGGTCAGCCGAGCTACGAAGACTCTAATTCTCATATTCAGATGAGATACGTATGCAGTGGATGCGACATCCGCGCCAGTCATTTTCATTTAACCCCTTTTTTTAGTAAACAACAAAAGATATACTCACACCCTTTAGACAAGAACTACAAAAGTGGATCCCGTAGAGTACTACGGATGCGTAGGGGTACTAATACCTTCCCTTCGCATAACCGACTCCCGAACCCAAGAATTGGTTGCGAGACCTTGTCTTTTCCTTTCCTCTTTTCAGGTTTACTTCGAGCGTTTCCTTTCCCTCATTTGGGATAAATAACGCACGGTGGCGACTCTTTTGTCATTTTCTTTCGCCGGTTGTTTTTTCGCACACTGTATTTTTCAGGTTGCGAAATTAATGTGCTCGCGAAGATACAATTATCTCCTGCCTACGTATCCTTATGGTAATAAGGAAATCAGAGCATTCGTAGTTCGGGTAACTATGGTTGGTTGGTGTTTTTTTAATGAAAAACTGTTTAGATCGCATCCTAAAGGCTAAACGTTGGCTTGTCTACTCTCAGCGGAGGCTTAAACATTGGTTTGTTATGCGCATTAGAAAGGATTAAATGGTGTTCTTTTTGAAAAGAGTTTAGGTCACACAGAGGTGACAAGTTGGATTAATATGTTGGATGTTTTAATTGGTTGAGATGTTTTTGGTTGGAGGACGATTACTCGGATAGTCGAGTAAGACAAATCATATCCTAATAGTCGAGGAGAGGAATCGAAGGCTCTAGACCATCTCCCTTTTCATCCTTAATTGTAAAAGGATTTAATAATAGTTAAGGTGTTTTTGAAAGGATGACGAATACTTGGATAGTCGAGTAAGACAACTCGTATCCTAATATTCAGAAAAGGGAATAGAAGACTCTAGACCACTTTCTTTTTCATCTGAGAGATTATGAAAATAGGTTTGTGTATCGTTGATGTATTTTAGAATAAACGACAAGTACTTGGATGGCTGAGTAAGACAACTCATATCCAAGCATTTAAGAAGAGGAGTTGAAAGCTCAAAACCATCTCCTTTTTCGTATAGTTTGTTAAGAAAATGATTTGATTAAGTTGGATAATTGCGGAAAAATGACAATTGTTCAACTGACCGAGTAAGAGAACTCGTATTCGACCAATTGAGAAGTGAAGTTGAAAACTCAAAGTCAACTCCTTTTTCATTTAGCTTACTGTGAAAATATTTTGATTTAATCCGGGTTGGGAGGTTTGTAGAGGAACGATAACTATTTTACTAACCAAGTAAGAGAACTTGTATTCGAATAGTCGAGGAGAAAAATTAAAGACTCAAAGTCATCTCCCTTTTTTATTTCTCATTGTAAAAGAATTTGATGTATTTGTCCTTAGGTGGATTAGAAATGATGATTATTCGATTAGTCGAGTACAAGAGTCCGTGTTTAAATAATCGAGGAGAGGAGTTGAAAACTCAAAACCATTTCCTCTTTTATTCCTAAGTGAAATAACGTTCAATTATGGTCAGGTATTTTAATTCTTAATAAAGAATACTCGATGTTGGATCGAGGTTTTAAATTTGTATTTTGTGAATGAATTGAATTTATTTAGTGAATAGTTCATCTAATCGATTGATTAAAATTGAATAGGTCTCATTGTAAGAAAGGCCAAGAGTAAGCTATGTGAGGTTGATGGCGATACTTTTACAAGTGATCGACTTACAAAGGTGTTTTGAAAACGGGCTCGACTTTGAATCGAGAAATATGTGATTTATTTTTGAAATTTGTTTGAATGATTTTAGATCGATGAAATCGACATAATCTTCTCACAGTTATAACATGTCATCCATATGCATTCAAGACTCGATATAAATAAATAAATACAAAATAATCATGCACATACACTCCACAAAAATAAACAATTATCTAAATTATAAGTGATATTAA
The DNA here is from genome assembly GCF_024323335.1 of Lathyrus oleraceus. Taxonomy (NCBI): domain Eukaryota; kingdom Viridiplantae; phylum Streptophyta; class Magnoliopsida; order Fabales; family Fabaceae; genus Lathyrus; species Lathyrus oleraceus. The sequence continues at coordinate 427,977,116 of NC_066581.1, forward strand.
TAATAATATAATTAATTAATTAAATATTTAGTAGATTATTTGATTAAATAATAAGTAATTAAAAAATGATGATATAACCAAATAATTGCATATTTACCATTAACTATTAATAATAATAATAACAATATAATTGCATATTTACCATTAAGTATTAATAATAATAATAATAATAACAATATATAATTATATAACTTTGAAAGAAAGTAAATAAAATAAAATATTGTTTTTTGTTTGATAGTGTAGCGGGGTATTCGTTACCTTTAGATTTATTGACTAAATCAAAAGTAAACCATACAAGTCGAGTCGCCACCGCACTTCTATTTATCCAAAGGAAAGGTTAGAAAGCGAACAAAAACCGAGAAGTTTTATCAAATCAAAAACTAATAAAAATGTCAGAGATCGGGGTAAGGGGGTTGGTTATACAACGGGAAGGTGTTAAGCACCCAAAACATCCTAGGTACTCCTACGGATCCCTTTTCACACTTGTTGTAAGGTTGGTATTTTTGTGAAAATTTGTGTGTGCAAACATGATTGGGGAGATGAGAAGAGAATATACAAGTTATTTACAATTTTGTGTTTGAATGGATAAATTCATTGCCTACGTACCATCTCAAAAAGATTAGGATCAAAACCTCGTAGTTCGGGGTAAAAATCTCAAAACAAGTTGGTGGATTGATTGGTCCAAAAGCCTTAAGGTCTTTTGTTATCCAAGGGAGAAAACTCAACCTAAAAACCACAAATCCATCATGTTAGGATAGCTTCAACATGCTAGTGAGGGGCTAACCCTATAATAAGCATGGAAGACTCATTGTCCATCACTAAGGATATAGGTGAGCATTACATCTACCTCAAGGATAACTCAAACCTAATAGCTAAAGGTTATGAAAATTTTTTGATGAGAAAGTGGCCATTGAAACCACAAAATCATTTGAATGAGTTATATTTACCAATGAAAAGTATTTACAAAATATGGTCAAAGTTGACTTAAAGATTCAATTCAAAATAAGTATTATGAAAAGAAAATTTGAAAATCAAAAGCATAATGCTTAGGTTTCTAATGTTTGATAACAAGTGTTAATGTTTGCACAAAAGTTTTGGCTTGGGTTAGAGTGGAGGGAAGAAGAATAATGGCTAAGTCCTAAGCATACAAGAGATGAAGGATAAAAAACAAGACCACAAATGGAGTTCCTTTCTTGAGATCATATTGATGATCCAAGTAGCTCCCATCCTTTGGAATAAGCAAGCAAATAAGTGTAAACTCAAGCAATCAATCAATCAAGCAAGCTCTTAAAAGATCCTCCAATGGTTCTTAGATCTCTCTCTTTAGAAGCTCATGACAATGGTTCTTCACTTAGGCTCAATGTTGGAATTCCTAGCACAAGAATGCACACATCAAAAAGTTCTATAAAGCAAACAAGGAATAGACAAGAAGGAGTTTAGAAATTGGTCCTTTCAAAGTTCTCTTCAACATTTATAGCATTCTAAAGGCCCAATGCCTAGTTGCTCTTTGACTCCATTTTTTGCATAGGAAATGTCCTAAAGTCTAAGTCCTTTTGTCCATTTTGGCATTTGGTTCACAACAATCAAACAAAACACAAGCACAAAAGTATATACACAATTATGTGCTCAAGTGAGCAAAAGGAAAATTGCATTAACATAAACATGTGCTCAAATGAGCAAAGGAAAAAGCAAATGAATAATATGTACAAGAATAGTAAATTGCATAAATGTAAAGTGCAAGAATTAAATGTTAATGGTTAATGGTTAGTATTAGTGTGCCATAAGGCAATTTAGCGCTATATTAAGCAATCGTAATTGGACTTATGTAGAAGTCACAACTATCTGAGGCCGGTCAATAATAATATAGGCAACAATATAAGTTAGAGATTTTGATTAGTGAATCAAACTCCTACAACTTGCCATGCCAAAAAGAAGAAGAGAAATGATCTTGTATTGATTTAGGTTCTTTGCTTGATTAGGAAGCAACCTATCCTTAATGCAAAGCCATTCACTTGATCCATGATCAAGTTGAATTAGATTTGAATCAAGGAAGGTTAAACATACCATGTATCAAGGCTAACCACTAATCTTTAACTCATTGATCAAAAAAAGAAAAAAAGAAGAAGAAGAATATTAAAGTGCATTAATGGAAATGAAGTGAGATAATCAACAAGTACTGACCAAAGATATATGAGATTAAGGTCAAACAATAGTAAACAGAAGTAAGATGAAAATTAGAAGTCAAGAAACAAATAAAATATTTTTGGTATTTTTCAAAATTAAAATAATAAAGAAAGGTCAAACTTCAAATTCACTTCAAATCAACTTTGAAAAGTCCAAGTGAATTATCCCAAGTTCAACAAGGTCAAACAAAGTTTGACAAATTTTTTTAGCATTTTTAGAAGTCAGAAACTATTTTTAATCAATTAAAAATGCATAAAAATAATCTAATTGAATTAAAATCTCAAATAAATCTCAAATTAATTAATAAATTGATGAGAATATTTTTCAGAGATCTATCATCATTCAAAGAGGTTGGAAAAATATTTTTGTATTTTTTGAATATCAAAAACTATTTAAAATGAATTAAAAATAAGCAGAAAAGAGAAAATTCATAAAAAATATCAAATGATAAAATAAAAAATATTAAAAGTCACTTTTAGAAACTAGAAATTAAAAGAAGAAAAATGCAATTGGTCTCACATTTTTTGGACCAATAATGAAGGAGATAAGAATTTTTGAAATGAAATAAAAAAAAAAATCAGAAATTAAAATAGCGAAAAAAACATGGAGCGTTGGATGCAGAGCTCATTAATTGAGCTGGCAAATCGCTTGGTCCACACATGCGCGCCTACCAAACACCTTAGTCAATGTAATCACACCTGGCCTTTAAACAAGTCATAACATTGAGTGGATCAGATTGAATCTGGAAAACGAAACGCACGACCATGATTGAATCTGGAGACTGGACGGTGGTGTACACCACCGTCTTCTCTGGCCAGCTTCCGGCGAAGGCAAAAATTGCAGAGAAATAAAAGTTTACCAAATGCCACGATCTAGGTACCAAATGAAAGCTGGGGTGATGTACATCACCCTTGTGCCAACCAAATCCAATCTAGATTCCTATTGAGAGAGAAATCAGAGGTTGAATTTTATGGAGTTCAACTGAAACTTGTTGGATTTTGAAAATTCAAAGCTCAAAAAGATTGCCTTTATGTAGAGGACTTCAGACAACACAACAACAGCAAGAAACAAGCAATATATGAGCAGATTTGAAGAAAATAAAATTTGAAGTGAACCTTTGAATTGCAGAGCTTGAGAGCACGATCACTTGATATTTAAGCTTGCAGTGTCTTCAATGGATCAAAGTGAGCAAGACTTAGGAACTTTAGATCTAAAAATCAATCAATGAAATTGAAGTTTAGATCTGAAAAATTTGAGAGAAAATGGTGAGTTCCTTTGAGTGTGGTTGAGGTGTGATTCGTGCAACATGTAAGGCTCCCTTAGGTTGCTGAAATGAGAAGCCTTGGCCTTGTATTTATAGCAGAAGCATGGCTGAGTGCATGAACAAAGCATTGCATGGATGGAAAGGGCCTCCATGCATGGGCCTGTACAGGCGCATAGATGCCCAATTCCACTTGGATTTGCAAGTTGAACAATAGAAGATGTAATTTGGACGTGCAGATGGTGTATGCTTAGCTCATGCAATGCATTTTTAATGAGTTGTCAAAATTGTACCAATATGTTTAGCTCTTCGAAAATGGCATTTCCCAAACTGCAACATAACCTTATGGGTAATGGTTGGAAAGCTTTTTGCATGAGGATCATTTGTTATGTTGACCAAAACATTATTTGCAACTTGGAAATTGGTGAAAATTGATCATGAAGTGTAGGGTGCAAAACATGTACATGTGAAAATTTCAAAAATGGCCAAACTTCAAGCCCTTCTGTTTTTCATTGATGCAAGATCCAAATGACAAAACATTCAACATAAAAGTTATATATCTTTCCAACACAATCAATTTGGACTTAAAGTTTTCATCATTTGGATTTTTGATGAAGAAGTTATGGGCACTTGAAGTTGGACTTTTTCACATTTCAATGCCTTTGGTCCAAAGTGACCTATAATGTTTTGCATTATCACATGTATTTATTTTAGGATTTTGAAATTTTGTTCAACATAACAATTTAAGTATACATCTTAAACTTTCCAATTAATTTTATCCCACCTCAAAATAATGAAAAATGAATGAGTTATGTCCTTGGGAAGTTGACCCAAAATTAGGGTTTCAGTCAAAATGACCTATAATGTTTTGAAATGGATGATGACTTTCCAAGCTTCAAATCAATTTTTGATGAACATGAAAGTTGTTCATATGGTTCTTAAGAACATTTTTCATCTTTGGGTCATCTCCATTTGACAAACACATTAAAAGTTACGTCTCAGTGTACTTCAAAATAGTCAGATGAATTGACTGACCAACTTCTCAAGTCCAAATCTTATATCTTGATGAATTGATGATTGAGGAAACTCAAGTAAGCTCAAATATGCATGAAATTATGAATGGAAAAACTCCCTTTTATTGTATTTTATCATGGGTTGAGGTTGCTTCATGAGCAAGGCATAGTTGATGAAGAGATGAATTAGGGTTTCCTTGGGAAACAATCCTCAAACCCTTTGGTTTGCTTTGATCAAAATGATGATTTGAGATACTTGGGAGGCATATTTGATGGAAGAGAGATTTGGGAACCATTGCCATGCTTGCTTTCATATTCACCTAGCCATATCAATGCACATAGGATCTTCTATGAGCCTTGACTCTTGTGACTGCTCAAGCTACAAACAAAAGATGTTAGTGACATACTTTTGTGCTTTTGGTTAGTAAGCAAAATAAGAAAATCAATAATATACAATTCAAGCATGCTTGGTGATCTCAAACCAAACTCTCAAGTGTTCCCACCCAAAGGTAAGGAGCCAAGATGCTATGATCCTTGAGGCAAGATGCAAATGCAATGTTATGATGCCATGAGGGATCTTAGGGTCAAAATTAGGGTCTTACAGATAGCCATAAAATTCTAATGTATATATTTTATATGTATACAAATAAAGGAAAATAAGTGAATAAATTAAAAAAAATAAAAGAAAATGGGTTAAGCAAGAGAAGGCCCAAATCTGGGCGCTATTGAACAAAATTTGTTTGGCAAAAAGAGTCTTTGGGCCCAACCTGGGTTGGCCCAAAACGAGTCTAGCAAATCCCTTAAGGCCTGGTCAACGTTAACCTCTTATGGACGTGCCTGGGCCATTGGATCGGGAGACTTTGACCCAGTCAACGAATCAAGAGGTAGGGATCGAACGGGTGCACCAGTATATGGTGGGGGGATCCACACAAGATCCCCTGGTTGACTCAGAAGTCAACCAAATGTAGTGCCTCTTGGAGAGGCCACGTGGCGCCCATGCAGCCACCCTCATCAACACATAAAAACAAATATTTGAGAGAGAGAGAGAGCCATTTGCTCGCTCTCATTCTCTCTCTTCGCTTCTGAAACAAAGTTGCTCTGCAACTTCTTCCTCTTCTCCATCACTCTCCTCACGGCTAACCGCGGTGGCGCCGCTCTCTTCTTCGGCGACTCTCCACCCAAAACCCAAACTTTTAAACACGAACCCCACTTGTTTTTGGCTGGTGATTTCAAATCCGGCCTTATTTTTCCCAAAAAACTTTTCAAATGGCCGGATCGACACTCCAAAAGAGAACTCAAACCTAAAATCTAACCCTAACGCTCTTTCTCTCGCGACCTACAAAACCTAGTTCGTCCTCCCAAAAAAGCAAACGTAAACACTAAACCACAAACAATTTAAAACTCAAACCCTAAATCTTAAATTAAGTCTCCTATAGCCACGCTTTGAAGAACTTATGAAAAGGGTTTCACTCGGTAAGGAGAGGCGATGATGATGGTGTAAAAAATTTGAACGAGAATGGAAGTTTTACTTGGGTGAAGTCAAACGCCGACAATGTCTCCTGCTCCGTTTAAGATAAGTCTTCCTCTAGCTCTTTGTTTGGGATGTTGTTGTTGCTTTATTCGAATGTTAGGGTTTTGAGGTTCAACAAATTATTTCTGTTTTCTTCTCCTTCGATTCTCCCGTTGGATGGTGTTTTTGTTTTTTTAAGGTTTGGTGTTAATAGAAAATATTTGTGATTGGTTCCTCCTGGATTCTCAAAAACGTGTGTTACTGTTAATTTGTTGTGGTTATATATCTGATGAATGTTTAGGTTTTGAGATAACTTGTTAAGTTATCTTTTTTCCAGATTTTATGGGATGTTTACTCTGTGGATTTAGAGTTATTTGGATTGGATATTGGAACGCATCCTTGGGCGTTCACCTTGGTTCACTGTGCAAAATATCAACCTGTTCATTTTATTAATTGTTTTTCAGTTTTTCATAAGTGCTTATTTGATAAGCCCTTCTTAATCTTCTGAATTGATTTTTCAGGTTTTTACAAAAGTGAAGTGATGTTGATTGAAAGAAGGTTCTGCGCCAGCTTTGGAGGTTAGAATTGGGGCGCTGTGAATTTCAGAAAGGGCTCTTGGCAATGTCTTTGAAGTTTGTTGTTCAACCTGCTGTATTTACAACTTATTTCAACTTTTTTTAGTTTATTTTGATGTCACCTAGAACCTTTTGGATAATGTAATAGTGCACTTTTGGATTATGTAAACTTTTTGGATTAATTGTGTAAGCCTTTTTTTGGAATTATTTGTAACATTTGTATAATTTTAATTTAAGATCTTTTGGGATAATTATGTAGATGCTTTTGGATCATTTGGAATATTTTGGGTTATTTGGAATATTTTTGATTAGGGATCTAATTATGTAATTAATTATTTTTAACATTTTAAACCTTATCTCCATATTTATTTGTGTTAAACAAACATGCTTAAACTCTAACTCAAATTGAAAATGGATTGGGCCATATTAATCAAATTGGACTTTCAACTTGGTCACCTCTAATTATGTTTATTATTAGCTTAAAAGAACAATATGAAATGTGCATCATAAGCAATAAAAGAAACAATTCCAAAGTGAGTTTTGAAACATTGTCCATTATCATAGTTTTTTTTCAAGAATCCACCTTAGCTTAAAACAAATACATGTTTAAAAATGCATTTTGAATCTAGATATTTATGAAGGATCAAGACTTTAGCATAAACATTTGGGATGTGGAAATGAGCTTAATAACAAGTGACCATAGAAAATAACCATGACTTTTAATACTTACTAATAATCAAATGGATTTTGGATTAGTAATGTAAAAAGATTTGAACCACACTTTGCAATATTAATCATGGACATGTTTATGTGAATGGACCTTTTTAAAACCAAGAGTTCTCATGGATAAACCAAAATGGGCCTTTTTAACCCAAAAGTCCCAAAGTGCACATACTATCCCATGCTTCGGTAATGGCAATACGAGAAATGCAATAAATGTCTTCTTAAGGGTCTCGACAGATGAAAATGTCACTAAAGATTTGATGTCACCAAGGGCTGAGAAACCCTAAGATAGAACTTATATCTTAAGATAAAATTCATGCCTTATAACATCTGGAAATGAATGCTGGTGAAAGATTTTTCCTTACCCGGACAAAATTGGGGTATGACAGTTGCCCCTATTTAATTACCTCGAACCGGAAAGTAAGAATGACAACAGTCTTCATGCATTCGCGGTGGGAGATAATTAAATACAAAAAGACCCAAATTTTGTCCTAGGAAATGCAAGGAAGAAAATATAGGAAGAAAATGCAGGAGAGATGGTAAAAGACACTATCCTACAGTAAAATGGAACAGTCAAGACTTTCTGGGAGTCATCAGGATTGTATCTTGGACGTCATAGTCGAGATATATTAGTAATGGAATGACGTCCCTAGCTAAATCTTAAGACTTTTTAGGATGCTAGCATAGTATAAAGAAAACCTGGCATGAGACTCTTCATTTTGATGAAGCATCATCTCAAACAGTAAAAGTGAGATTCTCTGTATCGAGTCGAAATAGCATCTTATATGATAGAATTAAGATGTTTCAGCAAGGAAAAATACCTTAATTGAATCTAAGACTTTCTGAGGATATTAGAGCAGTATCTCTTAAAAAATCTGAAATAAGACTCTTCATATTGATGAAGCAGCATCTCAAACAGTAAAAATAAGACTCTTTGTATCAGGTCGAAACAACATCTTATATGATAGAATTGAGATATTCCAACAGGGGAAAGATACCTTAATTGAATCTAAGACTCTTCGAGGACACTTAGAGTAGTATCTCTAAAAAAAATCTGAAATGAGACTCTTCATATTGATGAAGCAGCATCTCAAACAGTAAAAATGAGATTCTCTGTATCGGGTCAAAGCAACATCTTATATGATAGAATTAAGATATTCCAATAAGGGAAATATACCTTAATTGAATCTAAGACTCTTCGAGGACACTTAAAGCAGTATCTCTAAAAAAATCTTAAATGAGACTCTTCATATTGATGAAGCAGCATCTAAAACAGTAAAATGAGATTCTCTGTATCGGGTCGAAACAACACCTTATATGATAGAATTAAGATATTCCAGCAGGGGGAAGATACCTTAATTGAATCTAAGACTCTTAGAGGACACTTAGAGCAGTATCTCTAAAAAAATCTGAAATGAGACTCTTCATATTGATGAAGCAACATCTCAAACAGTAAAATGAGATTCTCTGTATCGGGTCGAAACATCATCTTATATGATAGAATTAAGATATTCCAGCAGGGGAAAGATACCTTAATTGAATCTAAGACTCTCCAAGGACATTAGAGCAGTATCTCTAAAAAATCTGAGATGAGACTGTTTATATTGATGAAGCAGCATCTCAAACTGTAAAATGAGATTCTTTAGATAAATGAAGCAGTATCTTAAATATTTGTCTGTTGGGGAGATTTTAAGAAAATATTCCTTTTGAGGGAGATTTACTAGAAATGCTCTGCAGGGGGGAAAAGCTCATAAGAGATTTTTTAGGGTAACCTCTGCTTGGGGAGCAATGTTTGTAAAGAAAAATGCTGGGAAAATCATTATTAATCATAAAGTTGAAAAATGATTTGCTGAAAAATAATCCCACGAGCAGGGTAATAATTTTATTTGAAAATGAGGAAGGTTCAAGATATACATGAATGACCTTGGATCCTGATATTTTATATTTGATTTTTGTATGATGTTCCACTTTAGGTGGGAGCACCATGCATGGGATGATGCATGAGATGCATGCAAGTATGCAATTTACTGGGGATATTTGGATGTGCATGTAGGAATGCTAATGATTTTTTGTTTGTTGAAATTCCCGTTTTGTGGGAGTGTTATGCATGCGTATGTTGATGACTGGTATGACTGTGTATTTTTCAATTTTCTGTTTTGTAGGAAAACCATTTATGAATGATTTATATGATGCATGTTAGAATGCAAATGGGTAATTGGATATGCCCTGGTTAAGACATTTTGCTTTGGGGTACGATGCCAATAATGTGGACTTTTGTTATTGGGGTGATTAATGAATATCAAGTTTTGATGCCCCACTAGGTGATTTTGGGAATATATTTGGGTTGCTCCAAGTTACTGAAGGGTTCAGACTTCTCAACACGCGATACTCCATCCATGATTTATTAATGTTTCTGCTGGAAATGTAATAGAGCCTTGCCCTGGTTTGGCTATACCATAAGTACATTTATGAGAGGCGTGAACTAGTAGTTGAAAGGAACATAACTATCTGCAAACAGTCCTACACCTTTATGAAAAACAAGAATGAGTCTTGGAGACTAAAGGATTCGTCCGCTTACCGTTTCAAAAGCAATTTTACCACTTTATTCAAACATGTGTTTTATTTTCTCCAATAACTTTTAAAAGTGATGTTTATCAAAAATAAAAGGTGCTTTGAAAACAAACAGATAAAAAATACAAAAAAAAATGATTCAGGCACATTTTTGTTGAGAAAATATCTCTTTTATTGACTTGACCTTTAAATGGGCGATTGTACATAAAGATGCAGTTCCTTAATGAGGTAATTGTTGTGCATAGAAACAAAATGGCAATGAAAATAGAGTTCTTATTGAGTTTCCCCATTGCTATGATCTTTATGTCTTTGATAGTCCGAGCACTTTGCTTTTGAAAAGTAAGGTAGATTAATTCTTTGTCTTCGAGGGATATGTTAGACACCTGAAAGTACAACTATTTTCCTTGGCATTAATCCCTAACTTTTGCCTGGACCGCCTTTTCGGGTTTTCGATCCACCGGGATACCCATTTTTGCCTGAGTCGCCCTTTCGGGTTTTCAACTCAGTGGGTCAAATTCTTTTATTTTCATCCCTAATTTTTGCCTGGATCTCCCTTTCGGGTTTTCGATCCACCGGGATAGCCATTTTTTTTTACCTAAATCGCCCTTTCAGGTTTTCGATTTAGCGGCTTTTATTATTCCACTTTTTTAGGCGAAGTACGTTTTAACAGCATCAATGTTGGTGGGAAGCGGCAACTCATCACCATCCATAGTAGATAGAATCAGAGCGCCTCCGGAAAAGGCTCTAACCACCACAAATGGACCTTCATAATTTGGTGTCCATTTCCCTCTGGAGTCTTTGTGAATAGGCAAGATTTTCTTCAGCACTAAATCTCCCTCTTGAAACACCCTGGGACGAACTTTCTTGTCGAATGCCTTTTTAAGACGCCTCTGATAGAGTTGACCGTGACCTAACGCTTTCAAGCGTTTCTCCTCAATAAGGTTGAGCTCGTCGTACCTTGATTGAACCCATTCTGCCTCGTCTAGCTTAGCCTCCATCAAGACTCTCATAGAGGGGATCTCTACTTCTATAGGGAGAACTGCTTCCATACCGTATACCAAGGAATAAGGGGTTGCCCCTGTTGAAGTTCGTACCGACGTGCGATAGCCATGTAACGCAAAAGGTAACATAATCCTTGTACGTGACAACCATCTTTTGGATGATTTTCTTGATATTTTTATTCGCAGCTTCAACAACCCCATTCATCTTAGGTCGATAGGGTGATGAGTTGTGATGCTCGATTTTGAACGTTGCGCATAACTCATCCATGGTCTTGTTGTTTAGATTGGACCCATTATCAGTGATGATCTTGTTGGGAATCCCATATCGACATATGATGTTATTTTTTAAGAAACAGACGACTACGTGCTTTGTGACATTCGCATAAGACGCGGCTTCCACCCATTTGGTAAAGTAATCTATGGTCACCAAGATAAAAATGTGTCCACTTGATGCTTTGGGTTCTATCATTCCAGTCATGTCGATTCCCCACATAGAGAAAGGCCAAGGTGATGCTATGACATTCAACGTGGTAGGTGATACATGTATTTTATCAGCATAGACTTGGCATTTGTAGCATGCCCTGGTGTAATGGTAATAGTCGGCTTCCATCGTCAACCAGTAGTAACCTGCCCTTAGGATTTTCTTTTCCATGGCATGCCCATTGGCGTGCATACCGAAAGACCCTTCGTGTATGTCCCTCATAAGCTGATTAGCTTCGTGCTTGTCCATACACCTCAACAAAACCATGTCATAGTTTTGCTTGTACAATACCTCTCCATTCAAGAGGAACTTTGATGCCAACCTCCGGAGGGTCCTTTTGTCAAGGCTGGAAGCCTCTGTCGGATATTCCCGCTTCTCTAGACACTATTTGATATCAAAGAACCAGGGTTTACCATCTGGCTCTTCTGCTGTCGTTAGGCAATGAGTAGGTTCGTGAAACGCCTAATTTCAATGTGAGGCTGGTGGTTGGGCCATATTAATTTGTACATGGAAGCCAAAGTTGCTAAGGCATCTGCCATTTGATTCTCTTCTCGAGGAATATGAGAGAAAGCGATTTCGTTGAATTTTGGGAGTAGCTTCTGCACGTAATCCCGATATAGAATTAGGTTAGCATGCCTTGTTTCCCAATAACCTCTGATCTGATGTATCACTAGAGCGGAGTCCCCAAATACTTCTAGTACCTTGATCTTCAACTCAATGGCTTCTTCCAACCCTAATATGCAAGCTTCATACTCGGCCATGTTATTTGTGCAGGTAAAACAGAGCTTTGCGGTGAATGGTAGATGGAAATTCTTGGGAGACATCAGCACTGCCCCAATTCCATGGCCTATTGCATTTGAGGCACCATCAAACATGAGCGTCCAGCCTGCTCTTGGCTCAAGACTTTCCTCTAGTTCGGAGTCTTCAACATCCTTAACAACCATGATGTTCTCATCTGGGAAGTCAAATTTCAAAGATTGGTAATCCTCCAGTGATTGGTGGGCAAGATGGTCTGCTAGTATGCTTCCTTTGATCGCTTTTTACACAACATATTGGATATCATATTCTGACAACAACATTTGCCACCGGGAAATTCTACCAGTGAGAGTTGGTTTCTCGAATATGTACTTGATGGGATCCATTTTAGATACCAACCATGTCGTGTGAGTTAGCATGTCCTGCCTGAGACGCTTAGCGGCCCATGCGAGTGCACAACAAGTCTTCTCGAGTAATGAATATCTGATCTCACAATCATTAAATTTCTTGCTCAGATAATAGATGTCATACTCTTTTCTACCAGTCTCATCTTGTTGTCCCAATACATAACCCATGGACTCGTCAAGCACGGTTAGATACATGATGAGAGGTCTCCCTTCTGCAGGGGGCATCAGAATCAGTGGCTCTTGCAAGTATTCTTTGATTTTTTTGAAGGCTATTTGATAGTCATCGTTCCACTCTATGCCTTGATTCTTCCTCAGGAGCTTGAATATTGGTTTACATGTTGCAGTAAGGTGAGAGATAAACCTAGCGATGTAATTTAGTCTCCCTAAGAAACCACAAACCTCCTTTTCAGTCCTCGGTGCATGCATGTTTTGAATGGCTCGAACCTTGTCAGGATCTACTTCAATTCCTTTTTGGCTTACAATAAAGCCTAAAAGCTTCCCAGATCGAACCCCAAATGTGCATTTGTTAGGATTAAGTCTCAACCTAAACTTCCTCAAACGAGCAAATAGTTTCCCTAGGTTGGTGATATGTTCTTCTTCTGTCTGGGATTTGGCAATCATGTCATCGACATACACCTCAATCTCTTCATGAATCATGTCGTGAAAGAGAGTCACCATGACACATTGATATGTTGCCCCAGCGTTCTTTAATCCAAATGGCATTACTTTGTAACAAAAGGTGTCCCAAGGGGTAATGAATATGGTCTTATCCATGTCCTCGGGATCCATTTTAATTTGGTTGTATCTAGAGAAACCATCCATAAAGGAAAACACGGAGAACTGAGATGTGTTATCCACCAATACATCAATGTGAGGCAATGGGAAATCGTCTTTGGGACTGGCTCTATTTAAGTCTCGATAGTCTACGCACATGCGGACTTTTCCATCTTTCTTTGGTACTGGTACGATGTTGGCAATCCATTGTGGGTACTTAGCAACTTCTAGGAAACCAGCGTCAAACTGTTTTCTCACCTCTTCTCTGATCTTGAGATCCATATCTGGTCGAGTCCTTCTTAGCTTTTGTTTGACCGTAGGGCATTCTTCTTTAAGGGGAAGCTTGTGGGTCACGATATCAGTGTCTAATCCGGGCATGTCTTGGTATGACCAAGCAAACACGTCGTCATATTCGTGAAGTAGCTCTATCAATCTTGTCTTCACTGTATCTTGAAGTGTGGTGCCTATCCTTACTTCTCTCTTATCTTCTTATGTTCCCAGATTGATAACTTCAACGTCTTCCTGGTGTGGTTGAATGACCTTCTCTTCTTGTCTGAGTAATCTGGCCAACTCTTCAGGGAGTTCGCAATCTTCCCCCACTTCGTCTTAAGCTTGGTAGATTGGACAATCAAAATCATATTGGACCTTAGCAGTGTTGTTATCAATGGTCTCGGTGGTGTTTCTGCATGTTATGATTTATGTAGTTTATTTAGAAAGTGCGTGCATAAAAATTAATGCCATTTTTGTGATAATAAAAAACGAAAGGAAAGGAACAAAAATTTGGATGCAAAACATCATTTCATTAATGATAAAAGCTCTTGAAAAAGATAAAGGAGTCCCTACAACACGCCACTGTGCCTTGGGCAGAGCACAGGGTTTTGTCTAAAATAATAAAATTACTTTTGAAATATTTGGGGAACTTCCACAGCCTTCAGTTTGTCAATTCTTCGTCAGGTGCGGCTTGTCGCATCCAGCTAGAGACCCCCTCTTCGCGATCTCCATTACTGATCATCGCCACCTGTTTGCCAAAGATGTGGCCAACGCTGGTGAATGTTTTCTCCACAGAAGGAATCTGTTCTTTGTCATGTTGGTTACCAACTTTGTTTGATGATGGGTCATATCCCAGACCAAACTTGTCTCGTTTCTCTTTCACTTCCACCACTTTGCCCCAGTCTTAAGCATTTTCACTTTCCATAACAGCCTTAGCTCCTTGCCACGAGGCCACGGATGGTCCAAATTTCGGGGTCTCCAATGTCTGTTGGATGGCCATCATATTTACCACTTCCAAGGATTAGAATGGTGTTTCAGTTATCTCGCCATCCACCTCGATATATCGGAAAGATGTTAAGTGGCTAACCAAGATATCCTCCTCTCCTCCAATCACAATCATCTTGTCATTTGTAATGAATTTCAGCTTTTGATGCAAAGTGGAGGTGACAGCGCCTGCGGAGAGAATCTAGGGTCTCCCAAGCAGGTAACTATAACCGGGACGTATGTCCATGACCTGGAACGTGATATTGAAAATAGTTGGACCTATCTTGGTTGGTAAGTCAACCTCTCCTATCACTGCTCGCCTTGAGGCATCAAATGCCTTTATGATTAGGGTGCTGGGTTTCATACTTATCCCTTCTATTGGTAACTTTATCAAAGTTGTCTTCGGCATGACATTCAGTGAGGAACATGTGTCCACTAATACCCTTGATAGTATAGTGTCTATTCATTTCAAGGAGATATGCAGGGCCTTGTTATGGTTCTTTCCCTCGATCGACAGTTCATCATCATTAAAACCCAAGAAATTTCTAGTGGTCACACAAGCTATTACATCGTCAAACTATTCTATTGTTATGTCCTTCGTGATATGAGCGGCGCTCAATACTTTCAACAACGAATTCCTGTGTGCTTCTGAGTTGAGCAATAAAGATAACATGGAGATTTTTGAAGGTGTTTGATTCAGTTGGTCCACCACTTTATAATCACTCATATTGATTATCCTCAGAAATTCCTCAGCCTCTTCACGAGTGGCTGCAACTTTAGGAGACAAATGCATGTCTTGCATTTCTTGATTAGGGATGGGGATCTGGACCGCAGCTTCCTTCCCTTTAGTCTTTGCAGAAGTATCAGCAGTTCTTGGTGCGAACACTCGGCCACTACGTGTCATTCCTTCTGGCCCCACAATTGACGTGACATTTGGTTCGTTGATCATCAAAGGTCGGTCTTCCTGCCCTTGCTTAAAAGCTCTGGGTTGATATATCCATGGGACTGCCTTCTCATTTTTATATGCGAACGGTGCTGGAAACTCTATCACCAATGGGCTTATAGGTATTTCTACTTTAACCTCATCATAAGGGATGTCTACCACGACTATCTCTTCCTGGCGCTTGTTCTTGACACGACAATTTTTCTGTAACTCGCCTTGATCCAGCATTTGTTGTATAAGATTCCTCAACTCTTTATTGTTCTCTTCAGCAACTAGCTCCTCCGGGATTGTACCACTTTTCAGCAATTGTGCTCCTATCCTGGTGATAGGGGTTTGAATCTCCTCAACCTTACGAATCAATTTTCCTTGATCACTCTCCTCAGTGGCACTGGCGGAAGCATCCTTATATGTTGGCATAGGATTGGTGTTCACGTTCGGGCGTCTCGGAGTGAAAGAGACGGTCTTTGCTTCGATCAAGTCTTGTACCCGATTTTGAAATGCGAAACAATTCTCCAAGGTATGACCAGGTGCTCCCATGTGAAACTCACAATGGGCGTTAGCATCGTATCCGAGTGGATATGGAAAAATAGCCAGTTTTAATTCCCTTAATGTCAGAAGGCCCTCCTTTTGCAGATATGGGAATATCTGGCTATAAGGTACAGGTAGAGGATCAAGTTGCCTTCTTGGAGGTCTTGGCTTGAATTGTCTTGGTGGTGCAGTGTTTTGCTGTTGATGATGTTGTTGATGTTGTGGTTGATACACCTATTGTTGTTGCATTGGTTGTTGATATGGTATGGGTACCACAGCGGTGACTTGGCCATATGAAGCCTGTTGCTTCCCTTTATAGTTTTTGGATATGGCGTTTGTTTCACCTTCTCTTTTCTTCGGGAAGCCTCTAGAATACTTCTTCGGTGCGCTAGGGACTGCCGCATCTCTTGGAATCTTTCCATCCCTCAACCCTTTCTCTATGCGATATCCAATTGTGACTAGATGTGCGAAGTCAAACGCTACACTACTCATCAATCTATCAAAGAATGGGTCCTTCAAGGTGTCTACAAATATTCCGATCATTTCCTTTTCAGACAATGGTGGCTCTACCTGAGCAGCCAACTCTCTCCACCGTTGGGTGTATTGTTTAAATGAATCACTTTCTTTCATATCCATCCCTTGCAACTGCATTTGATCGGGTGCCATATCTAAGTTATATTTGTACTGACAGAGAAATGCGTCAGCCAAATCCTCCAAACTTTGAATCCACCCCTGCTCTAAGCTCATGTACCATCTCAGAGATGCTCCACTTAGACTGTCTTGGAAACATTGTACAAGTAGTTTGTCATTTTCGGTATGAGCAGCCATTTTCCTGAAGTACATTACCAGGTGACTTCTTGGACAAGATTGTCCTTTGTATTTCTCGAAATCAGGAGTTCTAATTTAGTCGGGATGACTAAATTTGATACCAAACACATGTTCATGGCAGAAGCGCCGAAGATATTATTCCCTTCTATAACTTTGATCTTCTTTTCCAGGGTACGGAGCCTATCCGCAACAAGATATGGAAGTATCTTAGGCTTTGGTTGATCAGGCATATAGAAGGCATCGTACTGGTCATCTCCAATTTCGGATCCAAGTAGAGTAGACGTATCAGAAGGTTCTGCACGATCCCCATCTCCTTTGCCTCCTACCGGTATCTAAACCAATCTCTTCTTGGTGGGGACGTAACCCTTGTCTTGGGGGTTCAGACCTGGTGTGCTATCATTCCTTTTTTCCCTTCCTTCTTTCTCCTCAATCATTTCTCTTTGAGCGATTGTGAGCATTGTCTCTAACAGCTGATCCATCTTCTCTTGGATCGTATTGATGTCTGTCCTTATGGTAATTTGGTTAGCCTCAACTTGCTCTAACGTCATCTTGTAGTTGCTTTGCGTCTCGTATCGGTGTTGATTAGTCAGTGTGGCTGGATAAAGGGTAAAAAGGTTGGGTAAGTTTTTTTGAATTTTTATGAAGCGTGATGCATAATGAAGATGCGAATGTTATGCATATTTTATTTTCAGGGAATCCTTCGAGTCTCATTAGTTGTTAGTAATTCGAAGAAACAAGAAATACGTAGAATAACAATAATGGAGTAATTTTTAAACGTCATTCATTCAAGTACATAACATAGGGGTCCAAAAGGCCATAGTTCTAAATACATTTGTCAAAGGAACAAAATATTAGACATAAGAAAATTAAACAACTGACTTTCTGGCTTGGAGCTCTTCTAGTTCTTCCTTGAATCTCTTCAGCAACCCTCTATAGAGCAGAATGAAATTGATCATGGATAGAGGAGTTCTATCTTCCTTCAATTCTTCGACTGCATCTCTTAACTTCCATGGTAATTCTTTAGCCGCCCAATTACAGAACCCCACTATCCCATCGAGCTTTGCACGAAACTTATCCCTATCTCCTTGCAAGAAGTCTATGGTCTTCTTAAAGGATTCATAATCTTCAATCACATAGTCTCACTCCTTAAACCATATGGAGCTATCTTGGTGTAATGACTCTAGCTGGTTCTTCCAATAGCTGGCAGACTCTTTTGCATCTCTTTCTTCTCGACACTTTTCCTCCCATACCATGGGTGAAACCCTAGAAGCTTCGGTGGCTATATTCTTGAGTCGGCGTTCCTGATCTACTTCAGCCTTTGCATGACGAACATAATTGGTGAGTTCTTTTATCTGAGCCCCAAGTGTATCCCTTATCGTCTTGTTTTCCTTCGTGGCTAGATGCCACCCACACTCATTGTCTTGACATTCTTTCTGAGCTCGTCTTAGTTGACCCTTAAGAGTATCTAGGCAATGGTCAGCTTGTTCTAGTCCCACTTTGATATTTTTCCTCTTATGCTCCTCTTTGTTGAACTTTTCCACATGTGCTTGAAGTTGTGCCTCCTTTCTCTCAAGCTCCCACTTCATGGTGTTTTTCTCATTGATGGTTTGTTGGAGTTTTATCTGCAACTCTTCATTCTCTTTTTCTAACTTTGCCATGGTGGTCTTGAGTTCCTCCACTTCTTCAATAGGGACATGGGTGAGCT
The DNA here is from genome assembly GCF_024323335.1 of Lathyrus oleraceus. Lineage (NCBI taxonomy): Eukaryota > Viridiplantae > Streptophyta > Magnoliopsida > Fabales > Fabaceae > Lathyrus > Lathyrus oleraceus. The sequence goes on from NC_066581.1 coordinate 427,995,630, forward strand.
TAGGTTCAGGAAGAGGTATAGGTGTCCAAATGACAAATGGAATTTTGATCATCTCCAACTCTTTCCTTTACCCACTGAAAATATAGTTCTTTTGTAATCCCATTTTCTCTCCCTAAATCAGCTTCCCCTTTTCGATTGATATTCTTCCAAGCCTCTTTGATTCGTTGGAACAAGCTAGGATTCTCAACCCCAAAGTCAAGTAACAAGAAAGCTTCCAAAGATTTTGCCTCTGGAGGACCTTCCATTGGGTAGCCAAGTTGTCTGAGTGATAGAACCAGGTTATCATTCCTACATCCTTAAGTTCCAATAAATGGTAGATTAGGGAAATCCCCACAGCTGAATATGATGTCCATGTTGATGTATTCTTTGGAATACCAAGAGAGATCTTCTGATCGGAGTGATCCCAATCTCTAAGGCCAACTAACATCTGTTTGTTCAACCCAAACACCTGTCTTCAAAAGATGTTCTAGAAACCACTGATATAATAAAGGAGCACAACAAGTGATCATTCCTTTCTTCTTAGTATACCTATGAATTATGTAATAGTAGACATCGGCTAACAAAGTGGGTACTGGGTTCCCAGTAAGGAAAACACAAATGGCAGCCATGTCTACGAAACCATCCATATTCGGGAACAGGACGACGCCATAGATGGCCAATGCAATGGAAGAGTAAGAAGCATCCCAACTTTCTGCTTTTAATAGGGTATGAGCTCTCTCCAAGAGAAAACTTAGCGAAAATCCTTTGGTATTCCCTTTGGTCTCTAAGTTAGCCTTTGCTTCCTTTTCATCCATGTGAAACGTGCTAGCAATGATCTCAAGGGGCAAAGATTCGTCTATCCCTTCAAATAATGGCTTATTCTTCATAGGAATCCTAACAAGACGCTCCAATTCTTCCAAGGTTGGTGCTAGCTGGAAGTCTTGGAACGTGAAGCATCTTAAAGGTAGGTCATAGAACTGGGCCAAAGTGATTAAAGCTGTATAGTCTACTTGTTGGTTGAGGATATTGAGCAGATTACCATAATTCTTTCCAAAGTTGATTCTGTACACCAGGTGCATCTGAGAGACCAAGTTACCTAAGCTCCTTAGATCGGGATCTTTGAACTTGAAAGAGTAAATGTTTCTTTTGCTTGATTCCATGTTTCTTGAATTCTTGCAACTCGTGATACTCAGATCCCTTGGAAATAAAATAGTATGAATGTTATGTTATGAATGATGTTATGCGTGCCACATGTAGGTCAATATACAGGTCGTGAGAGAGGGTATCCTTGGTTACTAAACAAAACCCTTTTGGGAGGATGCTAAAGTTAAGAGGTTCCCAAAGTCATCAATCACTATTTAGGAAAGTTATTGTCATGATGAAAACTCATATGCAAATAACATCCCCAAACTGAGTCTCATTTGGGTGAGGCCTTCGTACGGTCCCAAAGAGGAAGACTCCTAGTGGGTCCATACTACACAGCTCTCGAGTCCAAGGTTCTAATAAGGTTCTCAGAGTCATAGATCGAGGTTGGGAGTACTACTGTAATGTAGTAATACGCCCAAGGGATCTCATCTGATTGGGGCTTTCGTATTAACCCAATAAGTCTGAGACTTTTCAGGTAAATACTACATAACCACCAAATATAATAGGTTAAAAGGTCCCTAGAGTCATTGATCCAACTTGAGAATACTATCGTCGTGACGAAAACTCGTCGGGCAATAATATCTCAAGAGAATCTCCCCCAAGCGGGGTCTTCGTATCTTCCCAACAAGGAAGACTCCTTGTGGGCCCCACTATGCAACCACCAACTTAATCTTATGATTTTTCTCAGACTTGGGTGGAGAGCCTACCTCACAAAGTATCACCGACCAGAGAACCCCAAATAAGACATATTCAATAAATCACAATACAATAATCATTACAACAGAATAATAACAGAATAAATAACAAACAAATAAAATTAACACACAATACATCAATGAAACTAAGTTAGGCTTCACTCTCTTTTGCTTGGAGCTAGTCCCCAGCAGAGTCGCCATCTGTCGCATCCCGAAAAATACGATTGCTCGCGATGGTCGCGGAAAAAATTATGTTCAAACAGAGTCGCCACCGAACTTTATTTATCCCAATGAAGGAATAGGAAAATATAGATAAGACCTTTAGGAAATGGAATAATGGTCGTCGCAACCATATTCGGGTTCGGGAGTGGATTACGCAAGAGGAAGGTAGTAACACCCCTTACGTTCGCTGTACTCAGCGGGAACCTTTTAGTTCTAATTTGCATTTCGAGTGTTAATTTATGTTTGTTTGTTATCTTTGGGTTATAAAATATTGAAAATAGAAATGGATGAGAATCTTAGAAAGGGAAAAGGGGAGGTTTTTTATTAATGTGCTCGCGAAGATATAGCAATCTCCTGCCTATGTATCCTTATGGTAATAAGGAAATCAGAGCATTCGTAGTTCGGGGAACTACAGTTGGTTGGTGTTTTTTTAATGAACAACTGTTTAGATCGCATCCTAAAGGCTAAACGTGGGATTGTCTACTTTCGTCGGAGGCTTAAGCATTGGTTTGTTATGCGCATTAGAAAGGATTAAATGGTGTTCTTTTTAAAAAGAGTTTAGGTCACACGGAGGTGACAAGTTGGATTAATATGTTGGATGTTTTGATTGGTTGAGATGTTTTTGGTTGGAGGACGATTACTCGGATAGTCGAGGAGAGGAATCGAAGGTTCTAGACCATCTCCCTTTTCATCCTTAATTGTAAAAGGATTTAATAATAGTTAAGGTGGTTTTGAAAGGATGACGAATACTCGGATAGTCGAGTAAGACAACTTGTATCCTAATATTCGGAAAAGGGAATAGAAGACTCTAGACCACTTTCTTTTTCATCTGAGGGATTATGAAAATAGGTTTGTGTATCGTTGATGTATTTTAGAATAAACGACAAGTACTTGGATGGTTGAGTAAGACAACTCATATCCAAGCATTTGAGAAGAGGAGTTGAAAGCTCAAAACCATCTCCTTTTTCGTATAGTTTGTTAAGAAAATGATTTGATTAAGTTGCATGTTTGCGGAAAAATGACAATTGTGCAACTGACCGAGTAAGAGAACTCGTATTCGACCAATTGAGGAGTGAAGTTGAAAACTCAAAGTCAACTCCTTTTTCAATTAGCTTACTGTGAAAATATTTTGATTTAATCGGGGTTTGGAGGTTTGTAGAGGAACGATAACTATTTGACTAACCAAGTAAGAGAACTTGTATATGAATAGTCGAGGAGAAAAATTGAAGACTCAAAGTCATATCCCTTTTTTATTTCTCGTTGTAAAAGAATTTGATGTATTTGTCCTTAGATGGATTAGAAATGATGATTATTCGATTAGTCGAGTACAAGAGTTCGTGTTTAAATAATCGAGGAGAGGAGTTGAAAACTCAAAACCATTTCCTCTTTTATTCCTAAGTGAAATAACGTTTAATTATGGTCAGGTATTTTAATTCTTAATAAAGAATACTCGATGCTGGATCGAGGTTTTAAATTTGTATTTTGTGAATGAGTTGAATTTATTTAGTGAATAGTTCATCTAATCGATTGATTAAAATCGAATAGGTCTCATTGTAAGAAAGCTCAAGAGTAAGCTATGTGAGGTTGATGGCGATACTTTTACAAGTGATCGACTTACAAAGGTGTTTTGAAAATGAGCTCGACTTTGAATCGAGAAATATGTGATTTATTTTTGAAATTTGTTTGAATGATTTTAGATCGGTGAAATCGGCATAATCTTCTCACAATTATAACATGTCATCCATATGCACTCAAGACTCGGTATAAATAAATAAATACAAAATAATCATGTACATACACTCCACAAAAATAAACAATTATCTAAATTATAAGTGATATTAATAATTATATAATTAATTAATTAAATATTTAGTAGATTATTTGATTAAATAATAAGTAATTAAAAAATAATGATATAACCAAATAATTGCATATTTACATTAAGTATTAATATTAATAATAATAATAATAACAATATAATTGCATATTTACCATTAAGTATTAATAATAATAATAACAATATATAATTATATAATTTTGAAAGAAAGTAAATAAAATAAAATATTGTTTTTTGTTTGATAGCCATAAAATTCTAATGTATATATTTTATATGTATACAAATAAAGGAAAATAAGTAAATAAATTAAAAAATAAAATAAAATGGGCTAAGCAAGAGAAGGCCCAAGTCTGGGCGCTATTGAACAAAACAGGGGGTTTGTTTGGCAAAAAGAGTCTTTGGGCCCAACCAGGGTTGGCCCAAAACGAGTCTAGCAAGGCCCTTAAGGCCTGGTCAACGTTAACCTCTTATGGACGTGCCTGGGCCATTGGATTGGGAGACTTTGACCCAGTCAACGAATCAAGAGGTAGGGATCGAATGGGTGCACCAGTATATGGTGGGGGGATCCACACAGGATCCCCTGGTTGACTCAAAAGTCAACCAAATGTGGCGCCTCTTGGAGAGGCCACGTGGCGCCCATGCAGCCACCCTCATCAACACATAAAAACAAATATTTAAGAGAGAGAGAGCCATTTTCTCGCTCTCATTCTCTCTCTTTGCTTCTGAAACAAAGTTACTCTGCAACTTCTTCCTCTTCTCCATCACTCTCCTCACGGCCAAACCTGCCGGAGAAGACGGTGGTGGCCGTCCAACCGCGGTGGCGCTGCCCTCTTCTCCGGCGACTCTCCACCTAAAACCCAAACTTTTAAACATGAACCCCACTTGTTTTTGGCCGGTGATTTCAAATCCGACCTTAGTTTTCCCAAAAAACTTTTCAAATGGCCGGATCGGCACTCCAAAAGAGAACTCAAACCTAAAACCTAACCCTAACGCTCTTTCTCTCGTGACCCACAAAACCTAGTTCGTCCTCCCAACGAAACAAACCTAAACACTAAACCACAAACAGTTTAAAACTCAAACCCTAAATCTTAAATTAAGTCTCCTATAACCACGCTTTGAAGAACTTATGAAAGGGGTTTCACTCAGTAAGGAGAGGCGATGATGATGGTGTAAAAAATTTGAACGAGAATGGAAGTTTTACTTGGGTGAAGTCAAACGCCGGCGACGTCTCCTGCTCCGTTTAAGATAAGTCTTCCTCTAGTTCTTTGTTTGGGATGTTGTTATTGCTTTATTCGAATGTTAGGGTTTTGAGGTTCAACAAATTATTTCTGTTTTCTTCTCCTTCGATTCTCCCGTTGGATGGCGTTTTTGTTTTTTTTAAGGTTGGGTGTTAATAGAAAATATTTGTGATTGCTTCCTCCTGGATTCTCAAAAACGTGTGTTACTGTTAATTTGTTATGGTTATATATCTGATGAATGTTTAGGTTTTGAGATAACTTGTTAAGTTATCTTTTTTCCAGATTTTATGGGATGTTTACTCTCTGGATTTAGAGTTATTTGGATTGGATATTGGAACGCATCCTTGGGCGTTCACTTTGGTTCACTGTGCAAAATATCAACCTGTTCATTTTATCAATTGTTTTTCAGTTTTTCATAAGTGCTTATTTGATAAGCCCTTCTTAATCTTCTGAATTGATTTTTCAAGTTTTTACAAAAGTGAAGTGATGTTGATTGAAAGAAGGTTCTGCGCTAGCTTTGGAGGTTAGAATTGGGGCGCTGTGAATTTCAGAAAGGGCTATTGGCAATGTCTTTGAAGTTTGTTGTTTAACCTGCTGTATTTACAGCTTATTTCAACTTTTTTTAGTTTATTTTGATGTCACCTAGAACCTTTTGGATAATGTAATAGTGCACTTTTGGACTATGTAAACTTTTTGGATTAATTGTGTAAGCCTTTTTTTTGGAATTATTTGTAACATTTGTATAATTTTAATTTAAGATCTTTTTGGATAATTATGTAGATACTTTTGGATCATTTGGAATATTTGGGATTATCTGGAATATTTTGGATTAGGGATCTAATTATGTAATTAATTATTTTTAACATTTTAAACCTTATCTCCATATTTATTTGTGTTAAACAAACATGCTTAAACTCTAACTCAAATTGAAAATGGATTGGGCCATATTAATCAAATTGGACATTCAACTTGGGCACCTCTAATTATGTTGATTATTAGCTTAAACGAACAATATGAAATGTGCATCATAAGCAATAAAAGAAACAATTCCAAAGTGAGTTTTAAAACATTGTCGATTATCATAGTTTTTTTTAACAATCCACCTTAGCTTAAAACAAATACATGTTTAAAAATGCAATTTGAATCTAGATATTTATGAAGGATCAAGACTTTAGCATAAACATTTGGGATGTGGAAATGAGCTTAATAACAAGTGACCATAGAAAATAACCATGACTTTTAATACTTACTAATAATCAAATGGATTTTGGATTAGTAATGTAAAAAGATTTGAACCACACTTTGCAATATTAATCATGGACATGTTTGTGTGAATGGACCTTTTTAAAACCAAGAGTTCTCATGGATAAACCAAAATGGGCCTTGTTAACCCAAAAGTTCCAAAGTGCACATACTATCCCGTGCTTCGGTAATGGCAATAAGATAAATGCAATAGATGTCTTCTTAAGGGTCTCGACAGATGAAAATGTCACTAAAGATTTGTTGTCACCAAGGGCTGAGAAACCCTAAGATAGAACTTATATCTTAAGATAAAATTCATGCCTTATAACATCTGGAAATGAATGCTGGTGAAAGATTTTTCCTTACCCGGACAAAATTGGGGTATGACAGTTGCCCCTATTTAATTACCTCGAACCGGAAAGTAAGAATGACAGCAGTCTTCATGCATTCACGGTGGGAGATAATTAAATACAAAAAGACCCAAATTTTGTCCTAGGAAATGCAAGGAAGAAAATATAGGAAGAAAATGCAATGAGAGATGGTAAAAGACACGATCCTACAGTAAAATGGAACAATCATGACTTTCTGGGTGTCATCAAGACTGTATCTTGGACGTCATAGTCGAGATATGTTAGTAATGGAATGACATCCCTAGCTAAATCTTAAGACTTTTCAGGATGCTAGCATAGTATAAAGAAAATCTGGCAAGAGACTCTTCATTTTGATGAAGCAGCATCTCAAACAGTAAACGTGAGATTCTCTGTATCGAATCGAAATAGCATCTTATATGATAGAATTAAGATATTTCAGCAAGGAAAAATACCTTAATTGAATCTAAGACTTTCCGAGGATATTAGAGCAGTATCTCTAAAAAAATCTGAAATGAGACTCTTCATATTGATGAAGCAGCATCTCAAACAGTAAAAATGAGACTCTCTGTATCAGGTCGAAACAACATCTTATATGATAGAATTAAGATATTCCAACAGGGGAAAGATACCTTAATTGAATCTAAGACTCTTCGAGGACACCTAGAGCAGTATCTCTAAAAAAATCTGAAATGAGACTCTACATATTGATGAAGCAGCATCTCAAACAGTTAAAATGAGATTCTCTGTATCGGGTCGAAGCAGCATCTTATATGATAGAATTAAGATATTCCAACAAGGGAAATATACCTTAATTGAATCTAAGACTCTTCGAGGACACTTAGAGTAGTATCTCTAAAAAAATCTGAAATGAGACTCTTCATATTGATGAAGCAGCATTTCAAACAATAAAATGAGATTCTCTGTATCGGGTCGAAACAACATCTTATATGATAGGATTAAGATATTCCAGCAGGGGAAAGATACCTTAATTGAATTTAAGACTCTTAGAGGACACTTAGAGCAGTATCTCTAAAAAAATCTGAAATGAGACTCTTCATATTGATGAAGCAAAACAGTAAAATGAGATTCTCTGTATCGGGTCGAAATATCATCTTATATGATAGAATTAAGATATTCCAGCAAGGGAAAGATACCTTAATTGAATCTAAGACTCTTCGAGGACATTAGAGCAGTATCTCTAAAAAAATCTGAGATGAGACTCTTCATATAGATGAAGCAACATCTCAAACAGTAAAATGAGATTCTTCAGATAAATGAAGCAGTATCTTAAATATTTGTCTGTTGGGGGAGATTTTAAGAAAAGATTCCTTTTGAGGGAGATTTACTAGAAACGCTCTGCAGGGGGGGGGGGGGGGGGGAAGCTCATAAGAGACTTTTTAGGGTAACCTCTGCTTGGGGAGCAATGTTTGTAAAGAAAAATGCTGGGAATATCATTATTAATCATAAAGTTGAAAAATGATTTGCTGAAAAATAATCCCACGAGCAAGGTAATAATTTTATTTGGAAATGAGGAAGGTTCAAGATATACATGAATGACCTTGGATCCTGATATTTTATATTTGATTTTTGTATGAAGTTCCACTTTAGGTGGGAGCACCATGTATGGATGATGCATGAGATGCATGCAAGTATGCAATTTACTGGGGATATTTGGTTGTGCATGTAGGAATGCTAATGATTTTTTTTATTTTGTTGAAATTCCCGTTTTGTGGGAGTGTTATGCATGCGTATGTTGATGACTAGTATGACTGTGTGTTTTTCAATTTTCTGTTTGGTAGGAAAACCATTTATGAATGATTTATATGATGCATGTTAGAATGCAAATGGGTAATTGGATATGCCCTGGTTAAGACATTTTGCTTTGGGGTATGATGCCAATAGTATGGACTTTTGTTATTGGGGTGATTAATGAATATCAAGTTTTGATGCCCCACTAGGTTATTTTTGGAATATATTTGGGTTGCTCCAAGTTACTGAAGGGTTCAGACTTCTTAACACGTGATACTTCATCCATGATTTATTAATGTCTCTGCTGGAAATGTAATGGAGCCTTGCCCTGGTTTGGCTATACCATGAGTACATTTATGAGAGGCGTGAATTAGTAGTTGAAAGGAACATAACTATCTGCAAACAGTCCTACACCTTTATGAAAAACAAGAATGAATCTTGGAGACTAAAGGATTCGTCCGCTTACTGTTTTAAAAGCATTTTTACCACTTTATTCAAACATGTGTTTTATTTTCTCCAATAATTTTTAAAAGTGATGTTTATAAAAAATAAAAGGTGCTTCGAAAACAAACAGGATAAAATACAAAAAAAATGATTCAGGCACATTTTTGTTGAGAAAATATCTCTTTTATTGACTTGACCCTTAAATGGGCGATTGTACATAAAGATGCAGTTCCTTAATGAGGTAATTGTTGTGCATAGAAACAAAATGGCAATGAAAATTGAGTTCTTATTGAGTTTCCCCACTGCTATGATCTTTATGTCTTTGATAGTCCGAGCACTTTGCTTTTGAAAAGTAAGGTAGATTAATTCTTTGTCTTCGAGGGATATGTTAGACACCTGAAAGTACAACTATTTGCCTTGGCATTAATCCCTAACTATTTTCCTTGGCATCAATCCCTAACTATTTTCCTTAAGACCCTGAGTTCATTTTATTACGAATGCATGATTGCTAGTGCCCCCGGTGATTTTATCGAAATGGTAAACATAGGGATGAGATTAGAAGAGGGTGTCCGTGAGGGACGTTTGTCTAAAGAAGAGGTATCGTCAAGCAAGAAGTAGGGTAGCAGGTTCGCTAGAAAGAAGGAATGTGAAACCAATGCAATATCAGTGGGGAGGCAGAGGAGGCCTCATGTCAAAAGAAGTCAGCAACCACATCAACATCATCACCAAGTATCATCCTTTATTCCAGTATTTTCAAACAATCAATCAATGCCAGTTCAACAACAATGTCAACAATAGCCATAACAAAGAACCAAAAACACCAACAATACCAACAATAATCAATAACAAAAAAAAATTGAGAGGAAGAAGGACTTTTTTGACTCTATTCCTATGTCATACGCAGAACTTTATCCATCTTTGGTTCTCAAGAACCTGTTTCAACCGAGAAATCCGCCACAAATTCCAGAACCACTTCCATGGTGGTATAAGCCAGAACTCCGTTGTGCCTTTCATCAAGGAGCTCCCGACCACGATATTGAGAATTGCTACCCCTTGAAGTATGAGGTCCATAAGCTAGTGAAGAGTGGGATGGTGTCCTTTGAGGACCGTGCGCCAAATGTGAAAGCAAACATATTGCATGCTCATGGTAATCCCTCAGTCAACATGGTAGATGGTTGTCCTAGAGAGTTCAAGATCTATGATGTCCTCTTCATCAGAAGCTCCTTGGTAGCAATGCATAAGGACATTTGTATGGTGAGTCATTGTGAGCATGACCATGATGGTTGTGAAATTTGCAGTGTTAATCCCCGAGGGTGCGTAATTGTCAAGAGGAACATCCAAAGGTTGATGGATAATGGGTATGATTCAGATTTTCCAGTCTCGTCACTTAGGTGACGATGTGAATGTAATAAGTCAGTAGCAACAACAACAACATTAATAGATCGGTATCGCCGTTGGTAATATGGTTAGCGGGCCCAGTCCTGTATAAATCCGATAGAGTTATTCCATACTAGTATAACGCTACTATGTTAGAGAATAGTCAAGAGGTTCCATTGTGTCATACGGTGAACTGGAGTTTTTGTTTTTTAATCGCAATGTCGCGGTTAGCAAGAGTCGCCACCGACTTTTCTTTTATCCAATGAGGAAAGGTGGAAAAGAACAGGAAAGACCTTAATTTAGATTCTTAGGTTCGGGAGGTACTTTATACAAAGGGAAGGTATTAGCACCCTTTGTATCCATGGTTATCCATGGGCTCTTAATTGCTCAATCATTTATGTTTTCTAGTTTGAAAAAGGTGGTTGAGAAATGTGTGAAGGATGTTTTGAAAATGAGAATTTAACTTTGTAATGATTCTTGCATGAATGTATACAAAGTGGTTATCTCGTTTAGTGTTTTGAAAGTAGTTTAGAAAAATATAACTCGGCAATGATCCTAGTACGGATGTATGCTAAGTGGTGATTTTCCAAAAGGATGTTTGAAAGGTGTGAGGTGTGAAAAGTATTTTTTAGGTTACGAATGAGCAATTAAGGTTATACCTGTCCGAGGTCTTTCCGGGCATTTCCTATCCTTATGAGGGTAAAATTGTCCTTACTATTGAGAAGTAAGTAGTTTATCCTTTGGATGTTAAAGGGTCATCGTAGGGTCATTGATAGGTCATTGAAGGCAACAGTTGTGAGGATACCTTAGCATTCGAAGGGACTATCATCATTTAACCGTAGGCTACACCGAAGGGTCATCGAGGGACAAAATCGTCATTTCGAAGGCAACGTCCGAGGGACTATGATGATTTTACCGAAGGGTCTTTGCTAAGGATATCCCCATATTCGCGGGACATGACCGTATTACGTAATCGTGGGGTAATAGAGAGAGGTCCGATATTATTTATTTAAAGTCCAGATTTTAACAATTAACTAAATAGCCGTAATCAGTTAGGTAATTAGGTCCACAGGAAATCAATGAAATCAATACATTAAAAATCAAGCTTGGTGATTCAAGATGAATCTCCACATTAAACTTAGGTCATCCAAAAGCCATCTCCTCAAGAATGTCCACACCTAAAGCGGCATGCCTAGCCGGCTATTTCTTTGGAAGTATGCTAGCTTTTACACCATGCAACACACGGATTAGAGCATTGAGGTAAAATACAATTAGAAATTGCACCGTAAAATATAACAGTCAGGAATTTAAGCCAAATAATGCAGAATCATGATTAGATAAACATAAAATGGACAACAAAGAGACAAAGCAGCCACTGTCCCGTTCGCCTCGGCTTCGCCTAGCGAAGGCTCGCTGCAGGCTCGCTTAGCGATGAGCTAGCGAGCGGCCACGGGTTTGGAGTTTGGCAGCAGCACGACTCCCAGAAACCTTGAATTTTATGACATTGAATTACAGGCACAACATGGATAGCTTTCATGATGTTCAAGCATACTTAAATTTGCATGGGAAATCAGATTACATATCAAAATTTAATCATGATGCATTATGTATGTAACGGTTATCAATTGGAAGCATATAACAGCGATAATACGCAAACCTGTTTGCAATTGCTATGTTGGACTGATCACTCTAGGTATCGGATTGAGCTGAGCGGTGGTAGCTTCGAGGCGGGTGAGCGGCCTTCAGGGTTTCCGTCTTCCGAATTCTCTGGATCAGCAGGGTTTCTGTGTTTCTCCCTCTGGGTCTGTGTGTTATTTTCGTGGCTGAGGAGCTGGTATTTATAGTAGTAGTGGTGGTGACCTAATGGGCTTAAAATGAGGTCCAAAACTTCAGATTTTCGCAAGCTTCGCTAGGCGAAGGAATTGCTCGCCTAGCGAGCAAGCTAGTTCTGGGTTTTTTCCTGGATCTGATGCTTCGCTGGGCGAGTGTCATGATGAAATGTTCGCTAGGCGAAGGGACTGCTCGCCTAGCGAGCAAGCTATTTTGGGCCGCCTTTGGATTGGGCCTGTTGTGAGCTGGGCTTTTGTCCATTTGATATCAGTGTCTTGCAGAGCAAGTCAGAGGGTCTTGAGGAATACTTTGAAATATCGACGGGCAAATTTTGGGGTATGACAGCTGCCCCTGTTCAATATTCTTGAACCGAGAGAGTAGAATGGTATGGGCCGTTCGTGGTCTGGAGGTGAAAGATTATTGAACACTAGAATGCCCCAAAAATTTGCGCCTGTCCATTAGTCTTGATGGGGATGGGCTTAGAGATGCCATCCAGGAGGTTTGATGACGAGCTTCCGATTGTGTCGTACATTAGACGATGTCTGAAGACATGGGTGTCATACTGGGTCATACGCTAGACCGTATAATGAATCCTCCATCATGCTGTTGCCTTCGCTGGGGAGTCAGCGTGTGCTATATACTGCTGGGGATGAGGGATCAGAAATGTACCTGTCCGAAGGTAGCATCTGAGTACGGGAGTAGCCATATACTAGACTACCATTCAGAAATGTACCTGTCTGAAGGTAGCATCTGAGTAAGGGAGTAGCCGTATACTAGACTACCATTCAGAAATGTACCTGTCCGAAGGTAGCATCTGAGTAAGGGAGTAGCCGTATACTAGACTACCATTCAGAAATGTACCTGTCCGAAGGTAGCATCTGAGTACGGGAGTAGCCGTATACTAGACTACCATTCAGAAATGTACCTGTCCGAAGGTAGCATCTGAGTAAGGGAGTAGCCGTATACTAGACTACCATTCAGAAATGTACCTGTCCGAAGGTAGCATCTGAGTAAGGGAGTAGCCGTATACTAGACTACCATTCAGAAATGTACCTGTCCGAAGGTAGCATCTGAGTAAGGGAGTAGCCGTATACTAGACTACCATTCAGAAATGTACCTGTCCGAAGGTAGCATCTGAGTAAGGGAGTAGCCGTATACTAGACTACCATTCAGAAATGTACCTGTCCGAAGGTAGCATCTGAGTAAGGGAGTAGCCGTATACTAGACTACCATTCAGAAATGTACCTGTCCGAAGGTAGCATCTGAGTAAGGGAGTAGCCGTATACTAGACTACCATTCAGAAATGTACCTGTCCGAAGGTAGCATCTGAGTAAGGGAGTAGCCGTATACTAGACTACCATTCAGAAATGTACCTGTCCGAAGGTAGCATCTGAGTAAGGGAGTAGCCGTATACTAGACTACCATTCAGAAATGTACCTGTCCGAAGGTAGCATCTGAGTAAGGGAGTAGCCGTATACTAGACTACCATTCAGAAATGTACCTGTCCGAAGGTAGCATCTGAGGAGATAAAGGTCTAACTTGGTCGTACATTAAACCTTACTTGAGTTGTTGAAGATCCGAGTGGATCGTACGTTAGATCGTATCTGAGCTGGAGGTCCAAATGGGTCGTACGTTAGACCGTATTGGAGTTGCAGCATGAGCCGTATGTTAGGCTGTATCTGAAGAAGAAAGTAGTCGTACGCTAGACCACACCCCGGAATATACCGTACGCTAGGCAGCATCCGAGGATTTGAAGGTCCAAATGGGTCGTACGTTAGACCGTATTGGAGTTGCTAAAAGCCAGAATGGATCGTACGTTAGATCGTATCTGAGCTGAAGGAGTCATATGTTGGGCTGAATCAGAATGAACCGTATGTTAGGCTGTATCTGATAATATTTGGTGTATTTATAGTGAATATCTGGGGTGGGCTTATAGATGCCACCATTGGGAAGATGTCAGAACGTTCGTCAGATGGATTATATCTGAGAGCTGTATTCGAATCTTGAATGCGATCAGGAGGATAATCAGCCTGAAAAAGAAAGTTAGTTTCATGCAATGTCATGATGCATGCGCGTGCCGTGATATGATGTGATGGATGAATTATGCGTCCGGAATAAATGCGGGCATTGTATGCATGTATATGTTATGAAATGATGTAATGTATATGATGCGGAACGAAAATTGTATGTAGGTATGTGATGTGATGTAATGGATGCATTAGGCGTCTGAACATTCTTCCAGGGGACTCTACTGGGGGAATAAATCTCAGTTTTCTGGTCGGAGATATCTGTGTTGATGACCCTTTCTTAGCTGGGGGATACTTGACTGCCGTCTGACGATGGAACCACTCAACAGAGCCTGGCTGGGGGTGGAAGAGATGACCCATTTGTCTAGTAATGCCAATTTCTTCTGGGGAATAGCTGGTTCTTGTTGGGGAATCGAATTAGCAACGGATTCATTGGAAAGCATGGTTAGACCTTCTCCTTGGTCCTGAAGTCGTGTAGTAATTGCTATTACTATTCTAGGCATGCATTTTTGGTAAACATTGATCATATTCAAATGCATATATCAATTCAAGTTAAATCAATGGACATTTACGCAAACAAAACAGAGAAAGTAAAACGAAAGCATCTTTTTGAAAATGAAATTGTATTGATTTTGAAAAAGGGCCCATGAACGGGCAAATCGTGTACAAGGAGACAGAAATCCTAGTAAGAGGAAATTGTCAGGCAAACAAAGAGAAAGCTATGCAGAAAAAGTCCTATCGATTCTAATTCCACCACTGTCATTATGTCTTCAAGCATCTCATCTCCTGCTGTCGGATAGAGGTGATTGGCTTGTTCAGTTCCTTGAACTTGGTTGAGGCTGACAGAAAACGAGACATAGTCATACGCTTTAATCCCTAATTTTTGCCTGGACCGCCTTTTCAGGTTTTCAGTCCACCAGGATACCCCTTTTTGCCCAAGCCGCCTTTTCAGGTTTTCGACTTGCCGGGTGCACATTTTTATATGTTTATCCCTAATTTTTGCCCGGACCCTTTTGGTTCGCCGGGATGCCCTTACTTTTGCCAAGGTACGTCGACCTAGCGGGTCTCTTTTATGCGTAGTATTTTTTAACTATGTCCGCGTTCACGGGATGCGGGAAGTCTTCGCCATCCATTGTAGCAAGCATCATGGCTCCACCAGAGAATACCTTCTTAACTACAAATGGCCCTTCGTATGTGGGAGTCCATTTGCCCCTGGGATCACCTTGTGGTAGAATGATACGCTTGATAACTAAGTCACCAATTTGATACCTCTGTCTCTTGACTCTTTTGTTAAATGCTTGGGTCATGCGCTTCTGATATATCTGCCCGTGACAAACAGCCGCAAGTCTCTTCTCATCAATCAAGTTTATCTGATCGAGTCGAGTCTGAATCCATTCATCTTCATCTAAGCCCGCCTCTTTCATGATTCTTAGAGAGGGAATCTGGACTTCCACTGGTAAAACAGCTTCCGTTCCGTAGACTAAAGAGAAAGGAGTTGCCCCTGTCGAAGTGCGTACTGAAGTGCGATAACCATGGAGAGCAAATGGTAACATCTCATGCCAGTCTTTGTACGTTACTGTCATCTTTTGTATGATCTTCTTGATGTTCTTATTAGCAGCCTCCACGGCACCGTTCATCTTGGGCCGGTACGGAGAAGAGTTATGGTGTTTTATCTTGAACTGCGTGCAGAGTTCAGTAATCATCTTGTTGTTCAAATTAGTACCATTGTCAGTGATAATCCTTTCAGGGATGCCGTATCGACAAATAAGGCTATTCTTGACGAACCGTGCCACCACATTCTTGGTGACAGAAGCGAATGAGGCTGCCTCTACCCACTTGGTGAAGTAATCAATAGCGACGAGAATGAAGCGATGTCCATTAGAAGCCGTGGGTTTAATCTCTCCAATCATATCGATGCCCCACATTGCAAAGGGCCAAGGCGCTGTCAAAACGTTCAATGGAGCAGGAGGCACATGTACTTTGTCCGCATAGATCTGACACTTATGACAGGCTCTGGAATGATGGTGGCAATCGGCTTCCATGGTAGACCAATAATACCCTGATCTCAGAATCTTCTTGGCCATTGTATGTCCACTAGAATGAGTCCCAAAAATACCGTCATGTATGTCTTCCATAATCCTTTTTGCTTCCTTTCCATCCACATAGCGAAGCAGAGTCGAATCATGATTACGTTTGTATAACACTCCATTACTCAGAAAGAATTTAGCGGAGAACTTCCTCAGGAATTTTCTGTCATTGATGGATGCCCCTTCAGGGTATTCCTGAGCTTCTAAATATCTTTTTACGTCGTGGAACCAAGGTTTCTCCTGCACCTCCTCAATGTTAAGTTCATAACAGTGTGCTGGTTCATCCAATCGTTCAATAGTGATCCTAGGAGCTTCACCGTCCCATCTGACTCTGAACATAGATGACATGGTAGCCAGTGCGTCTGCCAACTGATTCTCTTCTCGTGGAATATGTTCAAATGTAATCTCTTCAAAGTATGGGATTAATGTCATTACCTGCTCTCGATAAGGGATGAGATTTGGATGTTTAGTATCCCATTCTCCTTTGATCTGACTGATTACCAAGGCCGAATCTCCGTATACGCTCAAAAACTTGATTCGCCAATCTATAGCAGCTTTGAGTCCAAAAATACATGCTTCATACTCAGCCATATTATTGGTACAATGAAAACATAGTCTAGCCGTGAAAGGCGTATGGTAACCCTCGGGAGAAATGAGTACAACCCCAACACCATGGCCCAATGCATTAGAAGATCCATCAAAGACCATAGTCCATCGGGATCCCCATTCGGGTCCTTCATCTGGTTTAGGTTTTCCATTATCAGTAACAAGCATGACATCCTCATCTGGGAACTCAAAATTCATAGATTGGTAATCATCCACCGCTTGATGAGCCAAATGATCAGCTAGCACGCTTCCTTTGATTGCTTTCTGGGTAGTATACTGGATATCGTACTCTGTTAAGATCATCTGCCATCTCGCTATTCTTCCGGAGAGGGCAGGCTTCTCGAACATATATTTGATGGGATCCATCCTAGAAATCAACAAAATGGTCTGATTCAACATATACTGTCTTAGTCGGCGAGCAGCCCAGGCCAAAGCACAGCAAGTTCTCTCGAGCAGTGAGTATCTTGTTTCACAGTCGGTAAACTTTTTGCTCGGGTAGTATATGGCGTGCTCTTTTCGACCAGACTCGTCATGTTGCCCCAATACACACCCCATTGAACTTTCTAACACGGTCAAATACATGATTAGAGGTCTTCCTTCGACTGGTGGTATCAGAATTGGAGGTTCCTGGAGATATTTCTTGATTTTGTCAAAGGCTTCTTGGCATTTGTCATTCCATATCATCTCTTGATTCTTCCTCAGTAATTTGAAGATGGGTTTACAGGTAGCGGTCAAGTGGGAGATAAATCGGGCAATGTAGTTCAAGCGTCCCAAGAAACCTCTGACCTCTTTCTCCGTACGGGGAACTGGCATTTTTTGAATAGCTCTCACTTTAGCCGGGTCAACCTCAATTCCTTTACCACTGACAATAAAGCCCAAGAGTTTACCGGATCTTACTCCAAAAGTGCATTTGTTCGGGTTCAATCTCAACTTGTATTTCTTCAACCTCTCAAACAGTTTGTATAAATGATCGAGATGTTCCTCTTTAGTATGAGATCTAGCTATCATGTCATCCACATATACCTCTATCTCACGATGAATCATATCATGGAACAAAACCACCATAGCACGCTGGTACGTTGCCCCGGCGTTCTTTAGACCGAATGGCATTACTTTGTAACAGAAAGTGCCCCATTGCGTCACAAACGTAGTTTTCTCCATGTCCTCAGGTGCCATCTTAATCTGATTATAACCCGAGAATCCATCCATGAAGGAGAACACTTTGTGTTGAGCGGTGTTGTCTACCAGAACATCAATGTGTGGGAGTGGAAAGTCATCCTTGGGACTCGCTTTATTCAGGTCTCGGTAATCTACACACATTCGCACCTTACCATCCTTCTTTGGCACTGGTACCACATTAGCAACCCATTGAGGATAAGAAGTAACAGCCAGAAAACCTGCATCAAATTGTTTCATCACCTCGGCTTTGATTTTCTCAGATATTTCAGGACGCATGCGACGAACCTTTTGCTTAACAGGACGACAATCTTCCCTCGTTGGCAGCCGATGTACTACTATATCAGTATCCAGTCCTGGCATGTCTTCATAAGACCAGGCGAAAACCTCTACATAGTCATGTGACATCCGAATCAGTCTTTCTTTGACACTGTTTTCCAATCCTGCTCCTATTCTGACTTCTTTTCTATCTACTTCAGTACCTAGATTTACGACTTCGAGTGACTCTTCATGCGGCTGTATAGTCCTTTCCTCTTGCAGTAATAGTCTGGCAAGCTCCCCAGGGACTTCGCAACCTTCCTCACTTCCATCTTCGGCTTGGTAGATTGGATTTTCAAAGTCATAATGAGCAGTAGCGGAATTATTATCAATAGGATCCAGAGTGGATACGGATCTGCAATTTGTTACGTGAGTGTGTGTAAGAAAGCATAGCTTGTTCGAAAGACGATAGGAAAGATAAAGAGCGCAATGTTTGAATGTGAAAAAGTCCATTGATTTATTGAATATGAATATGCTTATGAAATGACAAAACCCTTAACAAATTAGCTATTGTGCCCCGAGCATAGACACAATGCTTGGAGAAGTTCAATTGAAAAATTAAAAATTTGCAATACTAAATGGACAATAACAATTACTCCTGACTAAAGGAGATCGGGATAGTGTCTTCAGCCTTCCAATTATTGAGTCCGTCGCCAATTGTTGGGAAGATCCAGCTACCCAGGTCGCAATCATTGTCAGCATCTTCTACAGCATTGATTTGATCTTTGACCATCTTTTCAGAGCTAAATCCCAGACCCGATTTATCAGACTTGTAGGGTATGCTGATCAGTTGACCCCAGCCAGTACGACCACCATCTTCAACCACAACTTGAGCATCTTTCAGAGAAATCATAGTAGGAGGAGCACGAATAACCTTGGGCGCACAAGAAGTTGGCTTAAGGACAGGATTAGTCGGAGGAACTACTTCAAATGACTGAGACGGAGTCTCGAAGAATTCACCATCCATCTCAACGTATCTGAAGGTATGCACACTACTGACAATGTATTCTTCTTCCCCACACACAGTGACGATCTTACCCTCTATTGGATACCTCAGCTTTTGATGGAGAGACGAAGCTACAGCACCTGCCTCATGAATCCAAGGGCGTCCCAGTAAGCAGGAGTAGGCAGGACGAATGTTCATTACATAAAAGGTAGTGTTGAAGACTTGAGGTCCTATCTTGATAGGGAGAACAACTTCGCCGTGGACAACACTCTTTGCACCATCGTAAGCCCGCACCACAATGTCACTAGGCTTCAGTTCAACGCTCTTGCAGTCAAGTTTATCGAGCACGGCTTTCGGTAGCACATTCAAAGAAGAGCCATTATCAATCAACACATGAGACAAGGTGATCCCTTTACACTCAATAGAAATATGCAGGGCTTTATTGTGATTCTTCCCTGCCGGTGTCAGGTCAGCATTGGAAAAACCTAGGCCATCATCAACAGTCAGGTTAGCAACATAGTTTTCAAACTGATCGACGGAGGTCTCCTGAGGTACATGGGCAGTCTTCAGGAATTTTGTCAAGGCATTGGCATGAGATTCAGAAGATAACAGCAAGGACAACATCGAGATCTTAGACGGGGTATGCCCCAACTGTTCTACCACATCAAAATCACTCTTGCGGATGATTTTCAACACTTCTTCCATTTCCCGTTTGGCAACGTCTTCAGTAGTAGCTTCGATCGGTGCCTCTGACGGGGAAGGGTTGACCGGTTCCTTTCCTCGATTTTCGGGAACTGGAGGTGGGATCTCTGGAGAGAAGATCCTTCCGCTTCGAGTAACTTTACTAGTCCCAACAATGTCATTAGGATTAGCAGAATCACCAACTTGCTTTACGCCATGGATGTAAACATCACCTCCATAGTTCCACGGGATGGCTTTGCTTGAAGAATACGGTACTGGGCCAGGGGCAGTGATGATTAGAGGAGCTACCCTGGGTTCAGCAATAATCTTCACAGGTATTCTGGGAGCAGTAATCTTCACTGGACCCTTGGACCTCGCAATCACAGATACTTCTTCAATAGGGTTTTCTGTCTTAGAAACCCTTTCAAAGAGAATTGTACGATCGTTCATCAGCCGTTGAATACCATTCTTCAATTTCAAACAGTCCAGAGTATGCAAAGATTGCAATCTTCAGTACAACATGGAAATAAACCAGCTTGCAATAAATTCCTCTTTATGATCGGGAGAGGAGATGTTAAGTCCGCCACAGCAGTGATGAGAGAATCGTCATCGAGAGCATTAACAGCCTTGTCATGATTAGGCATAGGAGCAGTGATGACATTAGGAGTCTCCGGAGGCTCGAACTCAATTTCCCCAACGTCGATCATGTCCTGAATTTTGTTCTTCAACAACCAACAGTCGTTTGTATCATGCCCAGGGCTATCGGAGTGATATGCACACCTGGCATTGGGATTATAACGAGGCGAAGCAGTGTTGACATTTGCAGGAGGACCTCTGAGAGTGATTAAATTTACCTTCAGCATGCTTTGCAGTGCTTGTGCTAAAGTCATATTGAGCTTGGTAAACTGCCTTCTTGGTTTGTCTTGTCTTTGCTGGAAGTTTAGAGCTGACGGGGCTGCGATTGTCACTGCTCCCACGGCATGGTCACCATTTTTCTTATTATGATTCTTTTGACCGTACACAGCATTTGACTCATTCTTCCCATGATAGGACTTTTTACTGCTTGTAGAAGTAGCTGCCTGTAACTTTCCACTTCGAATGCCGCTCTCCACCCGTTCACCTGTCAGTATAAGTTCAGTGAAACCTGATGAAGAACTCCCCAGTAAGTGGCTGTAGAATGGGCCAGTCAGGGTACCCATGAACAGGTCTATTAATTCTCGGTCCGTCATAGGGGGTTTGACCCTGCCGGCCAAATCTCTCCATTTCTGAGCATACTCTTTGAAGCTTTCTTTAGATCCCATGGCCATATTCTGCAACTGTAGCCGAGTAGGTGCTAATTCGGAATTGTACTGATACTGCTTATAGAAAGTTGTTGCTAAATCAGTCCAGGTGCGGATGTCAGAGCTCTCGAGCTGATAATACCATTCCAACTGTGTGCCAGACAGGCTCTCTTGGAAGAAATGGATCCATAGCTTCCTGTCAGTGGTATGCGGCTGAATCTTTCTCACATAAGCTCTCAGATGCATCTGAGGACAAGACGCACCATCGTACTTAGTGAAAGTGGGGATTTTGAATTTGCGGGGAATGGTCACATCGGAGACCAGACCCAAACTTTCGAAATCCAGACCAGGTGTCTTCTGACCCTCCATGGCTAGCATGCGTTCCTCCAGCAAATTATACTTATCATCCCTTGGAGAGTACTGTTCATTTTCATACTCTTCATCGTCATCCTCAGGGTTAGAGAAATCAGCATTCTCCTCCTCTGAATCATTTTCCGCCCCCTCTTCTGGGCCATTCGGGATTCCAAATTTGATTCCCGTAGCCTGTCCTTTACGCCTTCTGCCCGGGTTAATGAAGCTCACAGCTTTCTTGTCTTTCTTCTTTTCGACCAAAAGAGCCTTCAGTTCCTCCTGCCCCTTGGATAAGCTTAGCATCATCTCCTTGAATTGAGCATTCTGAGTCTGGAGATCTTTGACAGTTTGTTCGAGATCCATTTTTCTGTTTGGAGGAAAACCGTGAGAACATTGATCCCTTTAGAGTACCTGCTATGCGATGTTATGTCATGCTATGCAATGTATGAAATGTTTTCAAGGCCTTTTGGAATTTAACTTTGCATAAACTACCAAAAAAAGGAAACTCTTTTTTTTTTTTTTTTTTTTTTTTTTTTTTTTACGAACTAGAGAAAAGTTAAATCCCTAAGTCCTCGAAATGGTTAGTACAATGCATGATGTTATGATGTCATGATGTTATGATGTTATAATGTTAAGTAAACAACAAGCACAAGCAAGTCATACAACCATCATTCCTAGGTTTTAAGGCTTGCATGAGTTCCATAGGTAAGTACCCTCCCCACTGAAGTTTGGTTGGTTCAACCTGTCCTAGAATAGTAACCGGGTTCTAGAAGGATCTCCAATCATTGACCTTTCTTTAAGTCCACTTCAGTGCAACACCAAGTGGTTGACCAAAGCTTCCCTAAAGTCCAATCTCAAAGAGTGTAGTATCAAGTATCAACCAACCCCAGTCGGAACCGAAGTCAGTTATCTCACTACTTTCTAATGGCTAGGATGAGTCAATTAGGATTCTAAAGGTCTGGTTAATGCTTTGATGACACCACGCGAATGCCAAATTTTTCCTCAAGTAAACATGAGGAACATCAGGACATCCAAAGTGTCACATTAACCGTAGCCATCATTTTGACCATTCCAGTATACGCCGGATAGTCGCGATGATCTATTGCTACTTACCTAAGGTACACTAGATCCGGGTGTAGGATCTTTCACTCAACAATACCCTTAAAAGAAGGAAAAATTGGAAAACATAAATGATTTTTTAAGGTGACCTCTCTTTGTTAGTCCCCAGCAGAGTCGCCAGTTCTGTCATACGGTGAACTGGACATTTTGTTTTTTAATCGCAATGTCGCGGTTAGCAAGAGTCGCCACCGACTTTTCTTTTATCCAATGAGGAAAGGTGGAAAAGAACAGGAAAGACCTTAATTTAGATTCTTAGGTTCGGGAGGTACTTTATACAAAGGGAAGGTATTAGCACCCTTTGTATCCATGGTTATCCATGGGCTCTTAATTGCTCAATCATTTATGTTTTCTAGTTTGAAAAAGGTGGTTGAGAAATGTGTGAAGGATGTTTTGAAAATGAGAATTTAACTTTGTAATGATTCTTGCATGAATGTATACAAAGTGGTTATCTCGTTTAGTGTTTTGAAAGTAGTTTAGAAAAATATAACTCGGCAATGATCCTAGTACGGATGTATGCTAAGTGGTGATTTTCCAAAAGGATGTTTGAAAGGTGTGAGGTGTGAAAAGTATTTTTTAGGTTACGAATGAGCAATTAAGGTTATACCTGTCCGAGGTCTTTCCGGGCATTTCCTATCCTTATGAGGGTAAAACTGTCCTTACTATTGAGAAGTAAGTAGTTTATCCTTTGGATGTTAAAGGGTCATCGTAGGGTCATTGATAGGTCATTGAAGGCAACAGTTATGAGGATACCTTAGCATTCGAAGGGACTATCATCATTTAACCGTAGGCTACACCGAAGGGTCATCGAGGGACAAAATCGTCATTTCGAAGGCAACGTCCGAGGGACTATGATGATTTTACCGAAGGGTCTTTGCTAAGGATATCCCCATATTCGTGGGACATGACCGTATTACGTAATCGTGGGGTAATAGAGAGAGGTCCGATATTATTTATTTAAAGTCCAGATTTTAACAATTAACTAAATAGCCGTAATCAGTTAGGTAATTAGGTCCACAGGAAATCAATGAAATCAATACATTAAAAATCAAGCTTGGTGATTCAAGATGAATCTCCACATTAAACTTAGGTCATCCAAAAGCCATCTCCTCAAGAATGTCCACACCTAAAGCGGCATGCCTAGCCGGCTATTTCTTTGGAAGTATGCTAGCTTTTACACCATGCAACACACGGATTAGAGCATTGAGGTAAAATACAATTAGAAATTGCACCATAAAATATAACAGTCAGGAATTTAAGCCAAATAATGCAGAATCATGATTAGATAAACATAAAATGGACAACAAAGAGACAAAGCAGCCACTGTCCCGTTCGCCTCGGCTTCGCCTAGCGAAGGCTCGCTGCAGGCTCGCTTAGCGATGAGCTAGCGAGCGGCCACGGGTTTGGAATTTGGCAGCAGCACGACTCTCGGAAACCTTGAATTTTATGACATTGAATTACAGGCACAGCATGGATAGCTTTCATGATGTTCAAGCATACTTAAATTTGCATGGGAAATCAGATTACATATCAAAATTTAATCATGATGCATTATGTATGTAACGGTTATCAATTGGAAGCATATAACAGCGATAATACGCAAACCTGTTTGCAATTGCTATGTTGGACTGATCACTCTAGGTATCGGATTGAGCTGAGCGGTGGTAGCTTCGAGGCGGGTGAGCGGCCTTCAGGGTTTCCGTCTTCCGAATTCTCTGGATCAGCAGGGTTTCTGTGTTTCTCCCTCTAGGTCTGTGTGTTATTTTCGTGGCTGAGGAGCTGGTATTTATAGTAGTAGTGGTGGTGACCTAATGGGCTTAAAATGAGGTCCAAAACTTCAGATTTTCGCAAGCTTCGCTAGGCGAAGGAATTGCTCGCCTAGCGAGCAAGCTAGTTCTGGGCTTTTTCCTGGATCTGATGCTTCGCTGGGCGAGTGTCATGATGAAATGTTCGCTAGGCGAAGGGACTGCTCGCCTAGCGAGCAAGCTATTTTGGGCCGCCTTTGGATTGGGCCTGTTGTGAGCTGGGCTTTTGTCCATTTGATATCAGTGCCTTGCAGAGCAAGTCAGAGGGTCTTGAGGAATACTTTGAAATATCGACGGGCAAATTTTGGGGTATGACACATTGCGTATGACTAGTTCTGTTGTGAACATTACTGATGTTACGAAGGTGACCCGTAGCAGTCGTGTTTTTGGGCCTGTTTTCCCAAAAGATATAGAAGATGTTGGTAAGAAGGTTGAGGTACCTGCTGCTAATCCGGTTAGTTCTCCAAGATGTCAGTCTGGTGAATCTAGCAATTTAAAGCCTAATGATGACGACGAGGTACTACTTTGATTAAGAAAAGCGAATTTAATGTGGTAGAGCAGCTGCCCTAAACTGCTTCCAAAATTTCAGTGTTGTCTCTGCTCATGAATTCCGAAGCGCACAGAGAAGCATTGCAAAAAGTATTGGAGCAAGCATATGTAGAGCATGATGTAACAATAGATCAGTTTGACCATATTGTGGCTAACATCACTTCCTGCAACAACTTGAGCTTTTGTGATGAAGAACTTCCCGAGGAAGGAAGAAATCACAACCTAGCATTGCATATATCAACAAATTGTAAGGAGGATGTGTTGTCCAGTATGTTGGTCGATACCGGTTCTTTATTGAATGTACTCCCCAAGTCAACTCTGTCTAGACTATCATATCAAGGAGCTCCGATGAGATACAGTGGCGTGATCGTCAAAGCTTTTGATGGTTCTCGCAAGACTGTTATTGGTGAGGTGGACCTTCCAGTAAAGATAGGTCCAAGTGATTCCCAAATTACTTTTCAAGTAATGGACATCCACCCGGCCTATAGCTTCTTGTTGGGAAGGCCATGGATACATGAGGCGGGAGCTGTTACATCCAATTTGCACCAGTAATTGAAATTCGTGAAGAATGGTAAGCTCGTCATCATGGATGGAGAGAAAGCTCTGTTGGTGAGTCATCTGTCGTCTTTCTCGTATCTGGAAGTTGAGGATGAGGTTGGGACTCCATTCCAAGCTCTATCTATTGCTGAAGAGAAGAGAGTTGGGGCACCCATGTCCTCTTTTAAAGACGCTCAGAAGATTGTTGAAGATGGTAGTTCTAATCAGTAAGGCCGGATTGTAGAGGTCGCCGAGAACAAGAATCGAGCCGGTTTGGGCTTCCAGCAAGGGTCGTCTGTTGTCAAAGTTGAAGATGTGCAACCTAGTTTCCGTAGCGGAGGGTTCATTCATGGTAATGAACAAAACTCGGCTGCTATAATCAAGGATGACGAAGATGAAGACTGCACCAATTTTGTGACGCATGGAAAAGCTTGCAACAATTGGATCGCTGTCAATGTTCCTGTTATTGTTCACCGCTCTAAGTAATTGTTTTATTATTTTTGAAAATCCTTCCTTTATGCCTAAGGGAGAAGTGAACATTGTCGGGAATATTTCAAATTGATCATCAATAAAATGCAATTCTATTCATCCATATCTATGATGTTTTATTTTTACTTTTTGCCTTTTTGAAAATGGTAATCACAAAAAACATAAATAAGTAATAATTGTCCATCTGCATAATATTTGGTCACAATTCACTTCTCTAAAATCAAAATATCAAATCATTATGCAGGTTGGTTTCTAAACCCATTGAATACAATGATCCTACTCCTTCTCCAAAATTTGAATTCCCCGTGTTTGAGGCTGAGGAAGAAAGTGATGAAGAAGAGATGTCTGGTGAGTTGTCTCGTCTACTTGAGCACGAGGAAAAGGTCATTCAGCCATTTGAAGAGCAGATTGAGCTAGTCAACTTGGGTTCCGAAGAGGATGTGAAGGAAGTCAAGATTGGGTATCGATTATGTCCAGAAGTTAAGAAGGGGTTGATTGATCTTCTCTGAAAGTATTTGGAAGTGTTTGCTTGGTCCTATCAAGACATGCCCGGTTTGGATTATGAGATTGTGGAGCATAGATTGCCGTTGAAGCCAGAATGCCCGCCAGTCAAGCAGAATTTGAGGAGGACTCACCCTGATATGGCAATAAAGATCAAAGAAGAAGTACAAAAGCAGATTGATGTCGATTCCTTATTACTGCTGAGTATCTGCAGGCCAACATTGTGCCTGTTCCGAAGAAGGATGGAAAAGTCTGTATGTGTGTCCATTATAGAGATTTGAACAAAGCTAGTCTGAAAGATGATTTCCCTCTGTCACACATCGATATATTGGTAGACAATACTGCTAAGTTCAAAGTCTTTTCATTTATGGACAGATTTTCCAGTTATAATCATATTAAGATGGCACCCGAAGATATGGAGAAGACCACATTCTTTACACCTTGGGGAATATTCTGTTATAGAGTGATGCCTTTCAGTCTAAAAAATGTTGGTGCAACGTACCAGGGAGCAATGACTACTCTTTTCCATGATATGATGCATAAAGAGATCGAAGTTTATATTGATGATATGATTGCTAAATACTGTGATGAAGAAGAGCATGTCGAGCATTTGTTGAAGTTATTCCAGCGTTTGAGGAAGTACAAACTCCGCTTGAATCCCAATAAGTGTACTTTTGGTGTTCGTTCTGGTAAGTTGTTGGGCTTTATTGTCAGCAAGAAAGGTATTGAAGTTGATCCTTCCAAGGTGAAAGCTATACAAGAGATGCCTGCGCCCAAACCTGAGAAACAAGTCAGAGGTTTTCTCAACCGCTTGAATTATATCTCCAGATTCATTTCACACATGACTGCCACATGTGCACCTATATTCAAGCTTCTTCGGAAAGATCAATCTTATGATTGGACCGAAGATTTCCAAAAAGCTTTTGACAATATCAAAGAGTATCTGCTTGAACCTTCGATTTTGTCTCCACCTGTTAAAGGAAGACCGTCGATCTTATATTTGACTGTGCTTGAAGAGAGTATGGGTTGTGTTCTAGGTCAACAAGACGGAACTGGAAAGAAAGAATATGCAATTTACTACCTCAAGAAGAAATGCACCGACTTTGAGACTCGGTATTCAATGCTAGAAAAGACTTATTATGCATTGGCTTGGGCTGCTAAGCGTCTGCGTCAGTATATGTTGAATCATACCACTTGGCTGATATCCAAAATGGATCCAATCAAGTATGTTTTTAAAAAAAATGCTTTAACTGAGAGGATTTCCCGTTGGCAGATGTTGTTATCTGAGTATGATATTGAATACCGATCTCAAAAAGCTATCAAAGGTAGTGTCTTGGCTGACCATTTGGCTCACCAACCAATTTAAGATTACCATTCAGTACAATATGATTTTCTTGATGAAGAGATCTTGTACCTGAAGATGAAAGATTGTAAGGAACCATTGCTTGAAGAAGAGCCATAACCTGGTTCTCGTTGGGGCACGGTATTTGATCGAGCTGTTAATCAATACGGTAATGGCATTGGGGCAGTGGTTATTACTCCTCAAGGCACACATTCTCCGTTTACATCTAGATTGACTTTCAAGTGTACAAACAATATGGCTGAGTATGAAGCTTGCATTATGGGGCTTGAAGAGGCCATTGATCTCAGAATCAAATATTTGGACGTCTACGGAGATTCAGCTTTGGTGGTGAACCAGATCAAAGGTCAATGGGAGACGAATCAACCCGGTTTGATACCATATAGAGACTATGCGAGGAGGATTTCAACTTTCTTTACAAAGGTTGAGTTTCATCATATCCCTCGAGATGAAAACCGGATGGAAGATGCTCTTGCAACGTTGGCTTCAATGATTGTGGTGAAATTCTGGAATGAAGTTCCCAATTTAACTGTGATGCGTCTTGATAGGCCAGCTCATGTGTTTGTTGTTGAAGAGATCAAAGATGAAAAGCCGTGGTATTGTGATATCAAGTGTTTTCTCCCAAGTCAGATATACTCGTATGGGGCGTCTTTGAAAGATAAGAAGACTTTGAGAAGATTAGCCGGCAACTTCTACCTGAATCGTGATGTAGTTTACAAGAGAAACTTCGATAGGGTTCTGCTCAGATGCGTGGATAGACACGAAGCAGACTTATTAATGACTGAAGTCCATAAAGGTTCCTTTGGTACTCATTCCAATGTACATGCTATGGCTAAGAAGATGTTGATAGCAAGTTACTATTGGCAGACAATGGAATCTGTCTGTTTCAAGTTTGTGAAGAAATGCCACAAGTGTCAAATTTATGCAGATAAGATTCATGTCCCTCCGACATTGTTGAATGTCATTTCCTCTCCATGGCCCTTCTCCATATGGGGAATTGATACGATTGGCATGATTGAGCCCACAGCTTCGAACAGACATTGTTTCATCTTGGTGGCTATTAACTACTTCACAAAGTGGGTTGAAGCGGCATCGTATAAGAATGTAACCAAGCAAGTTGTTGTGAGGTTTATCAAGAATCAGATTATATGCCGATATGGTGTGCCAAGTAAGATCATTAATGATAATGGATCTAACTTGAACAATGATATGATGGAAGCTCTTTGCAAAGACTTCAAGATTTCACATCATAATTCTTCTCCCTACAAACCTAAGATGAATGGGGTTGTTGAAGCTGCAAACAAGAACATCAAGAAGATTATTCAGAAGATGGTTGTGACATACAAGGATTGGCATAAGATGCTCCCATTTGCTTTGCACGAGTACCGTACATCCATTCGCACTTCAAAAGGGGCAACCCCTTTCTCACTTGTTTATGGCATGGAAGCTGTGCTCCCGGTAGAGGTTGAGATCCCATCGCTGCGTGTCTTGATGGAAGCCAAGTTGACAGAAGCTGAATGGTATTAGACCAGGTATGACCAGCTGAGTCTGATTGAAGAGAAGAGATTAACTGCCACGTGTCATTGACAATTATATCAGCAGAGAATGAAGAAAGCTTTTGATAAGAAGGTCATACCTCGTGTGTTCAGAGAAGGTGACCTTGTGCTCAAGAAGATTCTATCTTCCAAACCAGATTCTAGGGGAAAATGGACTCCTAATTATGAAGGCCCACATGTTGTTAAGAGAGCCTTTTCAGGCGGTGCTTTGATTCTTACAACTATGGATGGTGAAGAGTTCACTCGTCATATGAATGCTGATGCAGTCAAGAAATACTTCGCCTAA
This sequence comes from Lathyrus oleraceus, assembly GCF_024323335.1. Taxonomy (NCBI): domain Eukaryota; kingdom Viridiplantae; phylum Streptophyta; class Magnoliopsida; order Fabales; family Fabaceae; genus Lathyrus; species Lathyrus oleraceus. The sequence continues at coordinate 428,025,431 of NC_066581.1, forward strand.
AAAGAAAAGAACAATTAGCTAAGTTGAAAACCCGAGAGTGCGGCTTAGGCAAAAATGAGCGTCTCGGTGGATTGAAAACCCGAAAGGGCGGTCCAGGCAAAAGTTAGAGACATAAAACAGAAGAAAAATTATCCCGATAAATTGAGTACCCCACCTTGGGGTAATTTATGCAAAAATTAGGGATTTATGGCAAGTAACTACATCATGTTGATCTTCAGTCTTGAAGACATTCTTGAGCACAACCTTTGGTTCTGATTCGTCTTCAACCGAAGCCAAGAGCACAGTGGATATCAAAGCTGGTAGAAGGATTAGTGATCATTGTATTCAATATAGCCCCTTTCCATGTAAATTACCATTTTTCAACTTTTATAAAGATCTACGGAGTCTTGTCATTTACAGACTACCATCCTATTAAATAAAGTTGAGTTTTTTTTATCCAATTGCTTCTACTCTTACTTATCTTTCAGCCAAATAGATTTGAATTTTATGATGATCTTTTTGAAATTGAATTTTTAAATCAAAATCATGTTTTCTTACAATAATAAAAGCAGTTACTTTTTAAAGAGAAGTCGATTTCATTTAAGGAATATCAACAGCAGTCTGAGAGCGGTAAGCCCTAAATACGAAGCATTTTTGGTTTTCCCTAAGCAGTTGGCGTGTGCTTTGTTTCCTCTCCAACAGCGTTTCAGCATCACCAGCCAAATGTCGTTGGTTTTCCCAGCCGAGTTTGTGATTGCCTCCCTCGAGTTGTAGGCGCGTTGTCTCAGCAGATTCTTGTTTCCCCTCGAGTCTCCAGCAGATTTCTTTCAGCACTAATTTTTTAGCAGTATTGTAGTTGTCCCCTGTAAGGTTGTCTCCCATTCGATATGGTGTTGACCTAAAATTCCCCGCAGAGTTGATAGTGCAGTTTCCCAGCAGATCTGCCCCCTTCCCCAGCCAGGGTCGAGCCTTTGAGATGGATAGTTAGCATTCACCCTTTACCTCTCTTTCTCCAGTTGTTTCCCTTCTATTGAGATTGGCTGAGTGTTGTGTTGGTGATTCAGATCAGTGACGGTTGTATCCTTCGTGATCGTTTTGTAAGCATAATCATCACATATACATATACATATACATATACATATACATATACATATACATTCATAAATTTCATTATTGCATTATTATTTACACTTTGTGATTCATTATTTCTCTGATCCTCTGCTGCTGTGGTATCCTTTCCTCCACGCAGATTTGGTATGTCTGCCCTCTTTCAATTGTAGAGTGTCAGCCCCTTAAGCAGAAAGAATTTAACCTTTCTCATTCCATATTGAGTTATTTCCTCGTGGATGATTATTATTTCAGTTTCCTCCCTAGTTGATTGTCTGGATGGAACCACTCCCCTTGAGCATTATCCTTATTGAGTTGAGTCTTTGATTGACTATTTCTTTCTAGATCTTACCTAGATAGATGCTTTTGGTCCCCTGAGAGTCTATTACCCAGTAACTGGTAATATTCTTCTCAATTTGCAAGTATTTCACTTTTTCCCAATACCCGGCAAAAGTAACCTATTTTTCCCCAGCAGATTCCTTTCCACGTTTCCCTAGGAAGTCTATCCTTGATATGTTCATCCTAACCAATGACGAATATTTTCTTCCCCTGCTTTGTGTCTATCCTTGATATGTTCATCTTAGCCAGTGACAAATATTCTCTCCCTTTGGTCTTCTGCACAGTAACCTGTAGTTCTAAACCCTATTTTTTGCTTTTCCCTTTGCAGGTTATTCTTACCCAGTATCTGGTAATGAATACACCTCCTGGTTGCCCTCAGCGAGTCATCCTTGATATGTTTTCCCTAACCGGTAACAGATGTCCTCCCTGTCAGATTTAGTTATCTCCTTACCCAGTAACCGGTAGTGGATAATATACTTCTGTTACTCCTGTATTGAAGTTCGTCTCTTCCCCAGTTGAGTTTGAGTGTGTATTTCCTCAATGAAATTGTCATTTCCTTCTTAGGTCAAGTATTTCAGCTTTATTTTGATCTACCCGCTTCCCCTGTAGATGTTCCTTTTATTCCCCGGCTGAGTCTTTCCATTGATTTATTTTTATGGAATCCCTCATGTCCCCCAATAGTTTAAAGTCGTAGCATGGCCTACGCGTAACTTTTATTCCCCAGAGTCTCTGTCTCCCCAGTGAGTTTTCCTTACGGAATGCATTATGCTCCTGCAGACTTTCAGTCTCTCCGGATTCTTTTCCTTTGTGGCAACACTTTCCCCATAGAGATTATTTTAACATTCGTGTCATATGCATCAAGAGGTCTCTTAGGTACCAAAATTTGCTTCTATGTTGTTATTTAAGTCCATTCTACTGAGTCGATACAAAGATTTTAACCTTCATCTCCGCAGCTAGAATGTCCTTAAATAGGGGCAGTTGTAAGACCCCAATTTTGACCCTAAGACCCCTCATGTTATCTCATCATATGCATTAGCATTAGGATCACACCTTGGCATTCTCCTTACCCTTCATTCATTGGGTTTGCATTGGGAGAGATCACAAGCACAATTAATTGTATCATACTTCATATTTTTCCTTTGTTTACAAACCAAAATACCAAAAATATGCCATTGTATAGTTTAACTCTTTTGTAGGTAGTGTGCATGCTCACCTATGATCTATCAAGCTCATATCTAGGGTTTAAGACCCTCATTCCAAGGAGCTCAATCAAGAATTGGTCTACATTGGCTCTAAGTATCATATATGGATCCCCATGATATTCACATGTTATTTTGATCAAGAAATCATCAAGATTTTGGGGTTTGTTTGCCTTGGAAACCCTAATTCATCTTGGTATCTTGTGGGACTTCTTCAACAAGTTTCTTTAACAACTGATCAAATATTTCAAGGGATACTTCACATTACATCATCTTATGCATATATGATCCTCCATGAGTCCCAAAAGTCAAGATAATGTCAAGCTAGCAAGATGGTTCATGGTGGTTGACTAGAGGAAGTCAACTGGTCAAAAGTAGGGTTCCCTAGACCCTATATCCTACAATTTATATCATATGAAAATGATTCCAAGAGAAAAGTTACTTTAAATTACATTCCAAACAACTTTCATGTTGAGGTTAAGATCTAGTTTTGCTTGAAAAGTCATTTTTTATGGTGAAAGATTATAGGTCATTTTGTCTAAACCCTAGTTTGGAGGTCAACTTCCCAAGACCATAACTTGCTCAATTTTTATGAGATGAAGGCCATTCAAATTTCATGATTAAATTCAAGATGTCTAATTCAACGTTTATGTTTGGAGGAAGTGCAAATTCAACTTTAAAATTCATGTGTCAAGTGAAAACATTATAGGTCATTTTGAGCCAATACTAGTGAACAAGTGATTTTCCTCAACTTCTAAAATGCACAACTCCTTCATGTTAAATACAAATGAGGTCTAATTTGTGACCAAATTTAAGAGGTTTTAAATAGCTACAACTTTGATGAAGTAACATTTCCCATTTGAAGTCCATAAATAAAGTTATTCAAGGTGGAAGAAGTGAACATATGGCTTGGTACTTAGAATTTTTTTTAATATGTTTGATTTCCCAAACTTCCACCTCAAAATTCATAATAATCCAAGCTTCAAATGAAAACGTGTCCAACATGAAAGTTGTTCCCCTTGATCTCACCTTTCCAAAAAGTCCAAAATCATCTCATTTAGGTAAAGTATGAGGTGTTTGCGCATGGGTGAAAGTTGAAGCACCATTTGGATATTTTCAAGGTCCAATTTCCATTCACACTTGCATGAGCTTCCAAGTTGATTTAAGTACATTGCACATTGGTTTATGGATCAGATGGCATCATTTCATGGGCCTCATGCACGCCCATGCAAGCATGCAAAGGAATTATTCAAATTTTTGCCAAAATTGGAAGTGTGCAAATATCCTTCTCTATGGATATAAATAGAACCTCTCTTGCTCATAATTAGGGAACTCATGCCCAAGATTTGATTCAGAAACCCCAAACCCTCACCATTGAAGGATAAGCTTGAAGATTTTCTTTGAAAGTCGAGTTTCAAATCTCCAACTATTTTGAGATTGAAACTCCAAGAGTCCATCCCTTTCCTTGATCCATTTCTCTTCCATCAAGCATCTGAAGCAAGGCCAAGCATAATTGAAAGCAAGATCGTGCCAATCTGAAGCTCCATTGAAGGTGAATTTTCAGATTTTTCATCTCTTTGATTCTCACTCAATTCTCCACTATTCTTGTTGATTTTTGGTTGTCTGAAGTCCTACCAATGTAGGCAAGAAGATTGAGTTGATTTGAGGTTAAATCGAAGCAACTCAGTTCATGATCCTCAAAATTCAACTCCCTGTATCTTCTCATATACTTGGAGTTAGACAAAATTGAGGCCAGATTCGAGATCCTGAGTATTTTTCCTTCAAAGTAGTGTACTAATTTTCCATTTTTCTTTGAGTTGAACTTGGACTAGTCCGATGGTCCTCACCGAAGAAAATGACCGGAGCCAGGGCTCTGGTGGTGTGTTGGCTTGTCCAGAACCCTTTGATATGAGTCCTATGTGCTAATCTCAACCATTCAAAGTGATTATCATGCATGTGGGACATTTGACTAGGGAACATGTGGAAAGCGTGTGTAACATCTCAAAATTTGCCCTCCTCTTCTTGGGACTAGTTTAGCATTGCATTTCATTTTTTAGGACATTAGACATTGCATTTTGCATATCATATGGAAACAAAAATAAGAGAGTTATCCTCCAAAGTCTTTTCAGAGATGGAGAGGTTGCATGATTCAAGCCTAAGGGTTTCCATGAATTGATGATCAACCATCTGAGGGGTTGCACTTCAGTTAGGGTTTTCTTGGTTCTTCAAGGAGGTTGAGTATTATCTTGTGTGCAAGGATATGTTATCATCATCATGGTTATGTCATCATCAAGGGTTTCATGATTCATCCTCCAGTTCCTTGGGATTAGGGTTTTGACCTCTGGTCAACCCTAATCAATGCTTTCTTTCAACCAGGGTTTATCCAGGAGATGACCCATTCTATTGAGATGAAGATCACATGAGTATGATATTGAGCTTACATGGCCTAGGGTTTCATTTCTGAGCCATTTCCTCAAGTGGTAGAGGCTCAAGCTGATCAGGGCATGTCAAGGTCATCTGAAGACCAAGAAAGTCAATTGTGCAGTCAACTGAGGGATATGAGGTGGAGAAATGAGTTTCAACATCTTCTTCATGTTCAAAAGAGGTTCATTTGTCATTTTAAATATCTACCTTGAAGATTTTGAAGTCAGGGCAAAAGTTTCCCAAAATGGAAAGTGACATGTAATTTCAAGTTTCCAAAAATGGCAAGTTTTTGGTTCACATTCAACTTAACTTTACAACCTCAAAGAGGCTTCAAATTAATTTTTTGGTCAACATGAAAGTTGAATATCTTTCTCTCCTCTTTTCAAAAAGTCCTAGATCATGTCCATCTGATGATTGGTTGAGAAGTTATGGCCAAAGGATCACAAAGTGTATATGGAAGTTCAAAATGCCATAACTTTTGACTCAAAACTCCAAATTGGTCCACTCTTTTTGCTAAATGCTTGTCTTGACCAATACTTTCCAAATCAACCATTGCATTGCATGAAAAAAGTTCATATGATCATGTGTTCATTCATATGCATTTTGGAGGGAAAATTGACAATTCAAAATTGGTGCATCACATGTGCAAAATACCACTTCCATTGTGTTTATTAGATGATTTTAGGTGGATTTGGACTTTGGCATGGCACTGTTCACGTAAGAATTAACCATGCACCCTCACTTTTCATTTTTTGCAATTCACTTCCATTTTCACTAATCTTAACTAACCAAGCTTAAGTGGGATTAGCAAAGTGATTAGTACATGGTATAAATAGATAATCATAACAGAATTTTCTCATAATCACAATTCTAGATCTAGAATCCATTTTTCCCTCCAAATTTTCTCTCAATTCAAACTTCCAAATTCTTCACATAATACATCATTTTTCTTACATAATCGTGTTCATTGAGCATCATTGAGTACAAATCAAGGCTTGGTTTGAAGAAATTGGTGCAAAAACGTGCATACACAAAGCTTGAAGATGAAGATGGTGATCTGAAATTTAGCAAGATCCAAACCATTTCAGCTGATATTTCGTGCATAAAGCTTCACCACGAGGTTGATAGAGGAGATCTGGAGCATTTGAGGCCTTGAACACACTGTTTCATCACACTGCATAACAGGTTGGTGAAAATTCGAATCTCATTATTTGCCAATTCATTGCCATGATCTTGTAGTGCGTGCTCCACTGATGATTCTGATATAAATATTGTTGAATTTGGATGAGAATTGAGTGAGATATACGGATTTAAAGTTTGGTTCATGAAACTTCTTTCGTTCGATCCAGAAAATATATAGTGAACTAGGCTTAGATAATAGGATATCTGTGATCTACGTGAGAAGACGATTCCAACCATATAAGTATCATAAAATTCTGGAAGAAAAATTGGCGGAGCTCCGCCGGAGACGGCCGAAGAAGACGGTTGCTCCACCATCCTCCGCCGTCTGCTACATGGCCTATGGCAAGCTTCAAAACGGCTGCATTTTGGCCAAGCGCACCTTGAACCCCTTTGTCCCTGGTTCGATTCCTCGCGTAGCACTTTTTAAAATTCCAATTGATTTTTCTGAGCGCTTGTTTGGACCCCTGGCGCACTGGTTCGATTCCCTGGCATGAGCATTTTGAATAATCCATTTAATTTCCCAGTAACATTGGAACGCAGCGTTTTGCTTAAACACGCTGGTGACCGCCTGTTCCTCTGTTCGAACCTGGCCAGGCGCATTTCTTCTATTTTTAATTATTTTGCTTGAGCGCTCATGTGGCTGCCTGAACCTGAGTTCGATTCCCTAGTTAGTGCATTTTCCTAATTCCATTTGTTTTTTCATGGAGCGCATATGACTATACGTGCCTTGGTTCGATTCTTGCTGGTGTATGTTGATGATTTTCATTTCATTACCACTCCCACATTATTTCATGATATTTCATCTTATTTTCTTCAATTTCTAAAAATCACTAAAAATAGCAAACAAATCCAAATTAATTCAAATTTTTTTCCATGTGTTTGTTTCAATGTCTATTATTTGTTGATGTTCATTTCCTGATTTTTACACTTCTGGATTTTTGGTTGTGATTGATTGTTTGAACATGATGCCCTATTTGATATGTTGTGCCAATTGTTTTGTGAAATGCTCATTGTTTGTCCAATTGCCTTGAAATTTGACATGCTTATTCATAACATGTGACATGATGTTTTGGTTTTTGTTTGGAAATTTTAGCATATTCCATCTCTGTTTTAGACACATGAACTTTGGGTGTGACAATTTGTGTCACACATTTAGATGTTGCTCTTGTCCATTTTCATTTACATTCCATTTGATACCTACTGGACCTAATTTTTTGCATGATGCTTGTGTTTAACATGTTGAGCTTGTATATAAAATTTCATGATCATTGGATTCATTTCTATTTTAATGTGGATTTTCTATTCTTGATGTCCAATTGCGGTCACCATTGATTGCCTTTGCCTTAGCTTGATTAATTGTTGGCTTTGCCTTATAATTTGGCTTTGATCCTTTTTAGGACATGTTCTTGCTTGATTAAATATGCTTCATGTGGAATGTAAACTTCTGTTTTGACTATTTGCTTTGCCTTTGACCCTAGTCTTGGTACTAGTGGTTTGCACTCACCTTTTGATCTTTGTATTTCAGGTTCAAGCATCTAGCTCTAGTGGTTGATGTGATCTCATTAATTAAGATGCAAATTACTTTGTCCACTAACCTTTGTTGTGTTGTAGGTCCCTTGGTGATGAACCCACTTGAGTTGTTTACACATAGGACTTGTATTGTGTACATATTGGAAGAGAACCACTGTGATTGTCTGTTTGGTTTGTCTGAATACAATATTGACTTGTTTGACTTTTGTACAGGTACATTAGTCGCTTTTAGCTCTTGCTTGAGCTTTGCTTTGGAGTGTGGTTGGTACACCACTGAGGTAGCTTAGCCTTCTAACTCCATGTAGTCTGGAAGCCCTGTCGCTTTTTTGGCAGGCGTTTGGCTGAAGTCCTCCTTAAGAGGCAATGTCTGTGTTTGTTTATATTTGTGCCAAAGACCTCCTTGTCGAGGCATGTTACTTGTTAAGTCCTCCTAAGTGAAGAGGCAATTGACTGATAGAAGGGATTAGCAATCAATCCCCTGTTAGTCGTTGAGTCGTTCACTATGCTCGCACTACGTGTTGATGCTCTTGAACCTAACCCAAGATCCTTGTATAGAGTCAGTCAAGTGGAATAGGGTCCCTCATTCTGGACCCCCACGCTTTCATTGATTGGAGCTCACCCAGGTCAGGGTTAAGAGCCTAAGGTGTCATCCTCAGTACCATTTTGATCTGCTCACCCTGACGTTCAATGTCAGTGGTTAAGAGCTCTTACACACCCCTACAGTTTTGGCTTGTTTGTCGAGGTTGATATGACCCCTTGACTAAAGCCCAACCATTTGTCTGAGCCTCTTGATTGTATATAGAGTGTGATGATTGCTTTTGATGTTTATCTACTTTCCACTTCTCATCTCCTTTTCTGTAGGAGTCGTACGTTTAACTTTCGAGGAAGTTGAATGTATGTAGAGTTAGGACTTGAGTTGATTCGCTTCCTGTGTGAGTCAAACTCTTGATTAGATACCTCAACCTAGGGTTATAATTTGCATGACGACTATTAGGCTCGAGTCAGTCTCCCTTTTAGTTTGTTATTCCCTTGGTCTCTGGTTAGGAGAGTTTCTCCCTTGTTAAGGGGAACTACGTCGCCCTGATCCTCATTCCAGATGAGGTACGTAGGCAGGAGATCGAGCGAGGTCTCTCCGGGCAACCCTTTTCTTTTTCTGTGTGTGTTTGCTTGACAGCTATTAGGTCCGAGTTTCAGACTCCCTTTTAGTCTGTGTGTTCAACCTCTTTGTTTCTTTTGACGTCTCAGCGTCTTCTTGGTGTTTGCGTGACAGCTATTAGGCTCGAGTTCTAGACTCCCTTTTAGTTTGTCAATTGGAGAACCTTTGGTGTACGCTGGTCAACGATTGTTTGCTTTTGTTTGGAGTCGGATGTAAGCCCATCTATTGGCCTTCTGTTTCCTGTTTGCTTTTGTTTGGAGTTGGATGTAAGCCCAGCCATTGGCATTCCATTTCCTTGTTTGTTTTATGGAGTCGGATATAAGCCCAGCTATTGGCATTTTGTTTCCTTGTTGAGTTTCTTTTGACGTCTCAGCGTCTCTGTGTTGTGTTTTGTTTCGGCGTGTGTTAGCCGAACTACGACAGCTCTGATTCTCATTCTAGATGAGATACGTAGGCATAGGATGCGATATCCTAGCGAGCCCATTCCCAATTTCCCCGAACTACGTCGACTCTGATGTTTGTTTCTGACAAACTACGTAGGCCCAGAATGTGACATCTTGCCGAGTCCCCTTCCTCCATCCTCTTTCACCTGTTTATTATTCCAGTGTGTGTGCATTCTTTGAGCAGTTATTCAGAAACCTTTTTCTATTCTGTTGAGCGTGGATCCCGTCGAGTACGGCGGACGTGAGGGGTGCTAATACCTTCCCCTTGCGTAACCGACTCCCGTACCTTGTAATCTCTGGTCGTAAGACCGTTCCTTTCCCTTTTTCAGGTTTACTTCGAGCGTTTCCTTTCCCTCCTTTGGGATAAATAACGCACGGTGGCGGCTCTGTGTTTTTTTTTCCGCCGGTTGTTTTTCGCGTTGCGACAGCGTGCTCTGATCCATCTGATCTGCCACCTCAATTAATGAGGGAGATCAGATGGTCCACGTATTTTGTAATTTCTGAATTTTTATTTTAATTGCTTTATTTTCATTAATCCATATTAATTTTAATATTGATCTAAAAAATATGGGACTTTCACCAAATATTTTCAAATATTTTTCTCTTTCATTTTCTGAATTAAAATTTTTGTTGGGTCAATATTAATATTTTTCATGATTTAATTGTTTTTGTACAGATTTTTAATTGTTTAAAAATACTTCTGACTTTTTAAAAATAGTGAATTTTTTTATCCAAGGTCCTTTGACCTTGTTTGACCTATGATAAATCTCCTGGCCATTTATTTGGTGTTTTGAAGAGGTTTTAGGTTTTTGATCAAACATAATTTAATTTAATGCATTTTAATTGATTTTTAATTTGTTTAATTGAAAATAAATTGTGATGAGCCATTTTTATTGACTTGTGAAGTTTGAATATTGTGTTTGGGCCTTGGTCAAGGTTGACTTGACTTTTGTTGGATTAAAATTATTGGATTTAGGGGATTGATGAAATGTACATTTCATCTCCCAAAATGAATGAATGATTTTAATTTGATAAAATTCCTCCCATGACCAATTTGTGTTTGTCTTATTTCCCCTTCCTCTTCATCTTCAATCCCTTTCTACCCCACTCCTCTCATTGGCCAATGATATCTCAATATCCTAAGGTTAATTGGTTCATAAACCAATACAAGTATGGATGAGATTAGGTCCACCCTTTGATCATTTTCTTTTTGTGTGTGGTATGTTTTAGGAGTATGGTTCATTATACCATATCTCTAACATGCATTAACACCAAAATTTATTTGCCCGACCTCAGATAGTTGTGACTTCTACATAAGTCCAATTACTATTGCTTAACATAGCACTAAATTTTGACCCAAAGGCATATCATTCTAGTAAGTGAGATTGTAACTTTCCCCCCTTTCATGGTACTGTATGGAAACTTGGCCTTTTTTCCTTCCTTTGGAAGATGTCTTGGTTCAAGGATCCATGCTTGTGAGTAGAGGGTTGAGTGTTCTCCAAAGAATTACTTAAACAATAAAAAAGCAAAACTCTACTAACCTCTAATCAACTAACATTTGAGTAACTTTTAATTTCAAGTCCTTTACTTTTATGCACTTTAAACTTAAGCCATTTATCATTTGTCATTATACATACCATTTAACTTGTTTATTTTAATGTCATTTTCACTTTGCTCACTTGAGCCATGAATTGTGATTGTATATACTTGTTTGTGTATTTTGTTTGTGTTTGTGGTCTTTTGACCTTAAGATACTTAATAAACAACAAAAACCCCAAAAAAAATTGTGTGGACTGTTGGATTTGATCTAAGACATGGAGTTAGAATTAGGGAACATTCCCTATGCAAAAGGACTTGGCCAATGCCAACATTTCTGAAATCAAGTTTATTGAATTGAGCTTTCATCTGATGCAAGTATTGGTATCCATTTGAGTTCATCTGCAACATGGTCTTGATGAAGATGTTACTTTGAACCTGTGTCTAATGCATTATTCTGAGCCATTCAAGGAGTATGTCATTTGATACATGGGGAAGATTATGAAGAAGACTATGGAGTTGCTTCCTAGGATGTGGCTATATTTATTTGATGCCTTGCTCTTCATCTTGCTATTTGTGTATTGTTGTTGCTTGATCCTAAAGTCCAAGGGAAAAGTGGGTTTCTATATGACATTCTTGTCTATTGGATTGCATCCCATTGGTCAAATCTTTTCAACTTTTAACTTTTGAAATTCTGGTATCAGATATGAGATATCGAAGGTAATGTCATGACACTAATATCTGAGTAAAACAAACAGGATAAAGATAAAGAATAGTAATGCAAGAGACACAAGCAATTGTTAACCCAGTTCGGTGCAACTCACCTACGTTTGGGGGATACCAAGCCATGAAGGAAATCCACTAAATAGAATCAGTTCAAAGACTCTCAGTACACTCCACAAGTTACAGTCTTTTTCACCTAATCTCTACCCGTGTGATTTCTACCTAAGCACTCTTAGAAATGAGAACCCACTCACTCCCCCTCAATCACACCTGTGATTATAAACAACAATTACTTATGAAAAGAAGACACTCTTCAAAGACACACACTTGATCTTCAATCAAGTAGACACACACTTGATCTTCAATCAAGTAGACACACACTTGATCTTACTTAACAGCTTCATTCAAGTAGACACACACTCATGCTTAAAAGCTTTGAGTGACAAATTACAACTCACAAATCAGACCAATTCAATCATCTATGGTTGAATTGGATGGCTTACAAGTCACACGACCAAACAAGACACAAACCCTTATTCTCTCTCAATATTTCGCTCAGTATTGGTTGTGTATAAAATCAGGTTTTCCATGTCCTATTTATAGAAGCATTCAGCTGGGCTTGGACATCTTGAAAACCCTAAAACTATTTTCCAATTAAATCTTCTCATGATAGCTGGTTAGATCTCTTTGGAAAATAAGTAAATCAGGTTGTAATTAATGATTGAATACAATTGTGAATCAGATCTTCAATCATACATAGATTGCCATTAAATGCACAATCACATAACACATAATATTCACCCTGAATGTTCTGTGTACAGGATGTCATGACATCAGGTCTGATATCCTGGAACAATCCTGCATAATCCCATTTTAAATATCCAGCAGGTACATAATATCAGATGCCATGACATCGTGTATGACATCCTAAAACAATCCTGCATAATTATATTTTTAAACTCCAGCAGGTACATAGATATCTTAAGTTAAGACATCACATGCAAAATCTTGTGAACACTCTTTGTTTTACCAAAATTGTTGCCAACACTTAGAACCAACAACTTTTAAATTTTTTCTTATGATTAGTGTCTTCATCTCCTCCCATCTTCTTAAATTTCAAATCTCTCCCCCCTTTTAAAATCTTCCTTACTTGTGATTTCTAAACTTAGACTTGATTGCAAACTAGAAACTTTGGCCTTATGTCATTGCATTTTCAAACTCTTTTCTTAAATCAAACTTGTAAATGAATCTAACCATATTGACTTAAAATTTCAAAAGAAAAAAAGAACTAACACTCATTCAAACTCTTTTAGACCTTTTGTGCCTCTTTTAAACTTAAATTTTTGTTAAAAGCAATTCACTCATTTTTAAATTGATACCACGAACTACGAGGTTTTGATCCCTCATTTTATGTTGGTACGTAGGCACAAGTCCGAAGGTCTTGTCAAACACAAAAATATAATTAATGAATTATTTTCTCATCCCCACACTCTATTTATTGCAAACATCATTTTATACCAAATCACATACACACATAAAAAAGGGCTCCCTAGGAGTACCTAAGACACTTTGGATGCTAACACCTTTCCTCTGTGTAACCAACCCCCTTACCCGTAATCTCTGGCATTTTATTAGTTTTTATTTGAAAACTTCTTATCTTTGGGTTTTGTTCATACTTTTCCATTTTCCCTTGGAAACAATAAAAGCGTGGTGGCGACTATGGTTTTGTTGATGTTAAGTTTATCTATAGCTTAATGGTCATGAATTTACCGCTACACATTTGTTTCACTAAAATGGTTTTAGTATCACTGAAATGGCTTTAGTTTCTCTTGATTTTTTTCCCATTTTGATCACTAAAATGTTGTTAGTCAGTATGTTTTTACGTGTTGTTTATCACATAAATGATATTTATTATTATGTTTCTTTATTTAGATAAACATAACCGATTCGACAAGTTCCTCCCATACAACATCTATTACAACCTATGTTAATAGAAAACGTAAGATAAAAACTAGAGGTGTCACGATGTATACCAAGGTGAAAAAAGCCCATGAAAAGGGTATTCGCTACCCGGTTGTCGCACCTCGAAAAATGAGAACACGACGCTCATGAAACGCAATCACACGCTCGCGTGATGGACTGAGCATAATCGCCATCGAAATTTATTTATTCCTAAAAAGGGAAAGGGAAAATATAGATAAAACCCCTAAAAAAGACAATGATTATTGTCGTCACAATCAAATCAGAGTTCAAGAGTCGATTACGCAAGGGAAATGTATTAACACCTCTCACGTCTGTTGAACTCAACGGAAACCATTTTATTAGTTGTGTGCGTTAGTCTTGACTTAAATATGTTAGGCTTCTAGAGTTATTGAAAGGAAAAATGACAGGTCTAAAAGGTTTATTTTTTATTAGGGTGCTTGACGAGACTTTGAATCTCGCTCCTACGTATCTCCGGGTGCGATGGAGAACTCAAGGCTATGTAGTTCTGGATAGAAATTTTTTATTTTTTTGTTGATTTTTACGAAATTTATTTTGTCATTATCGACGGAAAAACTTTGCTTACCAAAAACAGTTTGAGGAACGTGCATTTGGGTCACATTGAATGGATTTATACATATCAATATTCATGGAAAATGTCACTCATCTCAACTCACACATTTATGGATGAGGCGTTGTTTTGTATCGTCCCGAGATGAAAACATCCTTCTTTTGTGAAAAAGTTTGAAGATCGTGCAACGACGAGAAAAGAGTTTGATTGGTTGAAAGTATTTTTGGGTAGGAAGACGAGGACTTATGACTTGCAAGCTCTTACAACTTGTGTCTAATGTTCGGAACTATGACTAGACCTTTCTCCTAGGAAGTCTTTGTCTTCCAATTTTGTTATGAATTTTTTTGAATATTTACAAGTGTTTTAAAGGGAAGACGAACACTTATGACTTGCAAGCTCTTACAACTTGGGCCTAGTATTTAGAACTATCCCTAGATTTTACACCCAAGTAATTTTTTTCATCCAAGTTATTGCGAAAGAGAGACGCTTTTGAGTTTTTAGAGAAAGACAAGTATTTATGACTTGTAAGCTCTTACAACAGCTTAACACTTGGGACTATGACTGAACCTTTCACTCAGGTAGTCATTTTCTTTCAATTTTGAAATGGTCAAAGTTATTTGTTAGTCATTTTTGCATTTTTTTTGAGAAAATGGTTTGACGCTGGATCAAGCGTTTTATTTATGTTTCGAATGTTGAAAAGATTTAAAAAAGGAAAGAAGTTGAATGGTAAAGACTTGTTTGAAAATGAAGCTTGGTGTTGACAAAGTATTTTTATTATTTTGAAAAGATTGATTTTATTTTTGACTGATTACTTAATTAGTTAATTTGTCTAACTAATGACAAAAAAAAACATAAATTAAAATCAAAGGGATGAGATGCATTTGTCTTTTAGAAAAGAATGCAAATAAATAATAGATAATAACAAATAATAACAATAATATACAAACCCTAACTAAAGTAAAAAAAAAAATAAAGAAAAAAATGGTTATTGCATGGACGAGGACATAAGCATGAAGAGAGATTACCTAATCGAATCAACTAAGCACATTAAAATCGACTAATTAAATAAATCCACTAATAAAAAATAACTAATTAAAATTAATAATCAATTAATAATTTAAAATATAATAGACTAATTAATTAGTAATTTAAATTAATCAAATGATAAAGAAAATAATTGTAAAATAAAGCAACAAGGGTGCAAACATAAATATAAGAGTGTAAAAAACACCATGTCTAATTCAAACCCACTTAACCTTAATTAAAATAAAATTAAAAAGGTGAATAATAATAATAATTGAGATTAATTAATATGCACTGTCAGTGTAAAAAGTTTTACAATATCGATTTATCACCATCATCCGTTTGCATTACTTTATTGATTTTAAAAATAAAAGTCAAACTTGTCCCAATATCCAACGGTTATAATTTACTGACGGTGTAAAATTCTTTTAAATTTCCGTTTGCAGGAAATATGGGGCGGTGCCCCCTTGCCAACAACCTTCGTCTGTTTTTTAAATTTCAGCCACATCCACACAAAATTTGACACGTGGCAGGGGGATTGATTAATCTATAACAATATATAAAGGGAAAATTTGGTTTTGGTGTAACCTTTTTTCTACCATTTTTACCCTTACTTTATTGTATAATTTACTTAATAAACCACTATTATCAACTTCTATATAACTTCCTACTATTAACTTCCACTTTCTATTATTAACTTCTCTATAACAATATATAAAGGGAAAACTTGGTTTTGGTGTAGCCTTTTTTTCTACCATTTTTACCCTTACTTTATTGTATAATTTACTTAATAAACCACTATTATCAACTTCTATATAACTTCCTACTATTAACTTCCACTTTCTATTATTAACTTCCACATACTGTAATTTTTAAAAATTATATTTAAATATAAAATATGATTTATATTTATCCATTATACTCTTTATATTTATTTATTTTTTCTTTTATTTTTAATGGATAATATTAGTTGTTACATGTTGACTATAAAAGAAAAATATTTATATAACTTGCGGCAATAACTTCCATTTAATATATTACACCCTCTCTCAAACGTTATAAGAAGTTTATCAAAATAAAAAAATAAAAATAAAACTATTTTTTTAATTTTTCAACTGATCCCCACACAATTGTTTAATCTTTAAATACCTTAAAATAAGAATGCTTGGGAATCATAATTGTTTTCCATTTCTTAACACAAAATGAAGGTTGAAAGGTTTCAGACAAAATGAAGGTTGAAAGGTTATATATATTGGTTACTTTTTTATCTTCATTTGAATATATTAATTAGTATTCTTTTTTACATTTCTGATTTAGTTTCATTCTTACAGATTTTAAGAGTTCAATATTAAAGTAATAAAACGAAGGTTGAAAGGTTTCAGACAAAATCAAGATTGAAAGGTTATATGTATTGGTTACTTTTTTCTCTTCATTTGAATATTAATTAGTATTCTTTTTTACATTTCTCATTTAGTTTCATTCTTACAGATTTTAAGAGTTCAATATTAAAGTAATATAATGTTTTTGTTTTGACGTCTAAAACTGTGTGACCCTTAAAGTTCAATGTAATTGTTGATCATGGATTAAAAAATCAGTGCAAAACATGCCCTGTTATTTCTTATTTAGAAGAAAAGAAGAAAAATAGAGTAAGTTATTTATCCTTACAACAAATATATTGCAGATATGGAGACAAATGATAAAAAATTGTGAAGTTGATTTTCTTTTATTGTTTGTTGTTCTCAATTCTCATGCATCTTTGGTTCTAATTTGTTCTATTTACAAGATTACGCTTATACTTTAATAATTGTAACTATTTTTGGTTACTTAATTCTTAATTATTTTGTTGTTTTTTATTCATGTCTTTGTTTTTGGAAGAAGATCGCATTGTCGTAATGAATTTTTTTTTATGGAATGAGCATATGAAAGATATATAGGTGAACCAATCATATGAAACTTTCAATTGTTATTGTTTATGCAATTCAAATGATAATCTTATAAAAACAAAATGGATGAGAAAAATAAAGAGTACATCTCATCACGCAAAGGACTTCCAATAGCAATGTATAGAGACAAAAATCCTCTCATATTTCTTCTTTGTTTCTATACATTTTTTATTATTCATAATGGTGCATGTTTTTTCAATTCAATTTTTATTATTAATGTGTTTCAATTCAAAAAGATTAAGGACTTTCAATTGATGTGTTTCTATTCCATATTTTTTTATTCAATTCAATTTTTATTATCAATGATCTTTGTTAGTGTTAACATTCTCTTTCTCAAATTTTATCCTTGATGTTTGATTGTAAGTAAATCATAATTTTGAATGATTCTCTATCTTATCTGGTCACATACGTTAACAGATCATCATTCTCACCATCATTAAAGAAGCAATATTTGTAAGAAAAATAAAGGTAAAATATTTCCATTATTTCATTGTATAATTTATGTGATAACTTCCATAAAATTCATTACTATTAACTTCCATAAATTCAATTTTTGTAGACAGAGTATCACTTATTTGCATCAACAATAAATTTTATCATAGTAGAAAAAACACTATAAAAACTTGCATCAACATATGAAAATCACTATAAAAACTTAATTGCATCCACATGAAGTTTAATCACAGTAGAAATATGTTATTTATTTCAAATCTATTTTTTTCTAATTGATGTGGTGATTGTTTGTCAGGAAATAATAGATGTCAATCAAATATATGTAGAATCAACCATAGTATGTGAATCAACCATTATGTGAATCAACCATTATGATCACTATGAACCTTGAAAATTCAGATTTCTTTTTTAATTTATTGATATATTTCATTTGTAAATTTTATTAATTTATTAGTAATAAACATATTAAAAATAAAAAGTTTGGATATTTTTAAATCCTACATTTAATTTTACAGATAAAATAATATAATAGAAAATATTCGTAGTCAAGATTCAAGATTAATTTATTAGTAATAAACATATTAAAAATACAAAGTTTGGATATTTTTAAATATAATATTTAATTTATAGATAAAATCATATAATGGAAAATATTCGTAGTCAAGATTCAAGAGAACGTCAAAGAGAAAGACGGACACAAAATGCAAGACATCGAAGACAACAGATGAGTGTTGAGCAAAGACAAGAAGAATTGGCTAGAAGGCGTTCGAATTATAGACAAAATAAAGACAAAGGAAAACAAGTTCAAACATGTGGTCTTTATGATATAAGAACCATGATGTCATTTCAAGACTTGAAAAATGCCAATTTTGCTTCTCGGTTTTATCAAAGAGCACATGACAATGAAGATGGACCGAGTACTACATATGTCAGTCGCGTTCCATCCACGGGTTAGAAACTTTAAATTATTGTATAGATTATACTTTAATACTTCATGTTTAAAAAATATCAGTTAATTATGCAAAAATAATTGGCTAATATGTTATTTCAATACTAATTTACAGATCAAAATTTTACATACCTGATTTTCCAACAAAATGATAACCACGAAGCAAGACCATTTATAAGAAATATTGATGACAATGATTGTGGTAAGTATAATTATGTCTATACTCAAATTGATAGTAACACACATTTAGATTTATATATTGTTGCTATTTTTCAACTATAACTCTATATTGAAGTCAATACTTTCTTTTATAAAATCACATTTGCAAAATATTAATGCACTTGTTGAAACTCACGAAACACAAACTATTTTTGATCAAGGTACGATTATGTATTTTTAATCCATACCATATATTGTATGTTTTTATTTAAATAGTATTTTATGTTAGTCACCATGTATATAATAAGTATATTTCTTTTAATGCATCTTTTGTATGTAATAAAACACAGAATCAAGATATATTTTTCAAGCAAGACATAAAATCTCTACTTCCTACTTCGAGTGAGTGTAGACGATGCAATGCAAAATTGTTTCAAAGAGAATCTCAAGATATGTGTTGCAAAGGTGGAAAGGTGACAATTTCACAAGTGCCTGCTCCTGACGAGTTGTTACAGTTATTTTTAGACAGTTCTACTGAAGGCAGACATTTTAGACAACATATTAGAAGTTACAACCATGTAATGTCGTTTACTTCACTAGGTGTTCATGTCAACGAAAGTTTGATTGCAATTGGTCATGCTATTTACACATCTCGTGCTCAAGGCGTAATTTATCACAAAATAGGAGGTTTTCATCCGAATCAAGGTTCAAGGCCACGTTACTTGCAGTTATACATTTATGATACCGATCATGAGCTTCAAAATAGGATGAGGGAAAACCCAATACTTAACCAAGCCGTAGTGTAGAAATTGCAAAAACTACTCCACCAATGCAACCCGTTTGTCATTGTGTTTAGGCAGCTCTCACTAGAGCCAAATATTGAAGAATGTAGGTTACTCATTAAAGAATGTTCGTCGAATCAACCGCAATATAGTCTCCCTTCAGCTTTCCAAGTTGCAACAATTATTATAGGCAGTGGTGATGAAGATACAATAGAACGTGGAAGAGATATAAATGTCATCAACTGTGATGGAAAGCTAACAAAGGTTCAAGAAACAATGGGGTTTTATGATCCTTTACAGTATCCTATATTCTTACTATCGGAACATATGGTTGGGACATAGAAACAAAAACTAATGTTGGAAAAAATGTTACATGTCGAGAGTACTACAGTTATGTGCTTCAGGTACACGCTGAACTATTTTTCTAAGAAATATAGTTCTAAATGTGTGAAAAAATAATTCAAGATTGATTACTTTATTCAATGTAGATTCGTCGTAATGATCAATTTGTATTGTTAAAATCGGGTCGACTTTTACAACAATATGTTGTAGACAATTATGTAAAGATTGAAACAGGAAGGTTGAGATGGATCCGAAGAAATCAAAATAATATTCGATCTGAGGTAAATCAGGGGTTACAAGATGCATTGCACGATGGGGAGAATAACGCAGATATTCAATATAACATACTATTTATACATGAAGAGTGTATACTTTATGTTTATACCACTATCCACACATTTAATTTTTATACTTTTCATATATTTCTGTAGATAATGTCAGACAAAGAACAATACTGCCATCGTCATTTATTGGCAGTAAGCGAGATATGATACAGAGATACCAAGATGGTATGGCCATTGTTCTTAACAATGGTAAACCAGACATATTCCTTACAATGACATGCAATCCTTCTTGGATTGAGATAACTTCCGAAGTAGGCCTCCATCAAACCCCACAAGATCGACCTGATGTGTTAACAAGAATTTTTCGATCCAAATTTGATCAGTTGAAGGATGATGTCATTAACAAAGGAGTCTTAGGAAGGGTTAAAAGTTATATGTATGTAACCGAATTTCAGAAACATGGACTACCACACGTTTATAGGCTACTCATCTTGGATACTGATGACAAGTTACGGGAACCTGAAGAGTATGATAGTGTGGTGAAAGCAGAAATACCACGACATGAATATTTTTTCTGCCATACGTTAACAGATTCTCTATCAGAAGTAAATCATAATTTTCAATGATTCTCTATCTTATCTGGTCACATACGTTAACAGATTATCATTCTCACCATCATTAAAGAAGCAATTTGTAAGAAAAATAAAGGTAAAATATTTCCATTATTTCATTGTATAATTTATGTGATAACTTCCATAAAATTCACTACTATTAACTTCCATAAATTCAATTTTTATAGACAGAGTATCACTTACTTGCATCAACAATAAATTTAATCATAATAGAAAAAGCACTATAAAAACTTGCATCAACATATGAAAATCACTATAAAAACTTAATTGCATCCACATGAAGTTTAATCACAGTAGAAAAATGTTATTTATTTCAAATCTATTTTTTTCTAATTTATCTGGTGATTGTTTGTCAGGAAATAATAGATGTCAATCAAATATATGTAGAATCAACCAAAGTATGTGAATCAACCATTATCATCACTATGAACCTTGAAAATTCATATTTCTTTTTTGAATTTAATGATATTTTTAATTTGTAAATTTTACTAATTTATTAGTAATAAGCATATTAAAAATACAAAGTTTGGATATTTTTAAATCCTACATTTAATTTTACAGATAAAATAATATAATAGAAAATATTCGTAGTCAAGATTCAAGATTAATTTATTAGTAATAAACATATTAAAAATACAAAGTTTGGATATTTTTAAATACTATATTTAATTTTACAGATAAAATAATATAATGGAAAATATTCGTATTCAATATTCAAGAGAACGTCAAAGAGAAAGACGGACACAAAATGCAAGACATCGAAGACAACAGATGAGTGTTGAGCAAAGACAAGAAGAATTGGCTAGAAGGCGTTCGAATTATAGACAAAATAAAGACAAAGGAAAACAAGTTCAAACATGTGATCTTTATGATA
The DNA here is from genome assembly GCF_024323335.1 of Lathyrus oleraceus. Taxonomy (NCBI): domain Eukaryota; kingdom Viridiplantae; phylum Streptophyta; class Magnoliopsida; order Fabales; family Fabaceae; genus Lathyrus; species Lathyrus oleraceus. The sequence continues at coordinate 428,047,041 of NC_066581.1, forward strand.
TGAGAACCATGATGCCATTTGAAGACTTGACAAATGCCAATTTTGCTTCTCGGTTTTATAAAAGAGCACATGACAATGAAGTTGTATCGAGTACTACATATGTCAGTCGCGTTCCATCCACGGGTTAGAAACTTTAAATTATTGTATAGATTATATTTTAATACTTTATGTTTAAAAAATATCAATTAATTATGCAAAAAAAATTGGCTAATATGTTATTTCAATACTAATTTACAAATCAAAATTTTACATATCCGATTTTCCAACAAAATAATAACCACGAAGCAAGACCATTAATAAGAAATATTGATGACAATGATTATGGTAAGTATAATTTTGTCTATACTCAAATTGATAGTAACACACATTTAGATTTATATATTGTTGCTATTTTTCAACTATAACTCTATATTGAAGTCAATACTTTCTTTTATAGAATCACATTCGCAAAATATTAATTCACCTGTTGAAACTCACGAAACACAAATTATTTTTGATCAAGGTACGATTATGTATTTTTAATCCATACCATATATTGTATGTTTTTATTTAAATATTATTTCATGTTAGTCACCATGTATATAATAAATATATTCCTTTTAATGCATGTTTTGTATGTAATAAAACACAAAATCATGATGTATTTTTCAAGCAAGACATAACATTGCTAGAAATTTTCGAAATACTGTTATGACAATAAAATCCCTACTTCCTACTTCGAGTGAGTGTAGCGATGCAATGCAAAATTGTTTCATAGAGAATATCAAGATATGTGTTGCAAAGGTGGAAAGGTGACAATTTCACAAGTGCCTGCTCCTGACGAGTTGTTACAGTTATTTTTAGACAGTTCTACTGAAGGCAGACATTTTAGACAACATATTAGAAGTTACAACCATGTAATGTCGTTTACTTCACTAGGTGTTCATGTCGACGAAAGTTTGATTGCAATTGGTCGTGGTATTTACACATCTCGTGCTCAAGGCGTAATTTATCACAAAATAGGAGGTTTTCATCCGAATCAAGGTTCAAGGCCACGTTACTTGCAGTTATACATTTATGATACCGATCATGAGCTTCAAAATAGGATGAGGGAAAACCCAATACTTAACCAAGCCGTAGTGTAGAAATTGCAAAAACTACTCCACCAATGCAACCCGTTTGTCATTGTGTTTAGGCAGCTCTCACTAGAGCCAAATATTGAAGAATGTAGGTTACTCATTAAAGAATGTTCGTCGAATCAACCGCAATATAGTCTCCCTTCAGCTTTCCAAGTTGCAACAATTGTTATAGGCAGTGGTGATGAAGATACAATAGAACGTGGAAGAGATATAAATGTCATCAACTGTGATGGAAAGCTAACAAAGGTTCAAGAAACAATGGGGTTTTATGATCCTTTACAGTATCCTATATTCTTACTATCGGAACATATGGTTGGGACATAGAAACAAAAACTAATGTTGGAAAAAATGTTACATGTCGAGAGTACTACAGTTATGTGCTTCAGGTACACGCTGAACTATTTTTCTAAGAAATATAGTTCTAAATGTGTGAAAAAATAATTCAAGATTGATTACTTTATTCAATGTAGATTCGTCGTAATGATCAATTTGTATTGTTAAAATCGGGTCGACTTTTACAACAATATGTTGTAGACAATTATGTAAAGATTGAAACAGGAAGGTTGAGATGGATCCGAAGAAATCAAAATAATATTCGATCTGAGGTAAATCATGGGTTACAAGATGCATTGCACGATGGGGAGAATAACGCAGATATTTAATATAACATACTATTTATACATGAAGAGTGTATACTTTATGTTTATACCACTATCCACACATTTAATTTTTATACTTTTCATATATTTCTGTAGATAATGTCAGACAAAGAACAATACTGCCATCGTCATTTATTGGCAGTAAGCGAGATATGATACAGAGATACCAAGATGGTATGGCCATTGTTCTTAACAATGGTAAACCAGACATATTCCTTACAATGACATGCAATCCTTCTTGGATTGAGATAACTTCCGAAGTAGGCCTCCATCAAACCCCACAAGATCGACCTGATGTGTTAACAAGAATTTTTCGATCAAAATTTGATCAGTTGAAGGATGATGTCATTAACAAAGGAGTCTTAGGAAGGGTTAAAAGTTATATGTATGTAACCGAATTTCAGAAACATGGACTACCACACGTTTATAGGCTACTCATCTTGGATACTGATGACAAGTTACGGGAACCTGAAGAGTATGATAGTGTGGTGAAAGCAGAAATACCACGACATGAATATTTTTTCTGCCATACGTTAACAGATTCTCTATCAGAAGTAAATCATAATTTTCAATGATTCTCTATCTTATCTGGTCACATACGTTAACAGATTATCATTCTCACCATCATTAAAGAAGCAATTTGTAAGAAAAATAAAGGTAAAATATTTCCATTATTTCATTGTATAATTTATGTGATAACTTCCATAAAATTCACTACTATTAACTTCCATAAATTCAATTTTTATAGACAGAGTATCACTTACTTGCATCAACAATAAATTTAATCATAATAGAAAAAGCACTATAAAAACTTGCATCAACATATGAAAATCACTATAAAAACTTAATTGCATCCACATGAAGTTTAATCACAGTAGAAAAATGTTATTTATTTCAAATCTATTTTTTTCTAATTTATCTGGTGATTGTTTGTCAGGAAATAATAGATGTCAATCAAATATATGTAGAATCAACCAAAGTATGTGAATCAACCATTATCATCACTATGAACCTTGAAAATTCATATTTCTTTTTTGAATTTAATGATATTTTTAATTTGTAAATTTTACTAATTTATTAGTAATAAGCATATTAAAAATACAAAGTTTGGATATTTTTAAATCCTACATTTAATTTTACAGATAAAATAATATAATAGAAAATATTCGTAGTCAAGATTCAAGATTAATTTATTAGTAATAAACATATTAAAAATACAAAGTTTGGATATTTTTAAATACTATATTTAATTTTACAGATAAAATAATATAATGGAAAATATTCGTATTCAATATTCAAGAGAACGTCAAAGAGAAAGACGGACACAAAATGCAAGACATCGAAGACAACAGATGAGTGTTGAGCAAAGACAAGAAGAATTGGCTAGAAGGCGTTCGAATTATAGACAAAATAAAGACAAAGGAAAACAAGTTCAAACATGTGATCTTTATGATATGAGAACCATGATGCCATTTGAAGACTTGACAAATGCCAATTTTGCTTCTCGGTTTTATAAAAGAGCACATGACAATGAAGTTGTATCGAGTACTACATATGTCAGTCGCGTTCCATCCACGGGTTAGAAACTTTAAATTATTGTATAGATTATATTTTAATACTTTATGTTTAAAAAATATCAATTAATTATGCAAAAAAAATTGGCTAATATGTTATTTCAATACTAATTTACAAATCAAAATTTTACATATCCGATTTTCCAACAAAATAATAACCACGAAGCAAGACCATTAATAAGAAATATTGATGACAATGATTATGGTAAGTATAATTTTGTCTATACTCAAATTGATAGTAACACACATTTAGATTTATATATTGTTGCTATTTTTCAACTATAACTCTATATTGAAGTCAATACTTTCTTTTATAGAATCACATTCGCAAAATATTAATTCACCTGTTGAAACTCACGAAACACAAATTATTTTTGATCAAGGTACGATTATGTATTTTTAATCCATACCATATATTGTATGTTTTTATTTAAATATTATTTCATGTTAGTCACCATGTATATAATAAATATATTCCTTTTAATGCATGTTTTGTATGTAATAAAACACAAAATCATGATGTATTTTTCAAGCAAGACATAACATTGCTAGAAATTTTCGAAATACTGTTATGACAATAAAATCCCTACTTCCTACTTCGAGTGAGTGTAGCGATGCAATGCAAAATTGTTTCATAGAGAATATCAAGATATGTGTTGCAAAGGTGGAAAGGTGACAATTTCACAAGTGCCTGCTCCTGACGAGTTGTTACAGTTATTTTTAGACAGTTCTACTGAAGGCAGACATTTTAGACAACATATTAGAAGTTACAACCATGTAATGTCGTTTACTTCACTAGGTGTTCATGTCGACGAAAGTTTGATTGCAATTGGTCGTGGTATTTACACATCTCGTGCTCAAGGCGTAATTTATCACAAAATAGGAGGTTTTCATCCGAATCAAGGTTCAAGGCCACGTTACTTGCAGTTATACATTTATGATACCGATCATGAGCTTCAAAATAGGATGAGGGAAAACCCAATACTTAACCAAGCCGTAGTGTAGAAATTGCAAAAACTACTCCACCAATGCAACCCGTTTGTCATTGTGTTTAGGCAGCTCTCACTAGAGCCAAATATTGAAGAATGTAGGTTACTCATTAAAGAATGTTCGTCGAATCAACCACAATATAGTCTCCCTTCAGCTTTCCAAGTTGCAACAATTGTTATAGGCAGTGGTGATGAAGATACAATAGAACGTGGAAGAGATATAAATGTCATCAACTGTGATGGAAAGCTAACAAAGGTTCAAGAAACAATGGGGTTTTATGATCCTTTACAGTATCCTATATTCTTACTATCGAAACATATGGTTGGGACATAGAAACAAAAACTAATGTTGGAAAAAATGTTACATGTCGAGAGTACTACAGTTATGTGCTTCAGGTACACGCTGAACTATTTTTCTAAGAAATATAGTTCTAAATGTGTGAAAAAATAATTCAAGATTGATTACTTTATTCAATGTAGATTCGTCGTAATGATCAATTTGTATTGTTAAAATCGGGTCGACTTTTACAACAATATGTTGTAGACAATTATGTAAAGATTGAAACAGGAAGGTTGAGATGGATCCGAAGAAATCAAAATAATATTCGATCTGAGGTAAATCAGGGGTTACAAGATGCATTGCACGATGGGGAGAATAACGCAGATATTTAATATAACATACTATTTATACATGAAGAGTGTATACTTTATGTTTATACCACTATCCACACATTTAATTTTTATACTTTTCATATATTTCTGTAGATAATGTCAGACAAAGAACAATACTGCCATCGTCATTTATTGGCAGTAAGCGAGATATGATACAGAGATACCAAGATGGTATGGCCATTGTTCTTAACAATGGTAAACCAGACATATTCCTTACAATGACATGCAATCCTTCTTGGATTGAGATAACTTCCGAAGTAGGCCTCCATCAAACCCCATAAGATCGACCTGATGTGTTAACAAGAATTTTTCGATCAAAATTTGATCAGTTGAAGGATGATGTCATTAACAAAGGAGTCTTAGGAAGGGTTAAAAGTTATATGTATGTAACCGAATTTCAGAAACATGGACTACCACACGTTTATAGGCTACTCATCTTGGATACTGATGACAAGTTACGGGAACCTGAAGAGTATGATAGTGTGGTGAAAGCAGAAATACCACGACATGAATATTTTTTCTGCCATACGTTAACAGATTCTCTATCAGAAGTAAATCATAATTTTCAATGATTCTCTATCTTATCTGGTCACATACGTTAACAGATTATCATTCTCACCATCATTAAAGAAGCAATTTGTAAGAAAAATAAAGGTAAAATATTTCCATTATTTCATTGTATAATTTATGTGATAACTTCCATAAAATTCACTACTATTAACTTCCATAAATTCAATTTTTATAGACAGAGTATCACTTACTTGCATCAACAATAAATTTAATCATAATAGAAAAAGCACTATAAAAACTTGCATCAACATATGAAAATCACTATAAAAACTTAATTGCATCCACATGAAGTTTAATCACAGTAGAAAAATGTTATTTATTTCAAATCTATTTTTTTCTAATTTATCTGGTGATTGTTTGTCAGGAAATAATAGATGTCAATCAAATATATGTAGAATCAACCAAAGTATGTGAATCAACCATTATCATCACTATGAACCTTGAAAATTCATATTTCTTTTTTGAATTTAATGATATTTTTAATTTGTAAATTTTACTAATTTATTAGTAATAAGCATATTAAAAATACAAAGTTTGGATATTTTTAAATCCTACATTTAATTTTACAGATAAAATAATATAATAGAAAATATTCGTAGTCAAGATTCAAGATTAATTTATTAGTAATAAACATATTAAAAATACAAAGTTTGGATATTTTTAAATACTATATTTAATTTTACAGATAAAATAATATAATGGAAAATATTCGTATTCAATATTCAAGAGAACGTCAAAGAGAAAGACGGACACAAAATGCAAGACATCGAAGACAACAGATGAGTGTTGAGCAAAGACAAGAAGAATTGGCTAGAAGGCGTTCGAATTATAGACAAAATAAAGACAAAGGAAAACAAGTTCAAACATGTGATCTTTATAATATGAGAACCATGATGCCATTTGAAGACTTGACAAATGCCAATTTTGCTTCTCGGTTTTATAAAAGAGCACATGACAATGAAGTTGTATCGAGTACTACATATGTCAGTCGCGTTCCATCCACGGGTTAGAAACTTTAAATTATTGTATAGATTATATTTTAATACTTTATGTTTAAAAAATATCAATTAATTATGAAAAAAAATTGGCTAATATGTTATTTCAATACTAATTTACAAATCAAAATTTTACATATCCGATTTTCCAACAAAATAATAACCACAAAGCAAGACCATTAATAAGAAATATTGATGACAATGATTATGGTAAGTATAATTTTGTCTATACTCAAATTGATAGTAACACACATTTAGATTTATATATTGTTGCTATTTTTCAACTATAACTCTATATTGAAGTCAATACTTTCTTTTATAGAATCACATTCGCAAAATATTAATTCACCTGTTGAAACTCACGAAACACAAATTATTTTTGATCAAGGTACGATTATGTATTTTTAATCCATACCATATATTGTATGTTTTTATTTAAATATTATTTCATGTTAGTCACCATGTATATAATAAATATATTCCTTTTAATGCATGTTTTGTATGTAATAAAACACAAAATCATGATGTATTTTTCAAGCAAGACATAACATTGCTAGAAATTTTCGAAATACTGTTATGACAATAAAATCCCTACTTCCTACTTCGAGTGAGTGTAGCGATGCAATGCAAAATTGTTTCATAGAGAATATCAAGATATGTGTTGCAAAGGTGGAAAGGTGACAATTTCACAAGTGCCTGCTCCTGACGAGTTGTTACAGTTATTTTTAGACAGTTCTACTGAAGGCAGACATTTTAGACAACATATTAGAAGTTACAACCATGTAATGTCGTTTACTTCACTAGGTGTTCATGTCGACGAAAGTTTGATTGCAATTGGTCGTGGTATTTACACATCTCGTGCTCAAGGCGTAATTTATCACAAAATAGGAGGTTTTCATCCGAATCAAGGTTCAAGGCCACGTTACTTGCAGTTATACATTTATGATACCGATCATGAGCTTCAAAATAGGATGAGGGAAAACCCAATACTTAACCAAGTCGTAGTGTAGAAATTGCAAAAACTACTCCACCAATGCAACCCGTTTGTCATTGTGTTTAGGCAGCTCTCACTAGAGCCAAATATTGAAGAATGTAGGTTACTCATTAAAGAATGTTCGTCGAATCAACCACAATATAGTCTCCCTTCAGCTTTCCAAGTTGCAACAATTGTTATAGGCAGTGGTGATGAAGATACAATAGAACGTGGAAGAGATATAAATGTCATCAACTGTGATGGAAAGCTAACAAAGGTTCAAGAAACAATGGGGTTTTATGATCCTTTACAGTATCCTATATTCTTACTATCGGAACATATGGTTGGGACATAGAAACAAAAACTAATGTTGGAAAAAATGTTACATGTCGAGAGTACTACAGTTATGTGCTTCAGGTACACGCTGAACTATTTTTCTAAGAAATATAGTTCTAAATGTGTGAAAAAATAATTCAAGATTGATTACTTTATTCAATGTAGATTCGTCGTAATGATCAATTTGTATTGTTAAAATCGGGTCGACTTTTACAACAATATGTTGTAGACAATTATGTAAAGATTGAAACAGGAAGGTTGAGATGGATCCGAAGAAATCAAAATAATATTCGATCTGAGGTAAATCAGGGGTTACAAGATGCATTGCACGATGGGGAGAATAACGCAGATATTTAATATAACATACTATTTATACATGAAGAGTGTATACTTTATGTTTATACCACTATCCACACATTTAATTTTTATACTTTTCATATATTTCTGTAGATAATGTCAGACAAAGAACAATACTGCCATCGTCATTTATTGGCAGTAAGCGAGATATGATACAGAGATACCAAGATGGTATGGCCATTGTTCTTAACAATGGTAAACCAGACATATTCCTTACAATGACATGCAATCCTTCTTGGATTGAGATAACTTCCGAAGTAGGCCTCCATCAAACCCCACAAGATCGACCTGATGTGTTAACAAGAATTTTTCGATCAAAATTTGATCAGTTGAAGGATGATGTCATTAACAAAGGAGTCTTAGGAAGGGTTAAAAGTTATATGTATGTAACCGAATTTCAGAAACATGGACTACCACACGTTTATAGGCTACTCATCTTGGATACTGATGACAAGTTACGGGAACCTGAAGAGTATGATAGTGTGGTGAAAGCAGAAATACCACGACATGAATATTTTTTCTGCCATACGTTAACAGATTCTCTATCAGAAGTAAATCATAATTTTCAATGATTCTCTATCTTATCTGGTCACATACGTTAACAGATTATCATTCTCACCATCATTAAAGAAGCAATTTGTAAGAAAAATAAAGGTAAAATATTTCCATTATTTCATTGTATAATTTATGTGATAACTTCCATAAAATTCACTACTATTAACTTCCATAAATTCAATTTTTATAGACAGAGTATCACTTACTTGCATCAACAATAAATTTAATCATAATAGAAAAAGCACTATAAAAACTTGCATCAACATATGAAAATCACTATAAAAACTTAATTGCATCCACATGAAGTTTAATCACAGTAGAAAAATGTTATTTATTTCAAATCTATTTTTTTCTAATTTATCTGGTGATTGTTTGTCAGGAAATAATAGATGTCAATCAAATATATGTAGAATCAACCAAAGTATGTGAATCAACCATTATCATCACTATGAACCTTGAAAATTCATATTTCTTTTTTGAATTTAATGATATTTTTAATTTGTAAATTTTACTAATTTATTAGTAATAAGCATATTAAAAATACAAAGTTTGGATATTTTTAAATCCTACATTTAATTTTACAGATAAAATAATATAATAGAAAATATTCGTAGTCAAGATTCAAGATTAATTTATTAGTAATAAACATATTAAAAATACAAAGTTTGGATATTTTTAAATACTATATTTAATTTTACAGATAAAATAATATAATGGAAAATATTCGTATTCAATATTCAAGAGAACGTCAAAGAGAAAGACGGACACAAAATGCAAGACATCGAAGACAACAGATGAGTGTTGAGCAAAGACAAGAAGAATTGGCTAGAAGGCGTTCGAATTATAGACAAAATAAAGACAAAGGAAAACAAGTTCAAACATGTGATCTTTATGATATGAGAACCATGATGCCATTTGAAGACTTGACAAATGCCAATTTTGCTTCTCGGTTTTATAAAAGAGCACATGACAATGAAGTTGTATCGAGTACTACATATGTCAGTCGCGTTCCATCCACGGGTTAGAAACTTTAAATTATTGTATAGATTATATTTTAATACTTTATGTTTAAAAAATATCAATTAATTATGCAAAAAAAATTGGCTAATATGTTATTTCAATACTAATTTACAAATCAAAATTTTACATATCCGATTTTTCAACAAAATAATAACCACGAAGCAAGACCATTAATAAGAAATATTGATGACAATGATTATGGTAAGTATAATTTTGTCTATACTCAAATTGATAGTAACACACATTTAGATTTATATATTGTTGCTATTTTTCAACTATAACTCTATATTGAAGTCAATACTTTCTTTTATAGAATCACATTCGCAAAATATTAATTCACCTGTTGAAACTCACGAAACACAAATTATTTTTGATCAAGGTACGATTATGTATTTTTAATCCATACCATATATTGTATGTTTTTATTTAAATATTATTTCATGTTAGTCACCATGTATATAATAAATATATTCCTTTTAATGCATGTTTTGTATGTAATAAAACACAAAATCATGATGTATTTTTCAAGCAAGACATAACATTGCTAGAAATTTTCGAAATACTGTTATGACAATAAAATCCCTACTTCCTACTTCGAGTGAGTGTAGCGATGCAATGCAAAATTGTTTCATAGAGAATATCAAGATATGTGTTGCAAAGGTGGAAAGGTGACAATTTCACAAGTGCCTGCTCCTGACGAGTTGTTACAGTTATTTTTAGACAGTTCTACTGAAGGCAGACATTTTAGACAACATATTAGAAGTTACAACCATGTAATGTCGTTTACTTCACTAGGTGTTCATGTCGACGAAAGTTTGATTGCAATTGGTCGTGGTATTTACACATCTCGTGCTCAAGGCGTAATTTATCACAAAATAGGAGGTTTTCATCCGAATCAAGGTTCAAGGCCACGTTACTTGCAGTTATACATTTATGATACCGATCATGAGCTTCAAAATAGGATGAGGGAAAACCCAATACTTAACCAAGCCGTAGTGTAGAAATTGCAAAAACTACTCCACCAATGCAACCCGTTTGTCATTGTGTTTAGGCAGCTCTCACTAGAGCCAAATATTGAAGAATGTAGGTTACTCATTAAAGAATGTTCGTCGAATCAACCGCAATATAGTCTCCCTTCAGCTTTCCAAGTTGCAACAATTGTTATAGGCAGTGGTGATGAAGATACAATAGAACGTGGAAGAGATATAAATGTCATCAACTGTGATGGAAAGCTAACAAAGGTTCAAGAAACAATGGGGTTTTATGATCCTTTACAGTATCCTATATTCTTACTATCGGAACATATGGTTGGGACATAGAAACAAAAACTAATGTTGGAAAAAATGTTACATGTCGAGAGTACTACAGTTATGTGCTTCAGGTACACGCTGAACTATTTTTCTAAGAAATATAGTTCTAAATGTGTGAAAAAATAATTCAAGATTGATTACTTTATTCAATGTAGATTCGTCGTAATGATCAATTTGTATTGTTAAAATCGGGTCAACTTTTACAACAATATGTTGTAGACAATTATGTAAAGATTGAAACAGGAAGGTTGAGATGGATCCGAAGAAATCAAAATAATATTCGATCTGAGGTAAATCAGGGGTTACAAGATGCATTGCACGATGGGGAGAATAACGCAGATATTTAATATAACATACTATTTATACATGAAGAGTGTATACTTTATGTTTATACCACTATCCACACATTTAATTTTTATACTTTTCATATATTTCTGTAGATAATGTCAGACAAAGAACAATACTGCCATCGTCATTTATTGGCAGTAAGCGAGATATGATACAGAGATACCAAGATGGTATGGCCATTGTTCTTAACAATGGTAAACCAGACATATTCCTTACAATGACATGCAATCCTTCTTGGATTGAGATAACTTCCGAAGTAGGCCTCCATCAAACCCCACAAGATCGACCTGATGTGTTAACAAGAATTTTTCGATCAAAATTTGATCAGTTGAAGGATGATGTCATTAACAAAGGAGTCTTAGGAAGGGTTAAAAGTTATATGTATGTAACCGAATTTCAGAAACATGGACTACCACACGTTTATAGGCTACTCATCTTGGATACTGATGACAAGTTACGGGAACCTGAACAGTATGATAGTGTGGTGAAAGCAGAAATACCACGACATGAATATTTTTTCTGCCATACGTTAACAGATTCTCTATCAGAAGTAAATCATAATTTTCAATGATTCTCTATCTTATCTGGTCACATACGTTAACAGATTATCATTCTCACCATCATTAAAGAAGCAATTTGTAAGAAAAATAAAGGTAAAATATTTCCATTATTTCATTGTATAATTTATGTGATAACTTCCATAAAATTCACTACTATTAACTTCCATAAATTCAATTTTTATAGACAGAGTATCACTTACTTGCATCAACAATAAATTTAATCATAATAGAAAAAGCACTATAAAAACTTGCATCAACATATGAAAATCACTACGTCAAAAATGACTTTTAACAGCGCATCTTAGACAGCGCTTTTAAAAGAAAGCGCTGTCTAAGGTTAAAATTAAAATAAAACACGGAAAATGTTCCAAAAAAATAATGAAAGCGCTGTCTAAGGGGGGGTCTTAGACAGCGCTTTCTAAAAGCGCTGTCTAAGACCCCCCCTTAGACAGCGCTTTTAGAAAGCGCTGTCTAAGACCCCCCCTTAGACAGCGCTTTTAGGCTGAAAAAAAAAATGAAAAAAAAAGTATAAAGGAGAAAAAGTGTGATAAACCAAAATTCGCATGCTACGCACGTGTATCTTTCTTCCCAAAGCGCTCTGTTCTGAACTTGAGCAACATCATTTTCATATCAACAAACCATGGCATTCTTGTTGAGCAAATCAACCCTAGCTTCTCATTTTCGATCCACATCTCAGGTATTCATTCTATTCAAATTACACATCGAATCCTAATCATTTTCCATTTCATAATAACTTGGAATTTTGTTTTTTTCATCTCTGATTCATTATTGTCTTAAATCGAAAGCAGAAAATCGAAGATCCCGTTTCCCTCTCGCGCCGTCAGTTCCATGTTGAACCCGGGACTCGTGAAAAAGCTGTAAGCTTCTACTTTTCCATTTTTTACCTAATTTTCTCTCGATTTAGGGCTTCTAGATTACGGATTTCATTATAAATTACTTCGATTTAACCTTATATTAACCCAAATAATTTGTTGATTTTTTTATGTATATCACTTAGTAGGCATCATTTTTGTGATTTCTTTTATTTGCTGCAGCTCTTGGCAGAAGATTCAGCTCTCAAGCCATTCAAATCATATAAGCAGAGTGTAAAAAAGCTCCGGAAAATTGGGGATGTTTTAACTATTGTTGTTGTTGCAGGTATGCTATCTTCTAATCCTTCTTTTGATAAAATAAATGCGGGTTTAGGGATGTGTAGCACGGATACCTCGAACACAACCCCGACACTGACACGGTGACACCGGTAATAATTTGAAAATTTGGATAAATTAAACTTAATCACAAGTGTCGGTGCAAGTGTTCCACACGGACACGAACACTGACACATCTTTTTCAGAGGTGTCGGTGCTACATAGATGACAGAAAATTAGATGATTTTGATGTGAAGTGATGAAACCATGGCTTTGGTTTGTCATTAAAGTTTTCTCAAGGAGTCTGAAATCTGAAGCTAAAACATTTGAATGGGCCAAGGTTATTAATGGTGTATGGCATTTGATGGCCAAATAAGATGTTTGACATTAGCAAAATCCTTAGGGATTTGGAAATCCAGTATGCTTCTGTAGTTTAATTGTTAATACAAGATTACTTCAAAAATAATTGGGGTTACCGAATCTCATAGATTATTAAAATTACACTATTTGGATATTTTTCTAAAAATAATGCATTGCGGGGGATGTGATTCTCTTTAATCCCGAGGGTGCATTCTTGATACATGATATTATCACAGCCAGTTTATGATTGAATCAATTGGTCATTTTTCTTACCAGGTATATGGTTCCTTTTTACATCAATAATTTCCTCATATTTTAGCAGCTTCATTAGTCACCAATATAATCACTTCCATAATTGTTGAAATTCTTAACTGTACATCTCGTTGGTTTTGAAGCTCTACAATTGGAGGAAATAGCTTCCAGATTCTTATGTCAACATGTCAAAATTGGTCAAACTGTAAGTCAATTTTGTAATCCCTTGTTCATAAATAGATTTTGCATGCTTTTTCCGGTTGAAGGAATGAATCTGAAGTTCTATTCTAGACCCTTTATCTTAATTTTTAAGGTGTGAACTGTGAAGTATCAATTTGGGTTACCATGCGGATAATGTATTTTAGTAACAACCATATGAACCATGCATTTTTATTAATTAGTTCCCAATACTTTTCGTCAGTGGCTGCATGCTTTGTAATTTGTATATGACTAACTGGGAAAGAACAATTGGATGAAGGACCAACTATAGAAAAATTAAATCTCCACTTGAATAGTTTAATGATATATTCTTTAGTATATATAAAGACCCATTCTTTAGTTATGTGGAACTAAATTTAGCTTCTTTAAACAATTTTCTTTTAAGTTGTTGATTTTTGTATTTCTATAATTTTTTTATATTAATACAGAGATATAACGTGCTTTATGGATTTCTTTGCAGATTAGTTACTACTTCTGCTAGACAATCACAGGATGCATGGGGTTCAGCAGACTGGACTGAAGTCGAGGTAGCTATATACTATTACTACCAATCATGTATACAATTACTTTATGCATCACCGTTTTTAGGATAATCGCTTAATTAGCCTGTTTTATCCAAACAGGATCGGTAACCACTTATTCAATAACTCTATATTATATGGGACTTATTTGCATTTGGATGTCTGTCTTGAAGCTATTTGCATTATCAGCATTTCTTTTCTTTGTAAAAATAGAATTTTGAGTGGATAAGGGGATAAGTTCAACACACATTGTTTCCTTTGGGATATCTTGACCAACTTATTATTAAAGTAAGCTGAAACAACTTATGAGATAGTCATCAAATTTCAGATGATTCTATCTTTTTGAGAGCGTGTCACTCACTCACTAACTTTTCTATTCACAAATAATTTCAGGGATCATGGATTCTCAAACCCAAAAGCTCCAAACCCAATTTTGTTGTACATTTTGTGGGAGGTATATTTGTAGGAGCTGCACCTCAGCTTACCTACCGCTGGTTCCTTGAGCGCCTAGCAGAAAAGTAAGTCCATGTGGTATGATTATTACTTGTGTGCTTATTGAAGGCTTTTTTTTTTCCTTTTCTTTTTTAAATGCATATATTGATTTGTTAGAGTAGAATCTTTGAATGAACGCTGAACTTTGTTCTAGGAAATATTTCATATCAGGATCATTTGAGTCTCATATATCTAGGATCTGTAGTTGAAAAAATAGCTAACTTTAAAACCATTTGTTACTAGGGGTGTATTGGTCATTGCAACTCCATATGCCAGTGGGTTTGATCACTTCTTCATTGCAGATGAAGTGCAGTTTAAATTTGACCGGTGCTACCGCACACTACAAGAAACAGTAAGCCTCATCTCATTATCCAAGGGATGGCTTCTTTGTTTTTTTAATTTTCAAACAATTCATTAGAAGTACTCATTGTTTCAGGTCAAAGAGCTTCCTATTTTTGGTGTTGGCCATTCTCTGGGATCGCTTGTCCACCTCCTGATTGGTATATTCATAATCTTCTGTTACACTTGATTGTAAAAAGTAAATTGATTTGTAGATACTGAATTGCATTTGCTATTTAACCAGGGTCAAGATATGCAGTGCAAAGATCTGGAAATGTTCTCATGGCATTCAATAACAAGGTATTCATCCAGCAATCAACGAAATATAGCGCTGTCTAAGCCCCCCCCCCCCCCCCCTTAGACAGCGCTTTGGGCAAAAGCGCTGTCTAAGCCCCCCCCCCTTAGACAGCGCTTTTGCCTAAAGCGCTGTCTAAGGTATACCTAAAAAAATTAAAATAGGGGGGCTTAGACAGCGCTTTTGCCTAAAGCGCTGTCTAATCCCCCCCCCCCTTAGACAGCGCTTTTGCCAAAAGCGCTGTCTAAGGTATACCTAAAAAAATTAAAATAGGGGGGCTTAGACAGCGCTTTTGCCCAAAGCGCTGTCTAAGGGGGGGGCTTAGACAGCGCTTTTAAGATTTAAACAAGCGCTGTCTAAACCTTTAGCAGCGGAGGCTTAGACAGCGCTTTAAAGCGCTGTCTAAGGCTAAAAAAAGCGCTGTCTAAGGTCTTGTTTGGCGTAGTGAATCACTATAAAAACTTAATTGCATCCACATGAAGTTTAATCACAGTAGAAAAATGTTATTTATTTCAAATCTATTTTTTTCTAATTTATCTGGTGATTGTTTGTCAGGAAATAATAGATGTCAATCAAATATATGTAGAATCAACCAAAGTATGTGAATCAACCATTATCATCACTATGAACCTTGAAAATTCATATTTCTTTTTTGAATTTAATGATATTTTTAATTTGTAAATTTTACTAATTTATTAGTAATAAGCATATTAAAAATACAAAGTTTGGATATTTTTAAATCCTACATTTAATTTTACAGATAAAATAATATAATAGAAAATATTCGTAGTCAAGATTCAAGATTAATTTATTAGTAATAAACATATTAAAAATACAAAGTTTGGATATTTTTAAATACTATATTTAATTTTACAGATAAAATAATATAATGGAAAATATTCGTATTCAATATTCAAGAGAACGTCAAAGAGAAAGACGGACACAAAATGCAAGACATCGAAGACAACAGATGAGTGTTGAGCAAAGACAAGAAGAATTGGCTAGAAGGCGTTCGAATTATAGACAAAATAAAGACAAAGGAAAACAAGTTCAAACATGTGATCTTTATAATATGAGAACCATGATGCCATTTGAAGACTTGACAAATGCCAATTTTGCTTCTCGGTTTTATAAAAGAGCACATGACAATGAAGTTGTATCGAGTACTACATATGTCAGTCGCGTTCCATCCACGGGTTAGAAACTTTAAATTATTGTATAGATTATATTTTAATACTTTATGTTTAAAAAATATCAATTAATTATGAAAAAAAATTGGCTAATATGTTATTTCAATACTAATTTACAAATCAAAATTTTACATATCCGATTTTCCAACAAAATAATAACCACAAAGCAAGACCATTAATAAGAAATATTGATGACAATGATTATGGTAAGTATAATTTTGTCTATACTCAAATTGATAGTAACACACATTTAGATTTATATATTGTTGCTATTTTTCAACTATAACTCTATATTGAAGTCAATACTTTCTTTTATAGAATCACATTCGCAAAATATTAATTCACCTGTTGAAACTCACGAAACACAAATTATTTTTGATCAAGGTACGATTATGTATTTTAATCCATACCATATATTGTATGTTTTTATTTAAATATTATTTCATGTTAGTCACCATGTATATAATAAATATATTCCTTTTAATGCATGTTTTGTATGTAATAAAACACAAAATCATGATGTATTTTTCAAGCAAGACATAACATTGCTAGAAATTTTCGAAATACTGTTATGACAATAAAATCCCTACTTCCTACTTCGAGTGAGTGTAGCGATGCAATGCAAAATTGTTTCATAGAGAATATCAAGATATGTGTTGCAAAGGTGGAAAGGTGACAATTTCACAAGTGCCTGCTCCTGACGAGTTGTTACAGTTATTTTTAGACAGTTCTACTGAAGGCAGACATTTTAGACAACATATTAGAAGTTACAACCATGTAATGTCGTTTACTTCACTAGGTGTTCATGTCGACGAAAGTTTGATTGCAATTGGTCGTGGTATTTACACATCTCGTGCTCAAGGCGTAATTTATCACAAAATAGGAGGTTTTCATCCGAATCAAGGTTCAAGGCCACGTTACTTGCAGTTATACATTTATGATACCGATCATGAGCTTCAAAATAGGATGAGGGAAAACCCAATACTTAACCAAGCCGTAGTGTAGAAATTGCAAAAACTACTCCACCAATGCAACCCGTTTGTCATTGTGTTTAGGCAGCTCTCACTAGAGCCAAATATTGAAGAATGTAGGTTACTCATTAAAGAATGTTCGTCGAATCAACCACAATATAGTCTCCCTTCAGCTTTCCAAGTTGCAACAATTGTTATAGGCAGTGGTGATGAAGATACAATAGAACGTGGAAGAGATATAAATGTCATCAACTGTGATGGAAAGCTAACAAAGGTTCAAGAAACAATGGGGTTTTATGATCCTTTACAGTATCCTATATTCTTACTATCGAAACATATGGTTGGGACATAGAAACAAAAACTAATGTTGGAAAAAATGTTACATGTCGAGAGTACTACAGTTATGTGCTTCAGGTACACGCTGAACTATTTTTCTAAGAAATATAGTTCTAAATGTGTGAAAAAATAATTCAAGATTGATTACTTTATTCAATGTAGATTCGTCGTAATGATCAATTTGTATTGTTAAAATCGGGTCGACTTTTACAACAATATGTTGTAGACAATTATGTAAAGATTGAAACAGGAAGGTTGAGATGGATCCGAAGAAATCAAAATAATATTCGATCTGAGGTAAATCAGGGGTTACAAGATGCATTGCACGATGGGGAGAATAACGCAGATATTTAATATAACATACTATTTATACATGAAGAGTGTATACTTTATGTTTATACCACTATCCACACATTTAATTTTTATACTTTTCATATATTTCTGTAGATAATGTCAGACAAAGAACAATACTGCCATCGTCATTTATTGGCAGTAAGCAAGATATGATACAGAGATACCAAGATGGTATGGCCATTGTTCTTAACAATGGTAAACCAGACATATTCCTTACAATGACATGCAATCCTTCTTGGATTGAGATAACTTCCGAAGTAGGCCTCCATCAAACCCCACAAGATCGACCTGATGTGTTAACAAGAATTTTTCGATCAAAATTTGATCAGTTGAAGGATGATGTCATTAACAAAGGAGTCTTAGGAAGGGTTAAAAGTTATATGTATGTAACCGAATTTCAGAAACATGGACTACCACACGTTTATAGGCTACTCATCTTGGATACTGATGACAAGTTACGGGAACCTGAAGAGTATGATAGTGTGGTGAAAGCAGAAATACCACGACATGAATATTTTTTCTGCCATACGTTAACAGATTCTCTATCAGAAGTAAATCATAATTTTCAATGATTCTCTATCTTATCTGGTCACATACGTTAACAGATTATCATTCTCACCATCATTAAAGAAGCAATTTGTAAGAAAAATAAAGGTAAAATATTTCCATTATTTCATTGTATAATTTATGTGATAACTTCCATAAAATTCACTACTATTAACTTCCATAAATTCAATTTTTATAGACAGAGTATCACTTACTTGCATCAACAATAAATTTAATCATAATAGAAAAAGCACTATAAAAACTTGCATCAACATATGAAAATCACTATAAAAACTTAATTGCATCCACATGAAGTTTAATCACAGTAGAAAAATGTTATTTATTTCAAATCTATTTTTTTCTAATTTATCTGGTGATTGTTTGTCAGGAAATAATAGATGTCAATCAAATATATGTAGAATCAACCAAAGTATGTGAATCAACCATTATCATCACTATGAACCTTGAAAATTCATATTTCTTTTTTGAATTTAATGATATTTTTAATTTGTAAATTTTACTAATTTATTAGTAATAAGCATATTAAAAATACAAAGTTTGGATATTTTTAAATCCTACATTTAATTTTACAGATAAAATAATATAATAGAAAATATTCGTAGTCAAGATTCAAGATTAATTTATTAGTAATAAACATATTAAAAATACAAAGTTTGGATATTTTTAAATACTATATTTAATTTTACAGATAAAATAATATAATGGAAAATATTCGTATTCAATATTCAAGAGAACGTCAAAGAGAAAGACGGACACAAAATGCAAGACATCGAAGACAACAGATGAGTGTTGAGCAAAGACAAGAAGAATTGGCTAGAAGGCGTTCGAATTATAGACAAAATAAAGACAAAGGAAAACAAGTTCAAACATGTGATCTTTATGATATGAGAACCATGATGCCATTTGAAGACTTGACAAATGCCAATTTTGCTTCTCGGTTTTATAAAAGAGCACATGACAATGAAGTTGTATCGAGTACTACATATGTCAGTCGCGTTCCATCCACGGGTTAGAAACTTTAAATTATTGTATAGATTATATTTTAATACTTTATGTTTAAAAAATATCAATTAATTATGCAAAAAAAATTGGCTAATATGTTATTTCAATACTAATTTACAAATCAAAATTTTACATATCCGATTTTCCAACAAAATAATAACCACGAAGCAAGACCATTAATAAGAAATATTGATGACAATGATTATGGTAAGTATAATTTTGTCTATACTCAAATTGATAGTAACACACATTTAGATTTATATATTGTTGCTATTTTTCAACTATAACTCTATATTGAAGTCAATACTTTCTTTTATAGAATCACATTCGCAAAATATTAATTCACCTGTTGAAACTCACGAAACACAAATTATTTTTGATCAAGGTACGATTATGTATTTTTAATCCATACCATATATTGTATGTTTTTATTTAAATATTATTTCATGTTAGTCACCATGTATATAATAAATATATTCCTTTTAATGCATGTTTTGTATGTAATAAAACACAAAATCATGATGTATTTTTCAAGCAAGACATAACATTGCTAGAAATTTTCGAAATACTGTTATGACAATAAAATCCCTACTTCCTACTTCGAGTGAGTGTAGCGATGCAATGCAAAATTGTTTCATAGAGAATATCAAGATATGTGTTGCAAAGGTGGAAAGGTGACAATTTCACAAGTGCCTGCTCCTGACGAGTTGTTACAGTTATTTTTAGACAGTTCTACTGAAGGCAGACATTTTAGACAACATATTAGAAGTTACAACCATGTAATGTCGTTTACTTCACTAGGTGTTCATGTCGACGAAAGTTTGATTGCAATTGGTCGTGGTATTTACACATCTCGTGCTCAAGGCGTAATTTATCACAAAATAGGAGGTTTTCATCCGAATCAAGGTTCAAGGCCACGTTACTTGCAGTTATACATTTATGATACCGATCATGAGCTTCAAAATAGGATGAGGGAAAACCCAATACTTAACCAAGCCGTAGTGTAGAAATTGCAAAAACTACTCCACCAATGCAACCCGTTTGTCATTGTGTTTAGGCAGCTCTCACTAGAGCCAAATATTGAAGAATGTAGGTTACTCATTAAAGAATGTTCGTCGAATCAACCACAATATAGTCTCCCTTCAGCTTTCCAAGTTGCAACAATTGTTATAGGCAGTGGTGATGAAGATACAATAGAACGTGGAAGAGATATAAATGTCATCAACTGTGATGGAAAGCTAACAAAGGTTCAAGAAACAATGGGGTTTTATGATCCTTTACAGTATCCTATATTCTTACTATCGGAACATATGGTTGGGACATAGAAACAAAAACTAATGTTGGAAAAAATGTTACATGTCGAGAGTACTACAGTTATGTGCTTCAGGTACACGCTGAACTATTTTTCTAAGAAATATAGTTCTAAATGTGTGAAAAAATAATTCAAGATTGATTACTTTATTCAATGTAGATTCGTCGTAATGATCAATTTGTATTGTTAAAATCGGGTCGACTTTTACAACAATATGTTGTAGACAATTATGTAAAGATTGAAACAGGAAGGTTGAGATGGATCCGAAGAAATCAAAATAATATTCGATCTGAGGTAAATCAGGGGTTACAAGATGCATTGCACGATGGGGAGAATAACGCAGATATTTAATATAACATACTATTTATACATGAAGAGTGTATACTTTATGTTTATACCACTATCCACACATTTAATTTTTATACTTTTCATATATTTCTGTAGATAATGTCAGACAAAGAACAATACTGCCATCGTCATTTATTGGCAGTAAGCGAGATATGATACAGAGATACCAAGATGGTATGGCCATTGTTCTTAACAATGGTAAACCAGACATATTCCTTACAATGACATGCAATCCTTCTTGGATTGAGATAACTTCCGAAGTAGGCCTCCATCAAACCCCACAAGATCGACCTGATGTGTTAACAAGAATTTTTCGATCAAAATTTGATCAGTTGAAGGATGATGTCATTAACAAAGGAGTCTTAGGAAGGGTTAAAAGTTATATGTATGTAACCGAATTTCAGAAACATGGACTACCACACGTTTATAGGCTACTCATCTTGGATACTGATGACAAGTTACGGGAACCTGAAGAGTATGATAGTGTGGTGAAAGCAGAAATACCACGACATGAATATTTTTTCTGCCATACGTTAACAGATTCTCTATCAGAAGTAAATCATAATTTTCAATGATTCTCTATCTTATCTGGTCACATACGTTAACAGATTATCATTCTCACCATCATTAAAGAAGCAATTTGTAAGAAAAATAAAGGTAAAATATTTCCATTATTTCATTGTATAATTTATGTGATAACTTCCATAAAATTCACTACTATTAACTTCCATAAATTCAATTTTTATAGACAGAGTATCACTTACTTGCATCAACAATAAATTTAATCATAATAGAAAAAGCACTATAAAAACTTGCATCAACATATGAAAATCACTATAAAAACTTAATTGCATCCACATGAAGTTTAATCACAGTAGAAAAATGTTATTTATTTCAAATCTATTTTTTTCTAATTTATCTGGTGATTGTTTGTCAGGAAATAATAGATGTCAATCAAATATATGTAGAATCAACCAAAGTATGTGAATCAACCATTATCATCACTATGAACCTTGAAAATTCATATTTCTTTTTTGAATTTAATGATATTTTTAATTTGTAAATTTTACTAATTTATTAGTAATAAGCATATTAAAAATACAAAGTTTGGATATTTTTAAATCCTACATTTAATTTTACAGATAAAATAATATAATAGAAAATATTCGTAGTCAAGATTCAAGATTAATTTATTAGTAATAAACATATTAAAAATACAAAGTTTGGATATTTTTAAATACTATATTTAATTTTACAGATAAAATAATATAATGGAAAATATTCGTATTCAATATTCAAGAGAACGTCAAAGAGAAAGACGGACACAAAATGCAAGACATCGAAGACAACAGATGAGTGTTGAGCAAAGACAAGAAGAATTGGCTAGAAGGCGTTCGAATTATAGACAAAATAAAGACAAAGGAAAACAAGTTCAAACATGTGATCTTTATGATATGAGAACCATGATGCCATTTGAAGACTTGACAAATGCCAATTTTGCTTCTCGGTTTTATAAAAGAGCACATGACAATGAAGTTGTATCGAGTACTACATATGTCAGTCGCGTTCCATCCACGGGTTAGAAACTTTAAATTATTGTATAGATTATATTTTAATACTTTATGTTTAAAAAATATCAATTAATTATGCAAAAAAAATTGGCTAATATGTTATTTCAATACTAATTTACAAATCAAAATTTTACATATCCGATTTTCCAACAAAATAATAACCACGAAGCAAGACCATTAATAAGAAATATTGATGACAATGATTATGGTAAGTATAATTTTGTCTATACTCAAATTGATAGTAACACACATTTAGATTTATATATTGTTGCTATTTTTCAACTATAACTCTATATTGAAGTCAATACTTTCTTTTATAGAATCACATTCGCAAAATATTAATTCACCTGTTGAAACTCACGAAACACAAATTATTTTTGATCAAGGTACGATTATGTATTTTTAATCCATACCATATATTGTATGTTTTTATTTAAATATTATTTCATGTTAGTCACCATGTATATAATAAATATATTCCTTTTAATGCATGTTTTGTATGTAATAAAACACAAAATCATGATGTATTTTTCAAGCAAGACATAACATTGCTAGAAATTTTCGAAATACTGTTATGACAATAAAATCCCTACTTCCTACTTCGAGTGAGTGTAGCGATGCAATGCAAAATTGTTTCATAGAGAATATCAAGATATGTGTTGCAAAGGTGGAAAGGTGACAATTTCACAAGTGCCTGCTCCTGACGAGTTGTTACAGTTATTTTTAGACAGTTCTACTGAAGGCAGACATTTTAGACAACATATTAGAAGTTACAACCATGTAATGTCGTTTACTTCACTAGGTGTTCATGTCGACGAAAGTTTGATTGCAATTGGTCGTGGTATTTACACATCTCGTGCTCAAGGCGTAATTTATCACAAAATAGGAGGTTTTCATCCGAATCAAGGTTCAAGGCCACGTTACTTGCAGTTATACATTTATGATACCGATCATGAGCTTCAAAATAGGATGAGGGAAAACCCAATACTTAACCAAGCCGTAGTGTAGAAATTGCAAAAACTACTCCACCAATGCAACCCGTTTGTCATTGTGTTTAGGCAGCTCTCACTAGAGCCAAATATTGAAGAATGTAGGTTACTCATTAAAGAATGTTCTTCGAATCAACCACAATATAGTCTCCCTTCAGCTTTCCAAGTTGCAACAATTGTTATAGGCAGTGGTGATGAAGATACAATAGAACGTGGAAGAGATATAAATGTCATCAACTGTGATGGAAAGCTAACAAAGGTTCAAGAAACAATGGGGTTTTATGATCCTTTACAGTATCCTATATTCTTACTATCGAAACATATGGTTGGGACATAGAAACAAAAACTAATGTTGGAAAAAATGTTACATGTCGAGAGTACTACAATTATGTGCTTCAGGTACACGCTGAACTATTTTTCTAAGAAATATAGTTCTAAATGTGTGAAAAAATAATTCAAGATTGATTACTTTATTCAATGTAGATTCGTCGTAATGATCAATTTGTATTGTTAAAATCGGGTCGACTTTTACAACAATATGTTGTAGACAATTATGTAAAGATTGAAACAGGAAGGTTGAGATGGATCCGAAGAAATCAAAATAATATTCGATCTGAGGTAAATCAGGGGTTACAAGATGCATTGCACGATGGGGAGAATAACGCAGATATTTAATATAACATACTATTTATACATGAAGAGTGTATACTTTATGTTTATACCACTATCCACACATTTAATTTTTATACTTTTCATATATTTCTGTAGATAATGTCAGACAAAGAACAATACTGCCATCGTCATTTATTGGCAGTAAGCGAGATATGATACAGAGATACCAAGATGGTATGGCCATTGTTCTTAACAATGGTAAACCAGACATATTCCTTACAATGACATGCAATCCTTCTTGGATTGAGATAACTTCCGAAGTAGGCCTCCATCAAACCCCACAAGATCGACCTGATGTGTTAACAAGAATTTTTCGATCAAAATTTGATCAGTTGAAGGATGATGTCATTAACAAAGGAGTCTTAGGAAGGGTTAAAAGTTATATGTATGTAACCGAATTTCAGAAACATGGACTACCACACGTTTATAGGCTACTCATCTTGGATACTGATGACAAGTTACGGGAACCTGAAGAGTATGATAGTGTGGTGAAAGCAGAAATACCACGACATGAATATTTTTTCTGCCATACGTTAACAGATTCTCTATCAGAAGTAAATCATAATTTTCAATGATTCTCTATCTTATCTGGTCACATACGTTAACAGATTATCATTCTCACCTTCATTAAAGAAGCAATTTGTAAGAAAAATAAAGGTAAAATATTTCCATTATTTCATTGTATAATTTATGTGATAACTTCCATAAAATTCACTACTATTAACTTCCATAAATTCAATTTTTATAGACAGAGTATCACTTACTTGCATCAACAATAAATTTAATCATAATAGAAAAAGCACTATAAAAACTTGCATCAACATATGAAAATCACTATAAAAACTTAATTGCATCCACATGAAGTTTAATCACAGTAGAAAAATGTTATTTATTTCAAATCTATTTTTTTCTAATTTATCTGGTGATTGTTTGTCAGGAAATAATAGATGTCAATCAAATATATGTAGAATCAACCAAAGTATGTGAATCAACCATTATCATCACTATGAACCTTGAAAATTCATATTTCTTTTTTGAATTTAATGATATTTTTAATTTGTAAATTTTACTAATTTATTAGTAATAAGCATATTAAAAATACAAAGTTTGGATATTTTTAAATCCTAAATTTAATTTTACAGATAAAATAATATAATAGAAAATATTCGTAGTCAAGATTCAAGATTAATTTATTAGTAATAAACATATTAAAAATACAAAGTTTGGATATTTTTAAATACTATATTTAATTTTACAGATAAAATAATATAATGGAAAATATTCGTATTCAATATTCAAGAGAACGTCAAAGAGAAAGACGGACACAAAATGCAAGACATCGAAGACAACAGATGAGTGTTGAGCAAAGACAAGAAGAATTGGCTAGAAGGCGTTCGAATTATAGACAAAATAAAGACAAAGGAAAACAAGTTCAAACATGTGATCTTTATGATATGAGAACCATGATGCCATTTGAAGACTTGACAAATGCCAATTTTGCTTCTCGGTTTTATAAAAGAGCACATGACAATGAAGTTGTATCGAGTACTACATATGTCAGTCGCGTTCCATCCACGGGTTAGAAACTTTAAATTATTGTATAGATTATATTTTAATACTTTATGTTTAAAAAATATCAATTAATTATGCAAAAAAAATTGGCTAATATGTTATTTCAATACTAATTTACAAATCAAAATTTTACATATCCGATTTTCCAACAAAATAATAACCACGAAGCAAGACCATTAATAAGAAATATTGATGACAATGATTATGGTAAGTATAATTTTGTCTATACTCAAATTGATAGTAACACACATTTAGATTTATATATTGTTGCTATTTTTCAACTATAACTCTATATTGAAGTCAATACTTTCTTTTATAGAATCACATTCGCAAAATATTAATTCACCTGTTGAAACTCACGAAACACAAATTATTTTTGATCAAGGTACGATTATGTATTTTTAATCCATACCATATATTGTATGTTTTTATTTAAATATTATTTCATGTTAGTCACCATGTATATAATAAATATATTCCTTTTAATGCATGTTTTGTATGTAATAAAACACAAAATCATGATGTATTTTTCAAGCAAGACATAACATTGCTAGAAATTTTCGAAATACTGTTATGACAATAAAATCCCTACTTCCTACTTCGAGTGAGTGTAGACGATGCAATGCAAAATTGTTTCATAGAGAATATCAAGATATGTGTTGCAAAGGTGGAAAGGTGACAATTTCACAAGTGCCTGCTCCTGACGAGTTGTTACAGTTATTTTTAGACAGTTCTACTGAAGGCAGACATTTTAGACAACATATTAGAAGTTACAACCATGTAATGTCGTTTACTTCACTAGGTGTTCATGTAGACGAAAGTTTGGTTTCAACTGGTCGTGGTATTTACACATTTTGTGCTCAAGGCGTAATTTATCACAAAGTAGGAGGTTTTCATCCGAATCAAGGTTCAAGGCCACGTTACTTGTAGTTATACATTTATGATATCGATCATGAGCTTCAAAATAGGATGAGGGAAAACCCAATACTTGACCAAGCCGTAGTGTATAAATTGCAAAAACTACTCCACCAATGCAACCCGTTTGTGATTGTGTAGGCAGCTTGCACTAGAGCCAAATATTGAAGAATGTAGGTTACTCATTAAAGAACGTCCGTCGAATCAACCACAATATAGTGTCCCTTCAGCTTCCCAAGTCACAACAATTGTTCTAGGCGGTGGTGATGAACATACAATAGAACGTGGAAGAGATATAAATGTCATCAACTGTGATGGAAAGCTAACAAAGGTTCAAGAAACAATGGGGTATTATGATCCTTTACAGTATCTTATATTGTTACCGTTCGGAACATATGGTTGGGACATAGAAACAAAAACTAATGTTCGAAAAAATGTTACATGCCGAGAGTACTACAGTTATGTGCTTCAGGTACCCGCTGAACTATTTTTCTAAGAAATATACTTCTAAATGTGTGAAAAAATAATTCAAGATTGATTACTTTATTCAATGTAGATTCGTGGTAATGATCAACCTGTATTGTTAAAATCGGGTCGACTTTTACAACAATATGTTGTAGACAATTATGTAAAGATTGAAGCAGGAAGGTTGCGAGGGATCCGAAGAAATCAAAATAATATTCGGTCTGAGGTATATCAGGGGTTACAAGATGCATTGCACGATGGGGAGAATAACGCAGGTATTTAATATAACATATTATATTTATACATGAAGAGTGTATAATTTATGTTTATACCACTATCCACACATTTAATTTTTATACTTTTCATATATTTCTATAGATAGTGTCAGACAAAGAACAATACTGCCATCATCATTTATTGACAGTAAGCACAAAGATACCAATATGGTATGGCCATTGTTCTTAACAATGGTAAACTAGACATATTCCTTACAATGACATGCAATCCTTCTTGGGTTGAGATAACTTCCGAACTAGGCCTCCATCAAACCCCACAAGATCGACCTGATTTGTTAACAAGAATTTTTCGATCAAATTTTGAGCAGTTGAAGGATGATGTCATTAACAAAGGAGTCTTAGGGAGGGTTAAAAGTTATATGTATGTAACCGAATTTCAAAAACGTGGACTACCACATGTGCATATGCTACTCATCTTGGATACTGATGATAAGTTACGGGAACCTGAAGAGTATGATAATATGGTGAAAGCAGAAATACCACGACATGAATCTGAACCAGAATTGTATAAAGTTGTGTTAAAACACATGATCCACGGGCCATGTGGAGTATTGAATCAAAGCTCTCTGTGTATGAAGAATGGTCTTTGTAAAAAAAGATACCCAAAAGACTTTTGTGAAGAGACGCGTCAGGGAAATGACTCATATCCTGAGTACATGAGAAGGTTTATTAATCCCATTTTTTTAAATAGAAATAAGTATGTTGATAATATATGGATGGTTCCTTATAATCCATGGTTGTTGTTGAAGTACGATTGTCACATCAATGTTGAGATTTGCAGCAACATCAAAAGTATTAAATATTTGTATAAATATGTTTACAAAGGTCCTGATCGAGTTGCAATGGAGGTTCACAGAGGTACATGTATGGATGAGATTCAACAATATGTTGATGCAAGATGGATTTGTGCTCCAGAGGCATATCGGAAAATATTTAAATTCACACTTTACAAGTTATATCCCTCTGTTGAAAGACTACAAATCCACTTGCCAAATCATCATCAAGTGTGGTTCTATAAGCATCAAAGAATCACAGATGTACTAAATGATAACCAAAATGCAGTAACCATGCTCACTGAGTTCTTTGCACTAAACCAAATGGATCCACATGCTAGGAATTATTTGTACAGAGAGATTCCAGAGCATTATTGTTGGCTAAAAGGGGTTAAAAATGGCAGCGAAGACGGACAAAACGAAAAGTTATTGGTCGAATCTATACAATACCTCCTTCAGAAGGTGAGAAATTTTATTTACGAGTTTTGTTATCTAATTTAAGAGGTACAACAAGCTGGGAATGCCTTCTTACACATAATGGTGCATTTTTTTCACGTTCAAAAAAGCAGTTGAGGATTGGGGGTTATTAGAGAGTGACAATAGTATTCGTGAATGTATGCTTGAAGCATCAAATATGCGTATGCCATATGCTTTACGAAGGTTGTTTGTGACTATATTAATTTTCTGTGAACCAACTGATGTTAGAGGCCTATTTAATGAGTTTTATCCCTACATGGTGGAGGATTATCAAATGACAAATATTGTTGTGGGAAATAACTTTGAAGGTATGTTATTGAGGGAATTGAGAGATCTTTTGCTTTTATATGGAAAACTAATCAAAAATTATGATCTTCCAATATTGACAATGGAAACAAATGAAGTCGAGGGAGTGCCAACAATTATTCAAGAAGAGTTGTTGGTCCAAATTCCAGATGAAGAATTCAATCTATTGAGAAGTTAAATATGACCAGATGAGTGCTTACAATACAATTATGAACACCATCCACCAAAAACAAAGTTAATTTTTTGTTGTTGATGGTCTTGGAGGAACAGGTAAAACTTTCCTTTATCGATCTATAATGGCAAATTTGAGACGTAATAGTCAAATTGTCTTAGCAACAGCTTCCTCAGGTATAGCTGCTACATTATTACTTGGTGGTAGAACTGCACACTCTCGATTTGGGATCCCCATTGATATAGAGCCCATTTCTATTTGCAAAATAAGAAACAATTGTGACCTTGCAAAACTCATTAGAATAACCAATGAAATCATTTGGGATGAAGCACCCATGATAAATAGATATTGTGTGGAAGCATTAGATTGATCACTGCAAGATATTATGAATATCAATGCTCCATTTGGTGGAAAAATAATGATCATGGGAGGAGATTTTCGCCAGGTGCTTCCTGTTATTGAAAAAGGAAGTAGAGGACAAATGATTTCAGCGTGTATTGTTAGGTCTCAATTATGGGTCACTATAAAGATCCTACACTTGCGCCAAAATATGCGATCAATTCATGACCACGAGTTTGCACAGTTTCTGATGAGGATTGGAGATGGCAATGAACCTGCTAAAGAGGATGACATGGTCAAGATGCCTGCTGAAATTGTAATACCATGGGAAGGAGAAAGCTCCATAAAAAAGCTTATACAACATACATTTCCCCAATTAGAAAATCATGGATGGGATGCTTCATATATGGTGGAGAGAGTCATACTTACTCCCAAAAATTGTGATGTGCATATGTTGAATGAAATGATTATTAATAAGTTCCCTGAAGATGAACATATTTTTTTATGTTTTGATGAGGTTGAGGGTGATACTCATAATCTATATCAACAAGAATACTCGCACACAATTGCTCATGATACTTTACCACCACATATTTTAAAGATAAAAATAGGGGCTCCTCTGATGTTATTGCGAAACATAGACCCTAAATTTGGTTTGTGTAATGGGACAAGATTGTTATGTCGTGGTTTTTTTTTATGAATTTGCTTGATGTTGAAATACTTACATGCCACAACACTGGAAAAAGAGCTTTCTTCCCAAGAATTAAGCTCAAAACCACTGATGGTGCGAGACTTCCTTTTGTGCTTATTAGAAAACAGTTTCCTGTCAAACTAAGTTTTACAATCACTATAAATAAATCACAAGGACAAACAATTCCAAATGTCAAAATTTATCTTCCACGACATGTTTTCAGTCACGAATAATTGTATGTTGCTTTATCAAGAGGTGTTTCACGAGCTGCAACAAGAGTGCTAATTAAAGACGGAAAAGTAGAGGGGGAAGAAGGGGATTTTACCAAAAATATAGTTTTTAAAGAAATTTTGTTGTCACAACCTCGGGTATTTATCTATTATGTTTAATCCAACTATACTTTTCCATTGTCACACTTGGCGTGTACTCACTAGATTACACTATAGTTTTTACTATATTAATTTACTTCATTTGTTTTGCAATGAAAAGAGAAATATTTATGATTTCAGTTCCATGGTTGACATTCCTATTAAGCAACAATGTCACTTAATGTCTCTGTTAATGTTTATGATTATTTGTTTAATAAACTGTGAGAAATATTTTTTTCTTCTTATTTTATCTAAATCTTCTTATTGTTTTGAACAATCTATAACAATCTATAAACACAAAATTTAATTTTGGTGTAACCTATTTGGATTTTCCATAATACAGTATTCCTAACCATCAAATTATTCCACTCACATTATTGATTTTCTTGAAAAAAACGATTGAATATAGTCACGTCACAATGCGGTTTTCTCAATTCAAATCAAATTTAATGTGCAAAAATTACATATTGCAAACAAAATTTAATATGTCTATGAATAAATATCATATATTTCATCATATAATTAGTTTATATTAAAATCAAATTTATAAAAAAAACGCTGTTAATATTTTCATCCGTTAGAAAAAAAAAAGAAGACAACCCCGTTTAAACGCTAGTAATAATAAAACAAACCTCTCCCTCTCTAATCGCACATGCAGCGGCCAGAAAACATAGTAAAAAATGCTTTCCCTCAATCTCTTCTTATTCTCTCTTTCGATCTCTTTTGCTTCTCACTCTCTCTTTCACTTCTTAAAAACAAAACCAAAGAAAATTCAATATTTCAAACACAAACACAGCAACACAACTCTAATTGAAAACGCAAACGAAATCCTCGCATATTTTGATCCAAAATAGCAAAACAACATAAGGCAATCGATTCGTGAACAAAGAAAAGAGGGATATACCCGGGTTGTGTGTAGTCGCGGTCGTACACCATGAAAGTGGTGCGAAGCAGTGGCGGTGGTGCAAGATATGTTGCTCGCCAGAGTTGTGGCTCGTGGAGTTGTGGCTCGTGGTGTGAGAGTGGTAGCAGCTCGGTTTTGAAAGTTGAGTATGGGATGAGATTGTTGTTGTCGTTGTTCTTACGTATATGTTTATTATGGAGATGAGATTGTTGTTGTCGTTGTTGTTACGTATGTGCTTTACGGAGATAAGAGAAGAGGTTGTAGTGTGCTTATATATGGGTTCACGTTGATTTGTGAAACTGCATGAAGAAGATGACATTTTGAATGGTGGTAGTTCATGAAAAATGTGAGGGAAATGATGTAGGTAGCTAGGTGTTTTTTCTTTCACATATTTCC
This sequence comes from Lathyrus oleraceus, assembly GCF_024323335.1. Lineage (NCBI taxonomy): Eukaryota > Viridiplantae > Streptophyta > Magnoliopsida > Fabales > Fabaceae > Lathyrus > Lathyrus oleraceus. The sequence goes on from NC_066581.1 coordinate 428,079,689, forward strand.
ATTTTGAAAAGAAGTGAGAGTGATATGTATGGATGGAAAAAAGATGATGGTGATGATATTGGTTTCACATGAAAAGTAATGAAGTGAAGAAACTTTTTTTCCTCACACTAAAACTTATTATTTTTTTCTAATTTTTCATCTTTTCAAATTGAAAGAGACAGCCTAGAAATTTAAAGGTATTGTGGGCGGTTCCCCCTTCCTCATGGTCATATATATATATATATATATATATATATATATATATATATATATATATAATATATATATATATATATATATATATATATATATATATATATATATATAATATATATATATATATATATATATATATATATATATATATATATATATATATATATATATATATATATATATATATATATATATATATATATATATATATATATTATATATATATATATATATATATATATATTAGTATTTTATTTTAATTATTTCCAAAAATACCCCTAAATATTTTCTGTAGATATTTTGGTGGTCAAAGGAGTAAAAAAAACGAGCATGTCAAGTTAAAATACATGAACCATAGATTAATAAAATTGATGTATGCGAGCTCTATTTCGAAATTTTTCGCCTGCTAATTTTACGTGCTTTTGAAATCAGTTCAATCGATCTGTCTGTAGATCCGAATATTTATTTTGGTCGACATTTTAAGCATTATGTGAGATGAAATGTCTGTTATGTTATACAGATGATGTGAATGTCATGATAAAGATGATAAATGTACTAATTCAATAATTCAGGTCAAAATTGGGGTGTAACACCAGTTACATTTGATGTTGCAATCGACTGGGCTTATGGTGAAAATGCTAAGGATTTTATGGGTTACATTGTGTTACAAGGTAGAAGTAAAGTGAGTATTTTGATGTATAGTTGACACGACGTTGAAGATGATTTGAAAAATAGCATATGGAATGATATTACGGTATTTATTTTGAATTTTTATGATTTGTTTTACAAGTATATATGATCATGTATTTTTGTTTAATACTAATAACAACTATATTGTGTAAACATATGAGGTGCTTGATGTTAGTCCAGATGATAGTATGGTAAAAAATAAATTGCTTACATATATTGGTGAGGGTTTGAGGGATTTTAAGACACAACTCAAACATGATTATATTACTCATCCAATAGATGAAGATGACCCTGAATATAAGCCTCCATACTGGATGTGTTCATTTATTGATCATGATGGTTCGGAGAAATTTATAAAGTCTCCCACCACTCCTGAATTCTTGGCTAAGAGCGAAAAATGAAAGAATAATAGATATAGGAATATCTATCCACATAGATTGTCTCGTGGAGGATATGAAAAACATGAAAAAAAAGTTGATTGAAGAAAAAAAAACAAAGGGATTTAGAGCTGGGAGATTCTATAAGCCCTGATCGCACTCCATCTCCACCATCACACCATGAGAAATAGAAGATGGAACATCAAAGAAAAGGCGGTGAGTTCACATGAGAGGCTACACACGAAGTGGCTGAAAAAATTGTAAGTAGATAATTTTTTCAACAATATTTATTTTAGTTAAATCAATTTGGTAAGGATAAAGTTTTATATGTGTTGTAGGGTATACTGGTTAAATAATCCAAAGTCGGCATCTTCGTTCCACAAGATCGTCATGACATCTTGGTAGAAGCGATTGAAACCGATGAGCATTTTAGGCGTGTTTGTGGTCTTGGAATATGTGTTGACTTCAAGTCACATTTTGGACCATCTAAATCATGTAGACAAGTAAACTATAGGAGAGAGATTGAAGAGATAATTTTTGTACATATGAGGGAGGTAAGGGAGAAGTGGATTCAGGAGGAGAGGGAGAGTATGTTGCAGCAGGTACAGGAGACTGTCCAGAAGGAGCAAGAGGAGCGAGAGAGGCTAGCAGAGGAGGAGCAAAAAAAAGTCGAAGGAGGAATAGATTGGGAGGATGTCCAAGAAGTTTATTTGCGATGTGCTTGAGGTATAAGTACAAGTTAAAAAAAAATTGTGTTGTATTTTGTTGTTTTTATTGTTTGCGTATTTAATTTTTGTATTGTATTTCTTTTATTTTTATGACGTAGAAATGGAATTCAGTGAGTCTACTCAACCAATCAATTTCAAATGATCAGTTGTGCATTCATGATAAAGTTATTGGTGGTACAAGCATAAAAGAAATTTGTTTTTCCCACCAGGACAATATTAAAACCACACCACCACAACTAGATCAGACTAAGAGACTTTCAATGATATTAATAGTATTCCACACATCTTCCAGAATATTAAATTAAGTCATGATCCATATCAATTTTTCTTACTTTCTAGGACTTCTATTATAGAATTTTTGAAGGGGTGAATGGTTAGATAATACCATATTACAATTATGGTGGTCGTAAGTATAACTTTATGTTGATTTCTATTTATATTCATACATTCGTGTACTTTAACATAAAGATTTGACTTTTGTAGGTTGTTGCATGAGTTGTGTGTTGAAAAGAATAATTTAAGAAAATATGGTTTCATAGATCCAAGGCACATTAGCCTTCATGGTGGTGCGGTAGAAAACACCATCACGCTTTACGTACAAGACAAGTTGTTGAACGAGAACAAAGAATGTTATTTGGCCATATTTTTCCGCTTGTAAGTTTAATTTGTGTTTTTATTTATAAATCAATTTTATACATATTATTAAATATTATGAATATTTATGCAGTCATCATTTGCAATTAATAATTATATGTCTAAAGAAAAAATTTGTAGTTATGTTTTGCTCGTTGCACAAGGAACTTGAAGAAATTATGATTAACGCTTTGAGTGGGTAAGTGATATTATTTTTAATAATCAAATGCTACCTTTAGTTTTGAATAGTTTTTATTCATGTTTAATTTTAACCGACATGTGTAAAGTGGTGGAGAGATACAATTCAATCAAACGTAATTTACTTGGTAAAAAGTCAAGGTTCATTTACCCAAAAGTAAGTATACTACTTGTTCTTTTTTATATTCTTTTATTTGTGCGTATTAGTGATATAAATGTATGAAAAATATTTGTAGTGCCGAAAACAACTCGACAGTTATTCTTATGGATACTATGTTATGAGACAAATATTTTATATTGTCTCCGGAGGCATTATAAATGGATTGACTAAGCATAAGCTATTAGCTTAATCCATATACATGTAATTCATGTATATTTATTAAGTTAATGTTATTGTTGTTAACTTATCATAATTCAAATTTTGTTCTAATTATAGAAGTTTAGCGACAGATCACCATATTCACAAGAAGATATAGACGACATTCGATCACGTTGCGCCAATGTCTTTTTATCTTGTTATGAACCTCAATAATAATAGTTTTTCTTGTGCAAATATGTAAATTTTGTATTATGTGTTGATGAGAACAATGTAAATTTGTATATTTGATTTTGAACACAATGTAAATCTTGTATACTATGTTGACGAGAATAATGTAAGTTTGTACATTTGACTTTGAAAACAATGTAAATCTTGTATTCTGTGTTGATGAGAACAATGTAAATCAGTGCATTTAAAATTACCTGATTTGGTTATGTCAATATTCAGTTTTTGTGTAAAAAAATGATACATGTCAGTCAAAATGAGCTTTAAAACAAACTATATATATATAAATAGATAAGATTTAACCCCTCGGTTATTAAATAAAATCGATGTACCAACATGATTTATTACCTTGGATTTTAAATAAAACCGAGAGGTAAAGTGGCACACGCTTCATAGTTTTGAAAATAAAAATAGGTTGTTGTTAGTGATCGAACCAATGATTTTTTCCATTATAAACACCTTTTTTTTATAATCGAGGGGTAAAGTGGTTAGTTTTCATGTCACCCTTCGTTACCTTGGTTGTGTAACATGGGTAAAATTCATTTCGTGTACGAGGTGAGATGTGTCATTTGTAGTAGTAAGTTGTAATTCTTGAAGGGTAGATTTGTGAGTTTACCAAAGAACTTTTGTTTATACCTTGGTTGAATGTTTTATCCACTTAGGGATTATTTGTTTAGGTTCGAAGTTAAACCCGTAAAAAGCTTATGTTTGGGATTTGTGTGATAAAGTCTCTTATTGAGGTTTGAGATCAACCCGTGGTAAAATCTCATAGGTTCTTGGTTAACCTATGATTAAACCAAGTTTAGGTTAAATCTTAGCCTGATATTATTACTTTGTTTAGGTTGGAGATTATCCTGTGGTAAAATCTCATAGGTTATTGATTAGCCCGGTATAAAACCAAGGTTTAAGTTTGAGAGCTCATCCAAGTGTTAAAAGCTCCCACAATTTGTTTGAAGTTTGAATACTAACTGCTTCAAGATTCTTGTGGAAAGGAGAATAAACATTTTGATTCATCATTTATAAAGAAGACACATCGCTTTACTCCAAAGTTTGTTATTTGGTTGGAAGATAACGATAAACTTCATTTTTTGTTGTATAAGGGGGTTCGAGAGTTTTACCTAGTAAAAGCTCTTAAGAATATTGGATACTCTCAATATCAATTCTTGGGGAGAGGAGTAATTTTTTTTTCTTTATTGAATGAACCTCTATAAATCCCAGTTTCTTCTCTCTTTCTTAAACTTTCTAATTTCCGCACTTTACATTTCGCTATTTTATTTTTCTGCTACTTAAACTAAAAATATTTTTTAACTCTGATTTTAATTCCAAAAGTTTTTTAAAACCATATTTTTCTGAAACATACAATTCACTTTCCTCTTGTGTGCAAAGTCACATGTCCAACGATAACAAGATGGCTATGAAACATATTGAATTCACTAGATAAGAAAACTTTAGAAAAGACACACCCTTCGGATCATTCTACGCATATCCTTAACATTTGAAGTCATAGGACTTGATCAAAATACCATCTTTTAGGCCAATTTTTGAGTGAGAATATTGGGATTATTAAATGGTCTAGATGTGGGGTGATTAGACTAGTCACGTTGAACATTTAAAAAAAAATCTTACATAAAATCAGAATTTAATAAGCAAAAACATAAGTGACACGAGGAAGCATAACATAGTAGATGATTTGAGGAACTATTTGTTTCATTGTCAATCTAATGAATATAATTAAATAAATATTCAACATAGCTAAAATCAAAGAAGTTTCTTTGACAAGCAATTCAACAATGATCATAATACAGTTTTGTACATAGCTCAAAGTTGAAATATATCAAATATTAATTAATCCAAAATTAAAGTATTTACAATTATAATCAAGGAATAGATAAGTCATTAAACTAGATACGCCACATACCTAAACTTATATGATAAAACACTATAAGCAAGATTAAACATCTATACGACATTCTAAAGATGAACAAATTTAAAACATACTATAAAATGCATAAAATTAAAGAGATATGGAAAACAGAAGTGTACAATATATGTATAGTGTTTCAGATCATTCATCCTCGCTAGAGTTTACTCCACTCTTCAATGGTTTCACCATTGAAAGTTGTAAGGTCTTCCACTATTTGCAAAGTTAATATACAAGTATTTTGGTACAATAGATAATCAACAATATGAACACTACAAGCACAGTGCTTTAGTCATCACATATCTAAATTGACGTTCCCTTCTATTGAAGCAGATTACTCATATTGTGAATATTCAAGATCTTCAATGATCTTGATCCAACAATCTTTCTAGACACAATAATCATGCTTCAAGCCTTCGTTCTACAATAACCTTTACTTAACTTTACCAATTATTTTTTGAGTGATTGTTCTACACAATAATGGTTGGACATTGTCCAACTTTGTTATGCACCAACCTTTACTCAGTCCCACCAAAGCCTTCCATGGAGTAAAGAGAAATCTTCTCTTGTTGTATAATCACCAATAGATGCGATAGACAAAAAACAATTATTTTTATTGATATACACAACAAAATTTCACAAGAAAACATTAGCTTTCCTAATTTACCTTAGATCTACCTCTCACACTCAATCTTTAGAGTTGAGAGACGCATCAATGGTTTATTGTTACAAGGATGAAGATGATGAAGGTGTCGCATCGCGCGAAAAACCGGCGGGAAAACAAGAAACAACAGAGCCGCCACCGTGCGTTATTTATCCCAAAAGGGGGAAAGGAAACGCTCGAAGTAAACCTGGGAAAAGAACATGGTCTCACGACCAAAGAGTATGGGTTCGGGAGTCGGTTATGCGAAGGGAAGGTATTAGCACCCCTACGCATAACCGACTCCCGAACCCATACTCTTTGGTCGTGAGACCATGTTCTTTTCCCAGGTTTACTTCGAGCGTTTCCTTTCCCTCTTTTGGGATAAATAACGCACGGTGGCGGCTCTGTTGTTTCTTGTTTTCCCGCCGGTTTTTCGCGCGATGCGACAGCTGGCGACTCTGCTGGGGATACAGATATCAGTCTATTACAGAAACCCGTCCAATCCACTGGTAGGATGAACTCTGCTGGAGAAATAAATGCTACTTCACTAGGGACGACCCAACCAGTCCATATGTAGGAGAATCGCTGTTGGAGATGTATTTCATGAGACCCGCTCCGCTCGGGGAACTTGCTGAGGAAAAACCACACCTTTCTGCTGAGGAGAACGATCCTAGTGGAGAGAACAACAACCGTAGCAGTGAGAGTAACAACTCTGTTGAGGATGATAACACGTCATATCATACCGGAGATGAATTCCCACAAACCTGCTTGGGATGAACACTCACGGCCATACTGGAGATAACAGCATCATAAACCCAATTGTTGAGGAACACACAAACAGTCTATTGATAAACTCCACTGGGGTGCTCCCGGGGAAAATAACTGACAGGCGCTCAGCGGGGATTGTCAACTGGGGAAATTTGTAAGCATAAGCCTGCTGGGGAGAAGCAATCCTTAGATCTGCTGGGGAAAGAAGGCACTGTCCACAAGCATCTCCGTAGGGGAAATAACTCTGATAGCTTCAATACTGGCTTGGGCTGGGGAGACGTCCTTCACCCTGAGAAATATTCTGCCCCTGCCCCTGCTGGGGACGTGATAACCTTCAGGCTTGCTGAGGAGACAACGATCTCGAATCTGCCAGGGAGATCACACTCTTAATCCTCTGGGGAGATACAGCCTGTTTGACGGGGGTGTCGGTCGACTCGTCGAACACTGGTATCCATCATCCACCCATAGTGTTGACTTTCCACTTTTAAGAACTCTCAGACTCTTCTGGACTTTTCTGCTCCATCATCTTGTATTCCAAATCTCGTTCGTACTCCACGGGGATCGAACTCCTGGTATTCATACAAACTTTCCAATCATCAGACTTTGAAGAGTCTTCTTGATTAATTTTCCAGGACCGTCGTAGTAATCCTTCGCTGTCTTTTCACCGTTCAACTATTCCTTGCCCCTGATTTGGACTCTGAGGGGATCTCTTGTCAAAAAGGTTTCACATCACCACTGACAAGTGAATGAATATATCCAACAGTACTTGCACAAGAGATCGTCAGATAAAAACATGCCCCAGGTATGCCCCAGGTGTTCTGATATTTCAACACTTAGGTCACTCAGACTTCCAAGTAAGATTTCCAGATTTCAATCTCACAAGCATGCGTCAGAAGGGACCTCTATGTTTCAAAAGGCAAATATTCTTATCAAAATGAATAGATGTTTTCGTAATCAAAACAGTAATGACACAAAAACAAAATTTACTTGATCGAACACACGCTTTATTTGACTGGAATAAAAGATGGCTCACAATTGAGCAACACACAGGAAGCAAACCCTGGGAAGAGGTGATTGCACATAAAAGAAAAATCTATCCTAATGGCAACGTGAAACTGCGATCTCATCGGGTTCCAACTCAGTTACACCTCGTATGTCCTCAGGACTTTCCGCACCTTCTGTCTTCTGAACAAGACGCTTCTGATCGGTCTCTGTCGGAGATTATCCAAGTCATCATGAGCACAAATGATCATGCTGGACGCAGTTGTTCGTTTCATTCCCTCTTTTGCCTGGACCGCCCTTTTGGGTTTCAGTCCAACGGGATACCCTTTTTTGCCCAAGTCGCCCTTGCGGGTTTTCAACTTGCCGGGTGTACATTTCTTTTCTTTTATTATCCCTAATTTTTGCCCGAACCTTTCTCTTTTTTCTTGGTTCGCCGGGATGCCCATTTTTGCCTGGACTCTTGTATTCTTTTTGTCCAGCGGGTTTCTTTCACGAAGTGTTTTCTAACTGCGTCCGCATTCACAGGGAATGGAAAATCGTCGTCATCCGTGGTCATTAACAACAAGGTTCTGTCAGATGGGACCCTCTTGACCACGAACGGACATTCATAACTGTTTGTCCATTTGCCCCACCATCGTCTTGAGGAGGAAGGATCCTTTTCAACCAATTCTTCCACGTGGTACGCGCGAGGTCATACTTCTTGGTTAACAACATGCTTCGTTCACTGGGTACAACTCCCCCATGCCAGGTAACTGCCGGCCCTTTCCCTCAGTTGGGCTCAACGTGTCATTCCGAGTCCTTATCCATTCAGTCTTCTCTGATTTCTCATATTTCTGTGAGGAAGACACTGCCCTAGGTAGATGCACATCCCTAGGTTCGATATCCAGGATACAGACTTTATGTTCAGCCCCCATTGTCGGTGCAACCAACTGTGATTCGGGAAGCACTACCTCATTTACCTCATCTCTTTCCCCCTCAGACATCGGAATCCGTTCGGATTCGGGGTCAGACCCCTCCTCCGGGATCAGTCACTCCCAATCTTTTGATTTGAGTACCTTGAGATGTCCTCATCAGGGACCTCAAACTTCCTTTGTTGATGACCTTCCACGGGTTGCTACTAGCTTTTCCAACACATACCTAGCCAAATCCATTTTGGATATCCACGAAGTGGTATGAATCAGCATACACCGTCTCGGTCGGCGAGCAGCCTATGCCGAAGTACGTCAAGTTTTTTCGAACAGTGAGTGTATTGTTTCACAGTCGATGAACTTTTTGCTTAGGTAAATTGCATACTCTTTTCGACAAGACTAGTCATGCTGACTCAGTACGCACCTCATAGACCCCTCGAGGACTGCCGAGTACCAGATTAACAATCATCCCCCTGGGAAGCATCGGAATCAGAAGTTCCTGCAATTTATCCCCTTTTTTTTTTTTTTTTTTTTTAGCAGGATCGACCTCGATTCCTCTGATTTGCTCACAACAATCCTCGGTAGCTTGATGGACAACACTCCATAAGTGCACTGATTCAGACTTAAAAGTATGAGTTATCTCAACTGGTCAAACAACTTGCCCCAAGTCTACCGGATGCCCCTGTTCTGCTTGGGACTTTGCCATCATGTCATCAACATGGCATTTGCTTTCACGATGAATCATATCACGAAACAAAGTCACCGTAGGCCTCTGATACGTGGCACCGGCCTCATGTGACGGAACGACATTAACTTAGAACAAGAAGGTGCCCCTTGCGCGATGGACCTGGTTTACTTCATATCATCTGGCAACAATTCAATCTGGTCTTGGCCAAGAAGCCATCCATGAAGATAAACACTGAGACCTGAGCCATATAATCAACCAGTACCTCATTGTGATGTACCGGGAATCCATCTTTCTGATTAGCTCTGCTCGCATCTTGATAGTCTATTCACACCTTCTCTCTTTCTCATCCTTTGTCGGCCTCAGCTTTTGCTTTCTAACCTCGGCGGAGCTTGGAGTAGCAATCTTGAATCGCTCCTCTTGTTTCAATGACCTGGCTAATTCCAGCAAATCACAATCTTCTTCGCCTTTTTCTCTGGCATGATAGGTCGAATTGTCGAAGTCATACAGAGGGGTAACCAAATCGTTATCGGTGAGATCAGGAGAGTAATCACTTCGGAACGAGACAAAATCAAAAGGAAAGAGAATGAAAAAACGTTGCCATTTTTATTTGTTTTTCCTTTTTTAAAATTGCAAAATTAAATGAAAAACAGGGAACACCGCTTTTAACTACAAAAACATCCATTCATTACTGATACAAAAATGTTGCATAATGAAACACATGAGATGGCCCTTACAATGGACCATTACGTTTCGGGAAAAACGTATGGCTTTCATGCAAACAAAAATTGAAAAACAGAAATACTACTCTTCAGAATGAGTGGCAGTGATGCTTTTGGAGGCCTTCCAGTTGCTTGGTACGCACGACTTTATCCACGCCTCAAGCTCGCGGTTGTTGTCGACATCTTCACCCATTGAACGGGCATGACCAGGATCCAACATCCCTGCACTGACGAAGGTGTATGGCGGACGACATTCTCTGTTTGGTCTAGACGACTCTGAACCCGGCTGATATCCGACCCCAAACATGTCTGCTTTTACCACGACGTCAATGATTCTCCCCCAGCCTTGGGCCTCTTTGTTTCTCACCACTTCCAGAGCTTGTTTATAAGAAGAAATGGACAACTTCTTCTCTTTCTCAGCGACAAGGGCCTTCTCTGCCTGGGCGGTTTCAACTGCCAGACGGGGTGCTCCACACCTTACATCGTCCATTTCTACTTCCTTCATCTTCTGGGTCGTGTCCTCCATCAATACACTTCCCTCTATGGTGACGATCGCACAAGAATTATCACTAACAGGGAAAACTCCATCCTGTTCCAGAGGTTTTGGGACCACAGCCATTGGAACCTTTAGCTGATCCTCCTCAGTCATCTCCAATCCTTTCTTGGCCTTCTTCACCATCTTGACTTTTACGGGACCCTTTCTGGGCGCAGGGTTGACATCTCCCTTCATAATCTGGGCCAAGTTAATGGTCTCGGAGTCCACCATGTCCTGGACGACATGCTTAAAAGCTCTACAGCCCTCAATGTTGTGTCCGGGCGCCCCAGAGTGAAACTCGCACTTGGCATTCTCATCATAGTTTGGTGGCCTCTTCTGCCGTTCTAGGGGAATCAATATCCTTGGCCGTACTAACGCAAGATCCATCAACCTTTGGAACAGAAGGGCGTAAGTCACGGGTGGTTCCTCAAACTGACGATCCTCTTTCTTCTTCTTCACCTGGCTCTTAGCTCCCGGTGTCTTCTGTTGAAGTGGCAGTTGTTGCTGTTGAGCAGGCGGATTGTTGACAGGAGTGGTTATAGTGGCAGCATAAGGATGATAACGATCTTTGCTACGTTCTTTCTTTGCGGGCACACCAACTGGCTCAACCTTCTTCTTGAATGGACCACTGTCGGAGGGTTTCTCTGCTACAGTACCAGAAGGTTTGTTCACTTCGGAGGACGGATCCTTCCCCTGGACTTTCTCCACTATCAGCCATTTCTCAATCTTTTCCAATCTCTCAGACATGGCCTTCTGTCCCAAGGCAAGCCCTTGCATAACACTGAACAACTCCCTCATCATCTCTTTCAGTTCAAGGGTGTCGGCGTTGGGAAGATCCATCGGCTTGGATTTGTTGACCCCCAGCAGGTTATCTGAACAGACGAGCTATGCGCACCGGTTGAATCACTGAAACCTACAAAACAGCAAATGGGTTAGTATGACTCACGCATGCAATGTTTGTCCGTACCAGGAATATTCAGTCCCTTTTTTTTTTTTTTGGTTTCATTGAGACAGATAAAATTTCATCAACAAAATTTTTAACATCCGGATGTCTCTCAACCTGAGTCTTAGTTAAAAAAATAATGGACCCTGAGTACGGACAGACATGAGTTGAATGCAGATGAATGCGAGATGATATGATGCAAATGCATGAATGCAGGCCCTTGTGCCACCAAGTCAACTGTAGACCCTCTGCTTTTCTGAACCAGTCAATTTGCGGGACCAAGTCACCATAAATCCAACTTGGGGGGTTCCGAAATAAACGGAACCGGAGATTACATCACCATCTTCACAGGAACAACCACTGAACGGGTGACAAACGGATCCTCTGAACAAGTACTCTCAACTCAACCCGGGGATCCGAAATAAACGGAACCCGCTGATAAACCACGGACAGAACTCTGGCGTCCCAGAAATAAATGCCCCATAATTCACAGTCACCATCAGTACCAAGAGTCACCAACACATCACCAACCAATCAGCAACTGTACCTGTAATGATGAACCCTTCCCCGCTCACGGGTGTAGTCTAGGCCAGGGTAAAGTCGAAGAGAAACGCAGCATAAATAACCTTTCGTAGAATACCATCATATACACACCTGAAGTATGTAACGACAATATCCCACCAGGGTCTGAACTGCTCGTGATATCAATGTTCCGCTAAGTGGCGCCATACCACCCGCTTCCCATGAATCACTCTATTCCTAGGTTTCCTAGATTTCACTCATAGCCTGGGTATTGGGCCTTTTACCTCAAGTAACTCCCACCCCCAAACAGAGAAACATAGACAGCACAGCAGATGAATATGAATGAAATGCAAACATTAATGCAAATAATAAATGCAAGCAATAAATGCACATATATACAATGAATGCAATAAAAAAAACAGCACAAAGCAACCAAAACCCTAACCTAGAGAGCGCTAGGAGAGACTCGCTCAGGGAAGATGGACCAGCATAGGTCCACTTCTCTACGTCCCCAGCAGAGTCGCCAGCTGTCGCATCGCGCGAAAAACCGGCGGGAAAACAAGAAACAACAGAGCCGCCACCGTGCGTTATTTATCCCAAAAGAGGGAAAGGAAACGCTCGAAGTAAACCTGGGAAAAGAACATGGTCTCACGACCAAAGAGTATGGGTTCGGGAGTCGGTTATGCGAAGGGAAGGTATTAGCACCCCTACGCATCCGTAGTACTCTACGGGATCCACGCACAAAAGGAAGGAATATTGGTTGCTAAACACTGCTCAAATACTCACACACACTGGCTGAAAGAAACGAAAGAGACTGACTGAAACTGAACTCGGCAGGATGTCGCATCCTGGGCCTACTTAGTCTATCAGGCATAGACATCAGAGTCCAAGTAGTTCGGACTGGGGAAACGACACATGCTCGCTAGGATATCGCATCCTATGCATACGTATCTTCTCGGACGAGAGAAGAATCAGAGCATTCGTAGCTCGGCTGACACGCACACAAACAAACAAAACACAGGCAAACGTGGAGCCCGACTGCCAATTACTGGACTTATGTCAGCATCCGAACCTAAACGCACGCAAAGAGGCAAACATGGAGCCCAAATGCCAATCACTGGACTTACATTGACATCCAAACCTAAACACACACACACTGGAACCCAAATGCCACTCGATGGACTTACATCGGCTTCCAAGCACACAACAACACAACAAGTTAATAGGGAGTCGGGGACTCGAGCCTATAACTGTCAAGCACGCACTCAAACAAACAGACAACAAATTGCTAAGGAGTCAGGCACTCGAGCCTAGCAAATGTCAGACGACACACACACAAAAAAGAAAAGGGCGCCCGGAGAGATCAGCTCAATCTCCTGCCTACATACTTCATCTGGTATGAAGATCAGGGCGATGTAGTTCCCCTACGCAGGGATAAAGGACTAGCCTAACCAGGTGACAGAGGGAGACACAACTAGGGAGACTACGACTCGAGCCTAGATGTTATCATGCAAAATCATCCCTAAGTTAAGGTTTCTAGCTAAATGGCACAAGGGCCAACCTATCCTAAGCATGGCTCACACAGGAAGCAAGCCACACACACTTAACTTGCACAGGAAGCAAGCCAAGCAAAACCTAACTTGCACAGGAAGCAAGTCTAAACTAATCCTAACTTGCACAGGAAGCAAGTCAAACAATCCTATCTTGCACAGGAAGCAAGTCAAACAATCCTATCTTGCACAGGAAGCAAGTCAAACAATCCTATCTTGCACAGGAAGCAAGTCAAACAATCCTACAAGCACAGATAGCACACGCTATACACAAACAAGTGGCTCAAACAAGGGTTAGGTTTTAGTCAAGGGGTCATATCAACCTCAACAGACAAACCTCTGGAACGGGGTGAATGTGCTCTTAACCTTGCCATTGAGGGGCTAAGGTGAAGCAGATGAAAGGATGAAGTGAAGATGAGACTTCACAGCTCTTATCCCTGGCCTGGGAGAGCTTCAAGACAAGAATGTGTGGGTTCAGAAAGTGGGAACCCTTCTACACATTTAAAACTGACTCAACTGTGCCATTGCACAAGATCTTGGGTTTTTATCTGTAATGCATCAACACAGTGGTGTGAGCAAAGCAGATGACACACTGAATAGTGGGGGATAGATTGCATATCCCTACCTTCCACCAATTGCCTCTTCACTTAGGAGGACTTTGACTCTATGCAAGGACAAAAGTAAACAATCACAAACATTGCCTCTTAAGGAGGACTTCAGACAGTTGCCTGGCCAAGCAACAGGCCAGGTCTTCCAGACTACATGAAGTAAAAGAGACATACCTCAATGCAAATTGCTTATGCAAGCAAAGCAAAGCAAAAAGTTCACAAGGAACTAAGCAACTAAAGCACCTGAAACAGTCAAGCAGATGTTAGTATACAACTTCAAACAAAGTAAAAGGAAACAGAGGCCAACAGTCAATTAGAGGCACATGGATGTGCAGGGCACAAGGCTTAAGGCATGTGAGCCAAGCCACCTACAAAACAAACAAGTTAGACAATGATATTCAAGCAAGCTCAATCAAATTGTAATGATCTCTTTGAAGCATTTGTAGCTTAACCTGAAAACATAAGCTCAAAAGTGAGTACCAGGACCACTAGGGCAAGCCTAGGGTCAAAAATAAATGAGAAAGTCAAAACAGCAAGGGATATCCAATCAAAGTCAAGTTTAAACATTCAAGAAACAAACTCAATTGGGTTCACATTCATATCAATCACTATCATCATTTCATGAACCATTTAGGTCAAAGTATGGCAAACAGAAGCTCATAGAAGTCAGCAGCAAGACTTGCATCAAAAAGCAAACTAAAACATTTCCAAAAATCACCAAATAAATCATGGTCACTCCTAACACATAGCATGGTAAGCATGTCAAATTTCATCCCATTTGGACAAGTGGAAGGCAGTCAATGAAAATCAGAAAGTCAAAGCAATTTTGAACATGCTTAAGGAAGTCAACCAAACATGCATCAACTTAGAAAAATCATAAGTCAAGAATGGTGTATGATAAATGAACGGTACTAAAACCATGGCAAAGATGAGGATGTCTAGTTATCTCATGTAAAATTTCATGTCCATCTAATAAGGTATGAGAATTTCACAAATGAAATGGGAACATGTGTCACACAAAGTCAACATTTGACCAACCAGGGGAGAAAATCTCAAACAATTAGGAAATGCCACAAATAATTCCAAGAAAATTCACATGTAAACTAGACATAGAAGAGTAGGTTCATGCAAAATTTGGGGTCATTTGAATGTAAGGAAGCATGGTAATGAAAATCATGAAGTTGGACATCAATGGTGTGACACAAATTGTCACACCCTAATTCAAAAAAATCATAACTCACAAACCACAAATGATAAATTCACAAACTCTACACCAAAATCACCATGAGTGTGTCTAGTTTGAGCACAAAAAATTTGGGAGCCATTGGATACATTCTCATCATTTCACAATTGATTTGGCAAAGTGTACAAAATTTGGTCACATGTCACAAACCCTAGCACCATTTAAAAACCACTCATCCAAAAATTCTGGAAAAATAATGATAAAATACTAGAAGTCATGATGAACACAACACAAAAAATCCCATTGAATTTGGATCAAAATTGGGCAAGTTATGATTTTTACAAGATGGGCATCAAAAATGAAATAATTATTGAAATTAACATTGAAAGAATGGCATTTTGGTAATATTGGAATCCACTAATCAAAACACAGTCGTTTTGGGCAAGGATTGAAATGTTTCTATTGGTTGTTGGAAAAAAAGGCCATGCACGTGAGAAATGGGGCAGAAAATTCTGGGAAAAACACAATTGGGAATTAGGGTTCATGTTCATCCCTCTCAAAAATCATGATTTCACAAACTTGCCCAAAAACCAAAATTGAATATATGGAAATGATCAGCATGGCAAGGTCAACATGAATCCACCATCATTTTTCATTAAAACACTACACAAGCCAAGAATCGAGCAAAAGACAAATTTGACATCAAACTTCAAAACAATATATCTTCATGGATAAGCAACCATTTCAAAAAGTGAAAGCATCATGACAATCAGCATGGATAGACCTACACTAAGCATGTATCAATTTGAAAAATCATGGAGCTCGAAATTTTACCAGTTTGGAGGAACAGTGGTGATTCAGTTGGTGTTTGGCTTGTTTGGAAGTGTAACAGTTGCCCTAGAGCCCTCCTGATGATGAATGGTGAAAATCCTTTGACTTGTGGAGGCTTGGAATGGAATTCAATGTTTGACTGTCATGGATGATGCAAGGTTGAAGACAATGGTGGAAAGGTGCTTATGCTGTGTTGCTGTTTGTAACAAGGTTTCATTTTGATGCAATGGATGATGGAAAAAAGCCAAAGCCTGGTTTTGTTTCTTTTGAGTTGTGACAGATTTTTGCTAAATGCCCAAGCAAGGTCAAAAATGAGGGAGTAAGTGAAGGTGGTTTGGTCTATGTGTTGTGCTACTGCTCTATGTGTGTGTGAAAGTTTGCTGTCATGGTTGCTTTGTGGTGGGAGAGCAAGGGCCAGGCTAGGTTTTTGGATGTTCTCTTGGACAGGTTTTGGAAAGTGTGATTTTTGAGAGGAATAGCCAAGGGTTTGTGGTTTTTGTTAGGAAATGGTGAGGAAATGCTGTCAAGCCAAGCTCAGTTCATTGTGTGTTTGACAGGTTTCTTCCAACAGTGCCAATGTTGGTTTTGTTCTCCTGCTGTTTGGATGTTGATAGCAGGTTTTGGAAAATGCAAGTGAGAGGGGTTTTGGTTGAATGAGGTTTGTTATGTGATGTTTGATGCCATTGTGTTTGGACAGGGAAAATCAAATGCAAAATAGCAGGGTCAGTGAGCAGAATGGATTTCCATATGCCAATGTATTTTTTGATGGATGCTGTTGTCTACAAGTGGCAGGAAAAATGATGCAGGATGTTGGAAAACAAATTGCAAGGCTTAGTAGCTTTAATGTTTTGGACTGAAGGTTTTAAAATGCAAAATGGCAGGGTGAAGTTTTTAGAATGTGAACCATTGTTTCTTTCTGCCTTGGCCAGGATGATTTTGTGTGGCTGCAATTAGGGTTGGTTTTTTGACAGAAAAAGGTGAGGGAAGATGGCATTTGGTATTGTGCAACCTTGTCCCTGGACAGTTTTTGACAGAAAACCTCCAATGCCAAACAGCCAGGTCAGGTTTTTAGAGAGTGTCAACAAAGGCCTTTTTGCTGCTTAGTAATGTTTTTCATGACAGGAAACACACATAATCCCTGCTGTCCTGTGTTGCTTTGTGGCTTGGCAAGGTTTTCAAAAATGATGATATGGCAAAGTGAGGCTTGAGAGAAAAGGGGAGGGGACAAGTGTTTGGTCTGCTGCCTTCAAAAATGAGGAAAATCTATGTGTTAAGCCCCAAACCAACTCAGTTCATCATGAGTTTCTTTTTGACAGCCCCCCTTGGAATGCAACAGCAAGGTCCTTTTCTGAATGAGTGTAGTTTGTTCCTCCTGTTATGTTGGCTGCTATGACAGAAAATGATGATAACCAAACTGTCTTGTGGTCCTTTCCCCAAAAACCATGAAAATGTGGATATAGCTATGTACTTTCTTCCCAATTCCAAGCAAGTTAGTATGGCCATATGTACTGTTGGTTATGGCTGCAAAATGTATTCAAAATGACAGCAAATAGTCTCTAAATTTTCTGTTTTTAAGAGTACAAGGCAAGGCATGGTGAATGGTATGGACAAGTATGGTGAAATTGTACTTTTCTTACAATTCAAGCAACCAAGCAATGGCCTCATGTACTGCATAATTGAGCTTGCAAACATGTTTTAAATGATATTTCTGAGCTGTTCCAATTGGCCAAATGTTAGAAAAATGTTTATATCAAAAAGTCAACTCTTGGTCAAACTTGCATTTAAAGGAGATAGGTCAAAAAATGCCATTTTGATTGGTGAAGTTTTGGCACATGAAATTTATATTTTTGGAAAGAGGGGATCAAATGTGACTTGTAGGAAAAAAGCCCACCAAAATTGGCCAAACGGTTTGAGAGATATGGCCCTTTGAAGTTCAAGATTTTCTGAAATCGATTCGATCATAACTTGCCAACCACACATGGGAATTAAGAGTTCTTGGACTTTTTGGAAATGGGAGAACAAGATCTTCAACTTTAATGTTGGGCAAAAATTCATTTGGAGCTTGTATCATGATGTAGTTTTGAGGATCAAGACTTTCCATTTATGGCAGGTTTCAGTTACAGGCCCAGTTTCCATTTTTGGAAATTTTTGATCTGGCTTCAAATTCTTCCATGATGGTGTTTGACATGATATATGAGGACTATTTGGACACGAATGAACTCTCACAAACCAATTCCAATCATCAAATCACTGATTAAATGGACAGTTGACCAACAGTTGACTTTTAGGGTTTCTGGCTGACTGTGCATTGACTGATGACTTCCAAACCCTAGTTCCTTGAGAACTTGACTTCAAATGATGTCCCAAGTTGTATGAACTCTTGATTATTAATCATGGTGCCCAAATTCCACAAGAATGGTCACCATCCACTGCTTTGACTGACTGTTGACTTTCTTTGACTTTTGACTGTCTGTGTATGAACTGATGACCTCTGAGCCTTCAACCCTTGACTTGAACACTTCAAATGGACCTCCAAGTCATGTGAACTTGTTGGACAAACCCTAGGGCCTTGGCTCCTTGAGAATTGCACTTGTTTGATTGGTTGACTGATCTCCTGATCAGTTTGACCTAATTCTTGATTGGCTTGCACTTGAGGCAAAAGAGGCAATGCAATGCTATGCAATGGACCATGATATGCTATGACCTAATATGAAAATGTATGTACAATGATGGGTGCAAATTTGAGGTGCTACAGAAGGGTATTTGAAGAATCTCACATGAAACAACTAATATTTTTAAATATCAATATTCTAGAAAGTTTTTCACAAGGTTGAATCAAGTAGGAGGTGTGTTTTTGAATGTAATAACTCTCATAGTTTTACTCGAACTTTTTGAAAGTATGGGTATGGATCTCACTAGATTTTGCTCTGGAAGAATCTCATCATGATACTTCTCTTTCTTGATGATCATATGTAGGTTAATTAACAAGGTTAACCCACTAACTAATGAATAATGAACAATTGTCTTACTCATTAATTGATCAACCTTAGAAAGAGACACTAAAAGGGTTTAAATAGGTTCTAGAAGTTAGGCACAAAAAGGTGAAGAAAATACAAAGTGGACAAAACACAAGGTTATGATTTGAATGAAAGAAAGAAATGATTTAAATTAAGGTACTAAAATGAGGAATTTGACACTTTGATTTGAATCAATATTTTATATTTACGATTCGACTCAAGATAAGGCATGATTTAAATCATAGTTGTATTTTAAAGATTCTAGATTATCATGATTCAAATTAAAGCTTCTTGTGATTTTTGTTACTAAGTGATGTGATTATAATCATGCACATCTCTGATTTAAATAAGGTTGACATATTCAAATTCCAAAATTTAGATAGATGGTTGATTCGAATCACCACAAGGTTTGATTTAAGTCAAACTTCACAAAAACCTTGATTTAATTTTTATAACTTATGATTCAAGCCACACTCATCACTTTTACTTAGACCAAATTGCCCAGGCTAAAAACACATTGAGATAGGTCCAAAAATATTTTATTCAATGTAAAGAGCTTAAAGGAACAAGTTTGTCCAATCAAATAATCAAAATAATAGAATTATATACAAATTACAAATAGCGAGAAATCGAATTACACGCAGGATAAATTTGAACAGAGCATCAAAATAAAATATGATACCGAATGCAATTTCATTTATTACTCTATAAAAAAATGGAATTAGAATTGCTCTCAATCGGTTAATTGTTAATTGCATCAAACATCTTGTTTGAAACTTTAGCCACTATTTATTGTATTGTTCATATGTTCATTTCAAACCATTGGTGTGTGTATTACAACAATATTTTCCCAATAGCTTAAAGTTTCTAAAACAAAGTTTCAACATATTCATTTTCGCATGCATAATCTAATTTTAAAAGTCAAAAAAGAAAGGAATTTTTATTTGTCTATTTAATCCCCCTTACCCCATCTTCATACTAACAATTGATATCAAAATTGGTTCTTTTGATAAAATTTAATAACCCCAAAATTTATTTAATATGGTGTAAATTGATCCAAAAGGGGCAGACAATAGAGCCCCAATTTTCCCTAGTGAAAATATTCATATTTAAAGGATTTCATGTACATACACCTTATGTACGTGGATTTACAATTATGGATAGCTATTGAAGAAGGACCTCAAAATATCCTTGATGGTGTATCCATTAAGAAAACACCAAAGGAATGGAATGAAGGTGAGATTAGGAAGCCGTATTATGATTTGAAGGTGAGAAATATACTCATCTCTTCATTGAGTTTGAATGTATATTTTTCAATATCACATTATAAGACGACTAAGGTAATATGGGACACTCTCCAAGTTATACATGAGGGAACTGAAGATGTCAAGCAATCTAAAATTAATACCTTGATGGAAAAATAAGATGCATGTAACCCGATGGCCTCTATGCATATGAGATTTTTGCATTTAATCAACTAAATTGAGAATTTAAGCAAAACCCCATCTAATAAAAATTGTGTTAATAAGATTTTGATATCTATGTGCAGGGATTGGTATCCTAAAGTTAATTCTATTAAAGAATCTCATGATCTAAAGATTCTAGATATTTTAACTCTCTTTGGTAAGCTCACCAAACACGAGGAATATATTATAGTTGCAAATAGGATGTGGTTTTTAGACAGTGGTTGTTCAAGGTATATGGCTAGTGATGCATCATTATTCGTTGAATTTGTCAAGAAAGAGCGCGACTATTGCGGTACAAATAGCAAGTGCAATACTATCTTATCCTCTACTTGGATATTAATATTAGTATTTTTGGATAAGTGATTCCAAACACAAGAGAGGGTGAATTGTGGTAATAAAAATTCACAATTAATTTAAAGGGTTTATTAATCAAAAGGAAAATTGTGCTAGTATTTTCAAGGTTAGAGAGAAAACCGGCGCAAAATGAAACAATAAAGTAAATAACAAGAATTTAAAAGATAAAGGTTAGAGAGATGAAACCAGAGAACTATCCAGGTTCAGCAGAACGTTGGCCTATAATAGCAAGAACAGAATCAGTTTCAATCTAGAGAAATTTCCAAAGCTTGTCATAAGCATAAATGGCAAGAATGATGGCCATAAGCTCATAAAAAAAGGGAATTTTGAACATCTATAGGTGTGGAAAATACACCTATGAAGTCACCATATTTGTTTCTAAATACTCGTTCACAAGAAGCATAACCTGGGCTTTCTTTTGCCTCACATCAGTGTTACATTTTAGCCAATGCAAGTAAGGAGGATGCCAAAATATTTCCAGAATTTTTGGAGCTTTAGAAGGGTGAACTTAGATGTTGAAACATTTTAGAATTTTAAAGTCAATCATAGAAGGGCATGTGCAAAGGCTTTAGAGGTTTCCCGAGCAAGATGTAGCCACAATGATGTTGGAGATGCATTGGTTAATATTCAATCCTTTATCCTGGAACCTAATGTTGTTTCTTGCTTTCTAAATGTTATTGATGATGAACACAATATCTGCAATGATAGCTAATGAGCAATGAGGACTCCATCCTCCTTTGGTGATCTTGATGGTATATATCAAGGATGAAATATCAACGGGATTTCCTATGATACTTTAAAGCCATGTCCAAAGCTTTTTGGCCATGATGCAATTGAAGAAAAGATAGTGAGAAGTCTCTACAACTGAATGACAAAGACTGCAAACAGAAGGAATTTGACATCCTCTGAGCATGATATTGTCATCAGTTGCAACCTTATTATGAACTAATATCCAAACCATTGCAGATCTGGAAGGAGGGATTGCTTGATTCCAAATGATGATGGTCAAATGCTTAGGAAAATTAGGAAGAGATCATAACATGGCAGCGTCTTTTATAGATAAACTACTTGAAGTGGTGTGATTCCAAACCAACCTGTCTTCATAAGGAATCAAAGGGATAATTGTGTTTTGAAGCAGGGCTTGAAGGTTAGGGAACAAACGTTGAATCTCCAACATAATTTTCCATTTAGAGAGGACAATGAAATCAAAGAACTTAACTTGAAAACTTTGAAGAAAATTGTCATGGATTTGAAAATAAGAGCCCAGGTTGATAGTGATCCAGTCATGGTTCCAAAAGTTTATGTTTCTACCATTTCCAAAGACCACCTGGTGTTGTCTAGAACAAAAGAGAACCAAGGTTTGATGTTAGTCCAAAGAGAAGAAAATATTGTTGGAAATAAACCTTTTTTGTGTTTAAGAAAAATGTGTGGGAATATTAGAGGCCTGAATAGAAATTTGGTAGGTAGGAGAATTATTTATGGAAGAGAGAACTTTATGTTTTTGCTTGATTCAAAAGTGTTGGATTACATATCTATTTATAGTACTGTGAGGAGAACTCTAGATACACTAATTCTAGAGAGTTCTCAACTCTAGATATTCAAAAAGTATTCTAGAAAATATTACAGTCTTAAGAAATATCTAGATACTCTAAATACTACAAGACTTTTCTTGAAACATTACCCAATATAAACTAAGCCCAAATAACTAAGTCCAAAATCAAATAATAAAATTAGGTCCAAATCAAGTTTAATATTTCAACATCCCCCCTTAAACTTGATTTGTGACTCCAAGCATATTCCTTAGCTTCACGAAAGCTTCCAATTTGAGTGGCTTGGTGAAAATGTCGGCAGCTTGATCTCTAGACATCACATACTTCAACTTCACCTTCTTCTTCTCAATGCATTCTCTTATGAAGTGGTAACGAGTGTCAATGTGCTTATTGCTTTCATAAAATACAGGATTCTTTTCCAAAGCAAGTGCTGATTTATTGTCAACACATATTTCGACAGGATCTTCTTGTGGCATTTTTAATTCTTTCAACAAATTCCTTAGTCAAACTGCATGACAGACACATGATGTGGCAGCAACATACTCAGCTTCACAAGTTGATAGTGTGACGATAGGTTGCTTCTTTGACATCCAAGTGAAAGCAGTATCTCCCATGAAGAACACAAAACCAGTAGTGATTTTTCTATCATCCAAGTCTCCACTCCAATCACTATCACTATAGCCAATAATATCATAATTATTAGAAGAGTAATAGTGCAAGCCAAAATTTGTTGTACCTTTGATGTATCGAAGGATTCTTTTTGCCGCCTTGAAGTGAGTTGTTGTTGGAGCTTCATGTAGCGACTTACGACTCCTACAACATAGAGAATATCCGGCCTTGTACTTGTCAAGTAACGCAGACTTCCAACCAAACTTTTGTAAAGAGTTGGATCAACAAACTCTCCATTTTCATGCTTACTCAACTTGCTTCCACATTCCATCGGGGTGCCAACTGGATTGGCATCATCCATCTTGAACTTCTTAAGGACTTCTTTGGTATAATCTTCTTGGGTGATAAAAATTCCTTTGTCTTCTTGCTTTACTTTGATGCCGAGATAATATGCCATGAGCCCCATATCTGTCATCTCAAATTCATTTGACATGTCTTTCTTGAACTCTTCGAACATGCTTAAATTGTTCCCTGTGAAGATCAAGTCATCAACATATAAGCACACAATCAAAATATCTCCACTTTACGCTTTAATATAGAGTGCATGCTCATATGGACACTTCATGAAGTTCTTGTCTTGAAAGTACTTGTCGATTCGAACATTCCAAGCTCTCGGTGTTTGCTTGAGTCTGTACAACGCCTTCTTCAACTTCAAGACTTTTTCTTCTTGCGCTTTTACTTCATAACCTTGTGGTTGCTCGATATAAACTTCTTCTTCGAGAAAACCATTCAAGAAGGCCGACTTCACATCCATTTGATAGATCTTCCATTCATTTTGGGTTGTCAAAGAAATGATCAGTCTAATAGTTTTAAGACGAGCAACGGGGGAAAATACCTCATCATAGTCAATTCCTTGTCTTTGACTATATCCTTTCGCCACCAATCTTGGTTTGTATCTATCCACGTCTCCTTTTGCATTCTTCTTCGCCTTGTACACCCATCTTACTCCGATTGCTTTGTGTCCTTGTGGAAGTGTAGTAAGTTCCCATGTATCATTCTTCGTGATTGACTTAATTTCTTCTTCCATGGCGTCTCTCCACTTTACATTTTCAACTGCTTCTTAATAGCTTAAAGGCTCGCAATTACCCAAAAGGCAAAAAAGGTTAATGTCATTTATGTTTTCGGTTACCTCATAAAGCTCTTCAATACTCCTTAGTCGTGGTGTCCTCTCACTTGAGCTTGTTTCATCCAACCTTGGTGTCGGTGAGGCCGGTGGTGTAATACTTTCTTCTATCATTGGTTGTTCCATTTCGTCTTCTTCTTCAAAGTAAGGAAGAAAATCCTACCTGTCTTCTTGAAGACTTCAATCCCAACAATCTTCTTCTTCGAACTCCACGTCACGACTTATGATGATCTTTCCACTATTTGGATTATAGAGCTTGTACCCTTTGGAGCTTGAGTTGTAACCGACGAATACATACTTCTCACTTTTATCATCGAGCTTTGTTCTCCTTTCATTAGGAACGTGAGTATAGGAAATGCTTCTAAACACTTTGAGGTGATAAATCCCAGGTTTCCTTCCAATCCATGCTTCTTGTGGTGTCTTCTCATGCACGCTTCTTGTTGGGGAATGATTTGTCAGATAAACCTCACATGCCACTGCTTCGGCCGAAAACTCTCTCGGCATCTTCTTGCTCTTAAGCATGCTTCGCATCATGTTAAGTATGGTCCGATTCTTTCTCTCCACTACTCCATTTTGTTGTGGTGATCTTGGAACTGTTAGTGGGCGGCGGATTCCATGGTCTTCACAATATTTTTGGAACTCATTTGAAATGAACTCTCCTCCTCGGTCAGATCTCATGGCCTTAATGGAAAGACCACTTTCTTTCTCCACAAGGGCTTTGAACTTCTTAAAGTTTTCAAACACTTATGACTTCTCCTTCAAGAAATAAACCCATATTTTTCTAGAATAATCATCAATAAAGAGTAGAAAGTATTTAATCTTACCAAAAGAGTTTGGATAAATTGGTCCACAGACATCAGTGTGTATGAGCTCTAGCGGTTTTGTCGCTCTTGATGTTGATTCCTTTTGAAAGCTTTTCCGGAATTGCTTCCCAACTAGACATCCTTCACATAGTTGGTATGGGTGGTTTATACTAGGCAAGCCTCTCACCATTTCCTTCTTTGACAAACATTTTAGACTATCGAAGTTGAGATGTCTGAATCGTAGATGCCATAGCCACGAAGAGTCGGTATAGCAAGTCTTGAGACACTTTGCAACATCATTTTGAATGTTCAAGAGGAACATTCTATTATTTGACATAGGCACCTTAACAATCAAGTTATGTCTACAATCTCTTAAGAAAAGACTATGTTCTTTAGAGTGGATGTCATAGCCTTCTCTAATAATTGTCCCAAGCTCAAAATATTATTCTTCATGTTAGGAACATAATAGACATTGGATATGAATTGATGACTCCCATTCTTTAAGCGTATAAGAATTTTACCTTTGCCTTTGACCGGTATCTTTGAGTCATCTCCAAATGAGACATTGCCAGTTGTCGCTTCATTGATCTCTACGAACATGCTTTGATCGCCACACATGTGATTGCTTGCGCCGGTGTCGAGGTACCATTTGTTTCTTTTCTCTTCAACTTGGTTTTGGCACGCGAGCAACAAAGTTTCTTCTTCTCTGCGTTTTTCTTCTACAAAGTTAGCTTTCTCTACAACTTTCTTTGAGAATCTACACTCAGATGCATTGTGACCGATCTTGTTGCAGTTGAAGCACTTGATTTGTGATTTGTCACACCTCGACCATGAATTTCCTCTTCCACGACCTCTTGTTGCTTGTGGATTACAACTTCTTTCTCCATTGTTAGAGTAGTTGTTGTAATTGCCTCTTCCTTCTCCTCCATGTCCTCGTATGACCACGATCTTGGCCACGACCTCGTCCTCTTTGGCTCTTCTAATTCGCATAATTTGCTTCCTTTATGTTGAGTTGTAGTAGTTGCTCCATAGCCTCTTTTTGTTTAATTTTTCTCTTTTGTTTTTCTTCGCATGCTTGTAAGGAACCCATGAGTTGCTCAATAGTCATGGTCTTTAAATCCTTGTTTTCTTCAATGTTGGTAACAATGAAGTCAAAACTTGGATTTAAAGTGCGAAGTATTTTCTCCGTGACTTTTACCTCATCAACATCTTCACCATTTCTTTTAAGTTGATTGACTACGACCAATACTCGAGAAAAATAATCAGAAATTGACTCGGACTCTTCCATAAATAAACGTTCAAAATCACCTTTAAGAGTTTGAAGACGAATCTTTTTCACCTGTCCCACTCCTTTGTTGCAAGTTTGAAGTTTGTCTCATGCTTCTTTGGTCGTCGTTGCGTTGGAGATCTTCTCAAATGTATCTTCATCCACCAATTGATAAATGAGGAAGAGAGCTTTCTTGTCTCTCTTTCTTGACTCCCTCAATGTCTCCTTTACACCTTGGTTTAGCGAGGCTTCATCTTGCTCATTGAAGTCTTTCTCAACTATACCCCACATATCTTGAGCTCCTAGTAGCGCCTTCATCTTGATACTCCAATTGTCATAGTTGTTCTTTGTGAGCATCGACATTTGAAGAGGGAAACCTCCATTCGCCATTTTTTAGGACCCTGAAGCTCTGATGCCACTTTGTTGGAAATAAACCTTTTTTGTGTTTAAGAAAAATGTGTGAGAATATTAGAGGCTTGAATAGAAATTTGGTAGGTAGGAGAAGTATTTATGGAAGAGAGAACTTTATGTTTTTGCTTGATTCAAAAGTGTTGGATTACATCTCTATTTATAGTACTATAAGGAGAACTCTAGACACACTAATTCTAGAGAGTTCTCAACTCTAGATATTCAAAGAGTATTTTAGAAAATATTACAATCTTAAGAAATATCTAGATACTCTAAATACTACAAGACTTTTCTAGAAACATTACCCAATATAAACTAAGCCCAAATAACTAAGTCCAAAATCAAATAATAAAATTAGACCCAAATCAAGTTTAATATTTCAACAAATATATGATATCTGATACAATCCTTGTTCTTGAGAATTCTACTTCTAAGAAGTTGAGCCTAGTGGGACGAGGAATTCAACAAGAAAAAACAAAGTTTGATATTTGAAGATGCATTGAGAGAGGATATGGATCTAAGGCCTAGGCCTCCTTCAGAAAAAGGAGTGCAAACTGTTTTCCAAGCCACAATGACAATTTTTCTTGCCTCTAAATCACCACTCCAAATGAAAATTTTGATCATTTTTTCCAAGTATTTGATGATTGAGATTGGTCAAGAGTAGACAGTTATAGAGTAAATGAGCATGTCATGAATAATTCTTTTTATCAACAGAACTCTTTCTACAAAGGAAATAAGAGAAACTTTCTAGGATTCCAGTTTAACTTTGATTGTCAATGATGAGCGAGAAGTGAATGGCTTTGGACCTACCTTTGAATATAGGGACACCAATGTAGATGAATGGAAGGGTACCAATAGAGAAACCAATATTGTTGATGTTCAAAGTTGAGCAATTACAGAAAATTATCACATCATCAGCATATAGGATGTGAGATAATATGTTCATTGACCTAATGCCTTTGAAAGTTTGCAATTTGCTGGTGTTGACCAGGTTGGTGATGCCCATGCTTAACACTTCCTCAGCAATATAGAATAGAAAAGGAGACAAGATATCTCCTTGCCTAACCCCTCTAGAACAAGCAAAGAATCCTTTGGCTTACCATTGATGGAAATAGAAAGCATGGCTGAGTGCAAAATTGTGGAGATCCATTCATAAAACGTAATGCAAAAACCAAAGGCTTTGAGAACTCTTGAGATAAAATTCCAATCTATTGTGTCAAAATCTTTTGCAATGTCCACTTTGATGGCCAAATTACCATGATAGAATTTGTTATTAAGCATGTTGATTGCTTCAGAAGAAGGATAAACAGAATCTTTAATTTTACTGTTCTGAATGAATACCCTATACTCTGTGGAAATTATTAAAGGAAGGATCTTAGCCAACATGTCTGCAATAATTTTGGATATAATTTTGAGTTTGAAGTTAGATTTAACTAATGTCCTATACTGAGATAGGGTGTTAGCCTCAGGAACTTTAGGAATCAAGACTACTATATTGGAATTATAATGAGGGGATGTTGTTATTGACAAAAAAAAATCAAGGACAACTTTACTAACATCAGTACCAATGATGGATCAATATGTTTGGTAGAATTGGACCCAAAATCCATTAGGCCCGAGGGAGATATCTTACTTGAGGTTAAACATTGTAGACCTAATTTCCTTTAAGGAAGGAAAATTTATGAGCAGGTTGTTCGTGGCTTGGTCAATAGGGTTGGGAATAGTATCCTCAATGAGATTATTATCTTGCATGTCATTGTTGGTTAAGAACATGCTTGAAAAGTTAGTAACTATATGGCTGACTATTTGACAGGGGTCGGTGATTACTTCATTGTTGATTCTTATAGAGGCCATTTTCTTATTATAAGCTTGCTTGATTTTTTAAGCCTTATGAAAAAAGTAGTGTTTCTATCTTCTTCAGCATGCCACTTAACTTTGTATTTACTTATGATTACCACTATTACTAGAAACACAGTGTCAACCCAGTTGTTGGTGATCCCCATTCAAACATTCAAACATAGTCTTAATTTGAAATGGTAATTGAATACAAGAACACATGATTGAAGCAATAAGAAAAGAACAAAAAAAAATTAACAAATGATTTTCTTTTATGGAAGAAGAATTGACACTCTGTATAAGGGATTTTTAAATGTGAGTTGAACCACATTTTCACAAAGATGATGAATAGCAATTCTAAATTCATTCAATCAAACAACACATACTCTTATATAATTAGCTACTTATAGTAGAGAAGATTGGACAAAATTAAGCCATTTTCATTTCACAATTTCTTTAAAATATAAGAAATTTATATTTCATAATTTTTTAAATTTATAAGAAAGCTACACATACAACTTTTATTACTACTTTTATTCATTCTTGATCGTTAAGTTCATCTCACGATCTACATCTTGTCATACTATTTAATAAGATGACATCGAGAATTTAATAAGATGACATGGAGAATTTTATAATATTCTAAAATGCACGAGTAAATTAATTCATGTTCGTGTTATATATTAGTAATTTGAGTTGAAATAATATGATATCTTTTTAAATATGAAATAATTTTTTTGTCGGCTCATTATATATATATATAAAAGAAATCTTGCATGGACACAAAATTTCGACGCTCTCACATAAAAAAAACTTAAGAAATAAAAATAAATAAATAATATATATTTTCAACATATTTAAGTGATATATAAATTTATGTGTATGCCTAAATGCTTATTGTTGGGGCTGTGAATATATATATATATATATATATATATATATATATATATATATATATATATATATATATATATATATATATATATATATATATATATATTCTTAAATAGTTTTTATTAAAAAAATGGTTTGTTTTTATGAATCATGAGATGAATTGGTTTGATGATTTGGTCAATACACAAAGAAAAACCTTCTGCAATAATTTATTAACTATTTGTTTTATCTCATCTTTTACTAGCTAATATTTCATTAGCCTAACTTTCTTCTATGAGATAATTCTAATAAAAATACTTTATTCTTATAATAGGATAACTAGTGTGAGTTTTTTAAAAAAGAAGTGTTTTTACAACAAAAAGACTAAATTTCTTGAAAAAAATAAAAAAATTCAATTTTTACATCAATAACTTATATGCTAATAAATAATTTTTTTTATTGTTTTTAAAAATATCAACGGTATTGCAAATTTTAGATTACATTGCAACATTACCATTATACTATATAAAAAAGAAAATGATTTTCAACTTTTTATATAATATAATTTGATTTTTTGTGTATATTATTTAATGTGTAAAAAGTAAATGAAAAATAGAATTAATATAAGAACATACTATATTTATATTTTGATGTTCAAAAAAATAATAAAATAAAATTTAAATGCGAGAGGTTCATTATATATACTAAGATTTTTCTAAATATTTATACATCAACTCGGTTAATGTATGATATGTCTTTTTCTACTCCCCCAACATTTTAATAAAAAAAATATTATAATATAATAAATAATAAAAAAAATATTGATGCTATAAAAATAATTCATGTCATGATAACACATCAATTCAGATAATGTATCACTCACATTTTTGTGTAATTAAACACAATATTTATACAATATTTTTAAATTAATTTTTGAATTTCATACATTCATTTATTGAATGCATTTCTTGATTAAAACTATAACTATCAGGCAATATTTAATTTTTTATATATGTATTTTCTATTTGCTATTTTACTTGGATCATGAGTAATGGTTTATAATTCATGATAATTTGATGAATTTGCTATTTTACTTGGATCATGAGTAATGGTTTGTAATTCATGATAATTTGATAAAATTCCTTTCAACAAGAGCATGTCCAATTAGAAATATTTGTCTGGGATACAATCAATAGGAGTTTGTGTTTTACAAAACGGATTTATGTTATAAATATAATTCATTCGAAGGTGATTAAACCTGATCAATAATAATAATAATAATAATAATAATAATAATAATAATAATAATAATAATAATAATAATAATAATAATAATAAAAAAATAATAATAATAATAATAATAGTAGTAATAATAATAATAATAATAATAATAATAATAATAATAATAATAATAATAATAATAATAATAATAATAATGTGTTTTGAATACTAATTTTGATTTGAGAATTTTATTCTTTATCCCTATAGTTATACTCCATTCTTATAATTTTTAAAATATTCTAATTTTATCATTTTCAGTTTTTCACATATAAAATAATTTATCATTCAATTTTTAATATCTCATTTAACTTTTTCGAAATTGGTGAATCTCCACCCAACATTAGTGTACCTTATTACTTTGTATAAAGTGTTATGTTAGGTACCCTCTCTTTAGCAAATAAATTGTTTTCAAGAATTCCGATATTAATATTTGTTCACAGGATATCCTACATTATAGTTATTCGATATTGTAATTAACTTGGTTATAAGTTTTTTTTGGTTAACTTAATATTTGTTCACTAGATAACTTACCTACAAGTAATCCTTTATGCATATTTTTTTAAAAAAACTTTCTGATATTTTTTTTATGTTTCACATATACGAGATTCCTCTACATATATATAAAAATCAGATATGTGCAGATACTACCGATGAATTTTCAACTAGATAGAAATTAGATACCATCGGATATCATTGATGCGTTCTCAACTACATAAAAATCAGATATCACGTGTAAGCAAGAGGTACACACAAAGGATGGATCAGGGATGGATGTGACTAGTCCTATAAAGGCATTGTGAAGAAGGTCTAAATCACTGTATGTTGTAGGGAAAAAAACATTATAAAGTAGGGTGTGTGAAATTGCTTACCCCACTACGACTTCAATGTGTCAATTGACTCAAAAAATAAAAATCAAATGAGGAGTGAAGAGGAAATAGAAGAAACCAATGAGATATAATGTTTACCATAACCTCTCATAACATGCACATGTTGATCAATCATGCTCAAGTTTTCAAAGATTATCAAAGAGGCCTTATACACCAATATCTTAATCAATATGGTGAGGATGGTTAGTCAATGGTCCATCGAGACTTTGATAATTAAATGAAAGGTAAAATAAGTCTATATGAGAAGTTACTTAGAGATCGATTATCACAAGTGATAGAATCCTTGATGATATCGTGTTTAGATCCTCAGCCACAAGATAAATGATTGACATTACAAGATATGGGTTATGCGATAACAAATAAGTATAATATCATTATTGTGTGTTTAGGATATCCTAGTTTGAGTTTCTTTCCTACGATGACTTTACATTCACTTGTCGTCTCCATTTATTGCATTGTTTTTGCAAATAAATTTTGTTCCTTGCAAGCAACATTTTGGATGTTATAATTTTTTAGACTGATACAACATTAGCAACAATTTACGTTTCTAGTGTCAAACTTTGTTAGCTTATAATAGTTTTATGTATGTTATATTTTGTTGGATTTTATTGACATTATATTATACTAGATGTTATTGACTTAATACATAAGTCTAAAAATAATTATACATAAGCCTCAAAGTAATACACAAGTCTCAAAATAATAATACATAAGTCAACTAATCTTATGATTTGTCCTGAAATAAGTGTAATACTTAAAATAAGTCTGTAAACTCGGGGATAATCTTCATTAGCACCTACTCGCTGGATAAAATAATGAAGCAAATTTGCAATCAATGATAATATTGAATCTGAAGGTCTTGCATCATAGACATGAATAGTCACTGCTCTCTACACATCTTGAGGGGGTGGTACACACCGAAGATGTGAAACTCTATAATATCACTCCATGTGTCCAACATCATATGGAGTACTACCCATAACTGTCTAACCAACAACCTCGTGCATGCTAAAATGGTAACCAATTCACTCAATATCAACATCATGTGTGTTATAATCAGGAGGTGGAGGATGTATATACTGTCTAAATCAAACTGGCATATGCACCCGTCAGGCAACTATGCAACAATTGTGTCACACCATTAAATAAACCCCCATATACAAATGTATGCTCTTGTCTATAGGTCATCAAATGTATGCTCTTGTCTATAGGTCTCAAATGAAACCATTATCATCAAAAGATGTCAATTCATCCAACACATTCCTTAACTCATCGACCTTCAATGTTCATTTCCTATATGGCCATCTCATAGCCTGAGGAAGTCCACTACCGCTATTTATAATCTGCCTATTCCCTCTCTTACCAACAATACAAAAATACTCGTGAATCTAACACTATTGCAATATAAATATTATTAATAATAAATGAATAAATACATAAATAAATTTTAAAAAAAGATTAATAGTAAATAAAAATAAATACTTGTAGCAGAGTGTCGTGGCACGAGAAAATGCTCTGGGCGTAACGAACACCCGAAATACAATAGAGTTTCCACCGAAATTTATTTATTTCAAAAGGAAAGAGAAAATATCGATAAGACCCATGAAATAAAAACAAAATTTTCATCGCAACCAAATTCGAGTTCGGGAGTCAATTATGTGAAGGAAAGACATTAGTACCCCTCACAACTATTGTACTCAATAGAAACCATTTAGTTAGCTTTGCGAATATGAGCGTTAACTTTCGTTTGTTTCTAATAACTATTAAAAGTTTGAAAAAAAGAAAAAGGACTAAAAATAAGTTTTTTTTTATTAGGGTGTTTGACGAGATATTGAATCTCGCTCCTACGTATATTGATAGTTACTCGTGCATATGGAAGAATGAAGAGTTAGTTTGTGTTTCGCGTCGGAATGGATAAAACATCATTTGTTTGTGAAAAGTTTGCGGTCGCGTTATATCCTGGGTAACAAGTTTTGTTTAATCAATCTCATATGGTATGATTTCTTCAGTACTTTTATGTCTCTTTATTTTGTATTTGATCTATTTCTAGGTTTGTATAGTTTGTCATATATTTGATTATCTTATGCTATATTTCATATGATGCATGTTTAGTGTTCTTCTCCACATTTAATCTCTCTTTAAGTGCAATCTTATTTATTTATTTCTATGTTTAATTGACTTTACATTTCAAGAAATTGGTATGTATATTTCTATTTTATCTTCTGAATATTCTATAATTTGTTCAAGGTTTTTGTTGTGTTACCCTTTAATTGGCTTAGTTATTGGTATTTAAGTATTTGTTTAGTAATTGGTTGTATGTGATTCTGCTGCATGCCTCTCTATTATATCTCGTGTATGATTCTTTTTTTGCTCTTATTTCTGAAATTTTTTAAGATACTTTTTTTTTGATATTTTCTTATCAGTTATCATTATGAGCTATTGTTGCATGTGTATCGTTATATGCTGGTTGTGTGTTAATCTTTTATGATTTCATTGTTTCTCTTTCTTTCTTTTGCTATTCCCACCTTTTTTATTTTTTAAAAGGGGGAGAAGGATTTCAACTTGAAATATGAATTTAACTAACACAGTTAATGTTCAATGCATGGGAAACATAGCTCCATGAGTCACTCAAATTACTCAATTTTTTCCGATCATCAAAAGGGGGGAGACTGAAATTTCCCTCAAGGGATTATCCGTTATTTCGTTGTTTTGATGCTTTTCGTATTATGTTTTATTTTAATTTCTAAGTTCCTCATTGAATATATCATCACACACAAATAATAGGTTTTCTATGCATATAGTAAAAAGTTGATGAAAATAAACCTTCACCGAATCGATTTAAGGTAATGCGTGATCCAATTCAAATTGCCAATCTATTGGAATAAATTCAAACAGAAATTGAAATAGATTCAAAATGATGTTTTTTAAATTCGTAATTTGATTCGATTTGCTAGAACTGATTCACGCATCACTTAAAATTGATTCAACTAGATTTTTCCAAACTCTTATTTTCCTTCTGTTTGATGGAATATACTCACATACTTGTTGGAATCGATTCAATTAATAGTTAGATAATTCATGTTTTGTCCCTGTTTAGGAATTGATTCACATGTTGGAAGGATTTGATTCCTTTGGAGTCGATTCCACTACCTTTTGATATTTCTCATTTAAAGCAAACTTCAAACATTGGAATTGATTCATTACAAACTTTGTTACAATTCATTTAAGGCTATTTTCTCATATTTTTGCATTATCTCACACACTTATAAATAGTATTTCCATTTCATAAATTTATCTTGATGAGAAACTCTTATCATGAGATCAAGATCAAATATTTTTCTTTGAGAAAAGGCTTTGGAACTATACTTCCTTTCTCTCTCAAATCTTCGTCTTCATAATTTTCATGGAGACTTATGATGTTGTTTATGTGTATGATAAGATATTATGAGAAACCATTAGTGCTTTAATTATGCATTTTGGAGTTTATGTAGATTTTATAGCAGGTGTTTGAGATCGAGAAAACTCAAGAAGTGAAATTGATTGAAGAAAAAAAGAAGGTGTCTTTTATCCATAGGTGTGAAGTTTTTGTTTATGCTATGGTCAACCTGTTGTTGCAGAGGAAGTACTCAAGACTTGAAATTTGGTCTCATGTGAAGAACAAGTTGTAAACGTATAAAACTCAAGGTTTAAAACTTGGGATTAAATGAAGATCAGCGAGCATTTAAAGTTGAAGTTTGCCAAATGTTAAAAATGGTTATCTAGTGAAGAACACAAGTGGATGAGGAGCTTGTTGCAAATAAGATTAATTGAGAATAAAGAAGAAGATAAATTAGATTGTTAGAGTTTATGTTTGTTTCAATTGAATTGTTGTAACCGAAACCTAAATCAAGAGTATAGTGGAAGATACAAATTTTTGATGGCTCGCCATCAGAGACTAGATAACGCGCATGCGAGGAAGATAACACGAAACTAGTATAAATATTGGTGCGCTCTCTCTCTCATGCTTTTGCATTAGTGGTTAGATTTATCGTTTTATCTAAAATTGCATGTTCATATACTTATTTATTGCATTCATAGTCTTACCTTTTATAAGATTAGGTTTGATTAGAATTAGATTTTTAAATAATCATATTATTGATTATTCTATAAAGAATTAAAATTAAATTGTTCTAAATTGATTAATTGTTAAGTGCGTCAAACATCTTGTTTGAAGTTTTATCCATTGTTTATTGTATTGTCCATATAATTATTTCAAACTATTGTGTGTATTAAAACAATCTTTTTCTAATAGTTTAAAACCTTTAAGAAAAAGTTTTCACCATATTCAAAAAGAAATGAATTTTTAATTTTCTATTCATTCCCTTCTAGACAAATTACCCCATTTTTAAACCAACATAAGCAAACTATTTCTAACTCTACAATGTTAATTTTCTTCCATAGAAAGCGATAGAAAATGAGTGCAACAATGCAAGTAGTCTAGTATCCACAATCGTGCATATCCTATAGTTGGCACTTGGGATATTAATTGGTGTGGGTGTTGAACAAGACACTGCAGTTCATGGTGTTGTGCATCAAGTTCTGAGAAAGGCTAAAATATGTTGTGATACAAGAGCTTTTGGAGAAAACAGGTAGTTGTGTGCGATACACTTTGATGTATTGTTATATCGTGTAACGATCTTTTGATTTTGTTAATTTGTATATGATATTATCTATTACGTATTTTTAATGATGTGTTGTGTTACAAATTTTTTAGTATTTTTGGATATAATGTTACTTTATGTTTTTATGTTATGGTTGTTGTCTAAATAAATTTTGAAATATAAGAAAAACATATTTTACTGTAAAACACATGTTCTGATTCTATAACCTCAACTCAGAGAGATATTTTATCATTTTAGATTATAGATTTTGAACCCATGTAAAACACATCAATTTGAAGTTTAAATTATAAAATTTAAACTTTATTAGCATATAAGTCAAGATTGCACTCATAATTTATGCATACTACAATAATTAAAAGTTTGTATAAATTAATGCAGGTCTAAGAAAAAAATTAAAATAAAACTTTTTAAAAAGTAAAAATATATATATTAATGAAATTTGTAATAATTGTTTATTTTAAAATAAAAAACATCAATAAATTCCTAGAATTATTATTTTCTTCAATTAAATCTCTAAATATTATAAAATTAATTAATAATCTCTAAAACATATCAATTTTATTATTTTAATCCTGAATTAAAATTAAAATAATTATCATATTACTTTTTATCATCTTAATAGCATGAATTAAATTTAAATTTTTATATACTTCTTGAGTTATATAATAAAAATAATTACTTTTTATATTTATATAATTTAATAACTATATTAAAAAAAAATAGAAATTTAATCTAAAAGTATTTATTTTTATTATGACAGTAGCAATTTTTTAGATCAAACAAAAATAAGTAAGATATTAAAATAAAAAATCTACATAACTTTTTCAAATAAAAAATAAAACATAACTATATCAATTTACTCTTAATTTTATTTTTTACTAAGAAAGATATCTAAGAAAATTTAAAATATATTGCTAAATAAATCGCCAATATCATTAAATAAAAATGCACACCCAATACTAGCATATATACAAATTTGTTTGTTAAATCATATTAATAATTATAAAATTGAATAAAGAAACAGAAAAATTGATAAAAGTAAGACAAAGACATTGATATATGCCTAACTGTTGCACTATTAGACAATGCATGTCAAAACGATGTTTCTGATGAAATATATTAATATATATTTGTTAAGTAATTTATTTAGAGGTATGGTTTATATTGCAAAAAGTGAGAAACTTTCTTAATGTACAGTATATATTATTAGTACATTACATTAAAATATTAAAATATTTTTAGATTTTTGAAATGTATCTCTGGACGCATTCAATACACACACAACCTAGGTCATTCTCAGTGGCACGGTAGAAATTCAGTTTTATTTAACCCGAAGATGTTTATCCAGAATTTGTCCGTAAATGCATTTTCTTAACATATGCGCAACATTATTAGAGATAGAAACCAAAAAAATTGTCATTTGACAAAAAAAA
Source organism: Lathyrus oleraceus (assembly GCF_024323335.1). NCBI lineage: Eukaryota > Viridiplantae > Streptophyta > Magnoliopsida > Fabales > Fabaceae > Lathyrus > Lathyrus oleraceus. The sequence continues at coordinate 428,117,503 of NC_066581.1, forward strand.
TTACCATTCATAACATAAAATGAAACATCACACTTCAATTTCCAGGTGGACGCTTCAACATCTTCACAATATTTTCGACCGATCTTGAAATCGTCGCTTCTAACTCGAACGAAATTTTTGTTTTGAAACGAAAAAATATATTCCACATAGCCCTTACATATGCATCTGTCTTAAGCTCAAAGTTGTTGAACTCAATCTTGCCTCCGTAGTAATCGACAGTGAACGATACTCGAGCTTGACAATTTTTCGACTGTCTCCGTAAGGTAGGAGATTATGGATTTCGTATTTCATATCTGCAAAAGAGGTGTACTAGTTGAGCTTAAACTTTCGCATGGGTGTCATTTTTAAGAAGGCGACATTTGCGACATATCAAATGATGTTTATTTGTGACATTTGAGACATTTTTTGTTTGTGTGAAATGAAAAGCCAGAGCCCTTAAATTTATAGAAGTTGTAGACAAATGTGAATCACAAAATGTCTATCAAGCATCAATGTTGATTTCAAAGATACATTTCTGATACCGCCCTATTGTCTTATTTTGGATATACACGTTCGATACATAGACACATAACTGTTATCATCAAACAATTTCAAGAGTTGTTGCATTTTAGTATTATCCCCCTCGTCGCCTTGTTATTTTGGTATCAAATGTTGTACACTTGCTTGATATTTGAAATATTATCGAGTCTTTTACGTTTCAAAGTTACAAGTATATTTTTCGATTGAACCAAATTCAATGTCATGTCAGCAACACATTCCTTCTCTTCCGACAAGAGGCGACACATAAGTGGATGACCGACTAACTTTTCACACAAGTCATGGTTATATAAACCACATATGACGTTAAATATTCATTTATTGTTTGCCAACATATAACCATGCTGAAGGAAAATTGCGATCCAAGACGCATCGTAAATTAATTTTTTTTCCTTTAGTGATCCTTACGAATGGGCATGATGAGTGATAAAAACCGTTACCTCTTGTGGAGATTGAAATCTTTGATGCAAATCTAAGGAGTGATCACGAGTGTTGAATGGTGACAATGCCTCTACTAAGCCCACACGAACGAATTTCTTCAGTCTTAGTGCTAACTGCTATGAATGAAGGCTTTAAGTGAGGCTGAAAGAGAGAAATGAAATTTCATCAAGTGAAATTCTTCTGCATAAGGGTTCTATTTATAGAAACACTTGTATGGGATGCAAGCTAAAAAACCCACTTAAGTGTATGTGACCCATATCTTGTGGTATACCAAAAATCACTTAAGCGTGTGGTACCTTACCATACTTCGCATTCTACTTAAGTGCATCGTACCTTACGATGTTCTACAATTCACTTAAGTACGCCGTATCTTACGGTGTTCCTTATTTACCCTGTCTCTCATCAATCCTTCCTTTTGTGTGTGACCCTGTAGGTTTTCGCGATATTGGCAAGTATATTTAATCACGTATTTAACATAATAAACAGTGAGCGATATCTAGCAACACATCACTGCTACCCAAGACACGAAAATGTCATGTGATCTGACAAATCCCTTTTTGTGATAATACTTGTGTGTACAATTATCCTTTTTTTGCCCTTATGTCTATATTGAACACAAGGCATATACTGTGTCATCCTTTTCCAGTTCAATATTGGGCCCTTAGACATTTATCCTGCTACGCAGGACGGGCAAATTCCATCTAGGTCACTCATATCCCTCAGCATGCTTCGTGGAGTACCCATCAATTGTCTTTATGGTCATCCAGTTACGGAAAATGTTTGATCATCAATAAATCATTCGACTCTACATTTAGGGTCCATAGTGGTTTCAAGTCGAAGGATACACCACTATCACCATGAGAATAACTTATGACACTTTGCATAATATTTTATGTAGTATTCTCATAACGGGTAAATCTAGTATAAATATTACTCATAATGTTCATACCTATGTTTAAGACTTGATAACTCCTTATCCATGATCCATGAGATGTGATCATCAGTCTATGTACATAAAAATCTTAATGCTTTAATGTTATCCCACTTCACAACAAAGCTCGACTACATATACTTTAAGAATAATGTCCTTATATTTAATGTCATCTCATGATTAAGTCACACTTGATACATTAAACGGACTAGCTATTCTAGGGACTTTATTAAACAAACAGAATAAATAAAAAGCCTTTTATTATTAATAAATAGTTTGATACAAGTACCAAAAGTATTAGCCTTTAGGGCTTACACCAACAATTTATTATTAATAAATAATTCCATACAAGTACCAAAAGTATTGGCCTCTAGGGCTTACACCAACAATCTCCCACTAGCACTAGAGCCAATCAGGCATACCCCTAATACCCATAGATCTAGTATGTCCATCATGCTTCTGCTACACAAGAGGCTTTGTCAGTGGGTCAGCAATATTATCGCTCAAATGAGGTGAAAACGCCTAAGTATGTATTTGGATTGTTGGTGAGATCTAGGCTCCTTAGCTTGTGCGATAGCGCCGTTGTTATCACAATAGAGATCAATGGGATCCACAATGCTAGGAACTATGTCAAGTTCACTAATGAACTTTTTGATCCAAACAACTTCCTTTGCTGCACTTGAGGTAGTGATATACTTGGCCTCGACTATAGAATCAACAATTGTATCTTGCTTTGAACTTTTCCAGCTCACAGCGCAACCGTTTAAGTAGAACACATAACCAGATTGCGATCTAAAGTCATCCTTATTTGTCTGTAAGATAGCATTGGTGTATCCAATTACATCAAGCTCTTCATGACCTCCATATATCAAGAATGTGTCCTTAGTCCTTCTCAAATACATAAGGATATTCTTGACAACTACCCAATGATCATCACCGGGATTGGATTGATACCTACTCGTTGCACTTAAAACATACGAGACATCTGGTCGAGTACATAATAACATGGCATACATGATAGATCCTATTGCAAATGCATATGGAATCTTATTCATGTGATCCCTTTCTTCCTTAGTTGAAGGGGATTGTGTTTATGATAGACACATGCCATGTTGCATAAGTATGAATCCTTTCTTGGAATCATGCATATTATAACGTCTCAGTACTTTGTCTATGTATGTACTTTGACTTAGGCCATTCAATTTTTGTGGTATATCTCTATAGATCCTGATTCCTAATATATAGGCTGATTCACCTAGGTCCTTTATAGTAAAGCATTTCCCCAACCAAGTCTTTACTTTTTACAGGATAGGGACATGGTTTCCAATGAGTAATATTTCATCTACATATAATACCATGAAGGTGATCATGCTCCCACTAACCTTCTAGTAGACACAAGGCTCATCTTCATTCTTGATGAATCCATATTGTTTTACTATTTCATCAAAATGAAGATTCCAACTTTTGGAAGCTTGCTTCAATCCATAGATTGATCTCTATAACTTACATATCTTTTGGGCTTCTTCTGGTATGTCAAATCCTTCAGGTTGTGTCATGTACACATCCTCAAGAAGATTCCCATTAAGGAAAACATGTTTGACATCCATATTCCATATTTCATAATCATGATTGAAATTCTAGTTATCAGACTTTAGATGTCACACGGGTTGTTATGACATCCAATTCTGCACAGACAAGAATTATGCAGAACTTAACAGTAAGTGCAGTAAGTAACACAAGTAATTGTTTACCCAGTTCAGTCCAACATGACCTACATCTGGGGGCTACCAAGCCAGGGAGGAAATCCACTATCAGTAGTATTAATTCAAAGCTAAACTCACCCGTTTACAACTCGTCACTTAATCCCTACCCAATGCAATTTCAATCTTACTCTAAGATCAGAGTTCCTACTCACTCCCCCTCAATCACCTCAGTGATTACTACCTTTAATCAATATTAAAGACACTTTTGAAGTCACACTTCAAACAACTCTTGATTGCGCTTAACAGCTTTAATCAAGATACACAGCACTCACGCTTAAAAGCTTTAAGCGACACAACACTTACAACTCAATGAACACCCTATGCCAAAGCAATCATCTACGTGATAAAGGCTTGGCTTACAAGATATGTCTAATACAAGACTCACAAAAATACAGCAGTGAAGTATGATGGACACACTTAATCTTCACGCCTCAAAATCCCCGAAACTGAATGAAGGAATGACTTCCTTTTATATTGCAGTACCTGGGCTTTTGCACTTGTATTCCCTGAATTTAAGGTCACGCGAGTTCCCATAAATTCAATATCTAGGTTACTAACAAATAGGCTATTTGTTAGGTTCATTAAATGTAACTTGGTTGTTGATTTCCTGGTTTTTCTCTAAGCTGTTGACTTCCTGAAGAATAGCCTAAGAAAAAGCTGAAACAGAAAACTGAACAACCTACAATATAACATATGCTGTCAGGAATGAATGTCACGACATTCAGCTAGACATCAAGGATCATATGCTGAGTCTGTTTTTCCAGAAAACAGACTGTACAATTTTGCTGACCTGTACATGACCAAAAAGACCATACTACAGTAACAACTTACATTAATAAATGTCAAAGTATCCAATTTGACATTTACACATTTGGCCTTAAGTTAGTTATGTTATCCTCTTGAAGAACAAACTAAGAAACATACTGAAGTGTAGCAGAACACCACTCTGTCTATTATTCAGTATATACTATCCATGATGAATGTCATAACATCCAGTTTGACATTCATACAGTAGGCCTTATGCCAGGTCTGGTTCTTCCTTGATAACCAGACTGCAAATGAATACTGAGCTCTAACAGAACGCCAACTATTCTATTCCTCAGTAGCTGCTGACAGGGATGAATGTCACAGTCTCCAGTTTGACATTCAATAAATCCTGTATTAGCTAATCCTGCAGTAACTACTCAAGTGTGTCATGACATCAGTCAAGACATCAGAGTACAGTTAGATATTCTAACCTACAATGCAGTCACACATACACACCATGTCATGACATCAGTCAAGACATTAGAATCCAGCTAGTGTTTTACCATATAATGCAGCCAATTAAACACCTACAAACTCCCCCTTTGGCAAATTTTTGGCTAAAACACTTTGATCCCCATAATAGAGTTCATAGCAGCGGAATCACACATCTAGCAGGAAATAAACCTAGCTAATACACTCAGAGTGGCAGCACACTCACATTCATGGAAGTTAAATAAAAACTTCACAAAGCAGCACACATCAGCTGCTGCAGGGAGGGATCTTTGAATCTGTCATGAATGTCTGTTTTCATAGACCAATCTGTTGTCTGGGGTATCATCACCTGTTACTCCCCCTTTTTGTCACAAATGTTGCCAAAGCCAACAACATAACCAGAAAAAAATGACAGACTTACAGACTTGGTTTTACTTCACAGTTTCAACCAAGTTAGTACCCACTTGATCTTGCTTCACAGCTTTGATCAAGTAATCACCCACTTTTGCTTTACTGTAGGTACAACCATATCAGATGCCATGACTTTGTTTCTGACATCCAAAACTACTTCTGCATGAACAACGTCCTTGAATTCCTGCAAGTGCATAGGCCTTCTCACGTTAGGGTGTCTCCTTACCCTCTTGTTGCCACACTTGTTGCAAGTGGTAAAGCTATGATCTGTTGACCAATCAGAACATAGTTCCAACAAGTACATTCCAAACCTCAGTGATTGCTATAAGGTCTCAGAAAGACATATTCCCAGTTTGCCCCTTAAGTTTTCAAACTGAGTAGCATCCAGAGCCTTTGTAAATATGTCAGCCAGTTGAAGTTCAGTGGCTACATGTTCCAAAGTAATCACCTTGTCTTCCACCAGATCTCTGATGAAGTGGTGTCTAATGTCAATATGTTTGGTCCTGCTGTGTTGGATGGGATTCTTGGAGATATTGATGGCACTGAGATTATCACAGAACAATGTCATGACATTTTGAGTGACATTGTACTCAGTGAGCATCTGTTTCATCCAAACCAGTTGGGAACAGCTGCTTCCAGCTGCTATGTATTCAGCCTCTGCAGTGGACAGAGATACACAATTCTGCTTCTTGCTGAACCAAGATATGAGATTGTCTCCCAAGAAGAAACATCCTCCTGATGTGCTTTTTCTATCATCAGCACTCCCAGCCCAGTCAGCATCACAGTACCCAGATAGGACAAGCTCAGACCCATGTGTGTATAGCATCCCATAGTCACACGTCCCATTAATGTACTTGAGGATCCTTTTGACTTGATTCAAGTGGCTCACCTTAGGCTCTGCTTGGCATCTGGCACACACTCCAACTGCATACGAAATGTCAGGTCTACTAACAGTTAGGTATAGTAGACTGCCTATCATGCTTCTATACAAGCATTGATCAACACTAGGCCCTCCATCATCTTTGGTTAACTTCAGATGAGTAGGAGCAGGAGTCCTCTTGTGCCTAGCACTATCCATACCAAACTTCTTAACTATGTTCTTGGCATACTTGCTTTGGGAGAGAAACATAGAGTCCTCCATTTGGTTTACTTACATTCCAAGGAAATATGTCAGTTCTCCAACTAGACTCATTTCAAACTCAGATTGCATTTGGTGAACAAATTGTTGAACCATTTGTTCTGACATTCCACCAAAGACTATATCATCCACATAGATTTGAGCTATCATGATTTTGCCTTCCTCATCCTTCACAAACAAGGTTTTATCTATTCCACCTTTTCTGTATCCATTTGAGGTCAGAAATTCGGCCAACCTTTCATACCATGCTCTAGGTGCTTGTTTCAACCCATACAAGGCTTTCCTCAACTTGTATACATGCTTAGGTTGGTTAGGATCACAGAACCCTTTAGGTTGTTCCACATAGACTTCTTCATTCAAGTAGCCATTCAAGAATGCACTTTTCACATCCATTTGAAATAGTTTGAACTTTAGAATGCATGCTACCCCTAACAACAATCTGATGGACTCAAGCTTAGCCACAGGAGCAAATGTCTCATCAAAATCAACCCCTTCAACTTGAGTGTATCCTTGAGCTACTAGTCTTGCTTTATTCCTAGTAATTACTCCTTTCTCATCAGATTTGTTTTTGTAGATCCACTTGGTACCAATGATATTGGTCCCTTCAGGTCTTGGAACTAGCTCCCATACTTCATTCCTTTTGAACTGCTCAAGTTCCTCTTGCATGGCATTGATCCAGTACTCGTCAGTCAGGGCTTCTTTCACATTCTTTGGTTCAACCTTGGATACAAAGCAGGAATTTGAGCTTATTCCCCGTGACCTGGTAGTCACACCACTATTAGGATCCCCTATGATAAGATCCTTAGGGTGGTCTTTCTGAATTCTGATAGATGGCATTTTGGTGGTTGCATCTACTTCACATTCAGGAGGAGGTTCCTGTACTTCTTCAGACTTGACTGGAATGTCAGTTGAACTGTCAAGGAATGTTTCAACATCCTCTATGACATCGATCCCTTCCTCTTTATCATCCACAATAACATTTATGGATTCCATCAGGACATTGGTCCTGTAGTTGAACACTCTGTAGGCTCTGCTGTTAGTGGAGTATCCTAGAAATATACCCTCATCACTTTTGGGATCCAGTTTCCTTTTCTGTTCACGATCTGTGAGAATGTAGCATTTACTTTCAAAGATATGAAAGTACTTCACTGTGGGTTTTCTGCCTTTCCATATTTCATATAGAGTGGAGGAGGTTCCTTTTCTCAAAGTGACTCTGTTGTGAACATAGCACGCGGTATTCATTGCTTCAGCCCAAAAGTGCATGGGGAGCTTCTTTGCATGAATCATTTGTAAGAACAAAAATTGTTCTACAACAGATTCCTTGATTTTGATGATAACAAAGGATGAAACCAAAAATGGCACCCTAACAAAAAGTTTCTAAGTGTGCAGGATTCTAAAGAAAGAAGGAAGAAATCTGATGATGTCATCAGATACAAAACAAGATCAGATACAAAATATCAGAAGATAAGAAGCATCTGAAGTGGAGACACGATTCAAGAAAGTCTAACTCTGAGCAAGAACAGCAAAGTATCAGAAGCATCTGAACAAGAAGTAAACTCTAGATGTTCTGACTCTGAACAACGCTAAGCTTCAGAAGTTCTCAGCGCTATCTAAACTCACAAGAGATCAACATCAGATACAAAACTCCAAGTTTCTCCAGAAACACAAATACTCTGAGCATGGAATTGCTAATCATGAAAGAGTAACGTTGAAGTCAAGTAAAGATTTGCAAATGGATTTCCTAATTGAGAAAGAGACGTTAATCTCCAATTTCAATAAAGAAAATACTACTTGTGGTAAGTAGTCATTTCAAGGAGAAAAAGTTATCCTGCAGAAGCTGTTTATGTTATGGCATAAATTCATCTTCTTACTCATCAGTTTCAACTACTACCTCATTGATCTATATAAAGGATTGCAAATCAACATTCAGCAACCACTACAATACAAGGAAAAATTATACTAAAACATCAACACAAGAAAACCTTCTTGCTCTCTAAATCTTCACGAAGCTTTTGCTTATAACGTGAATCACTTTGTTCATACTATTGTAATATTTTGCTTTCTTAGAAGCACTCTAGATTACATAAATCTTTCTTCTATTGTTTGTTGATTTCCTCAAGTGACTCTGTGTAGTCTGTATACTTGAGAGGGCTAAGAGATTTTTTTTTTATCTTAGACGTTGTTTGTAATCTTTCAAGATTAGTGGATTAAGTCCTTGTTGAAGGCGAAATCACCTTGGCCGGGTGGACTGGAGTAGCTTTGTGTTATAAGCGAACCAGTATAAAATCATTGTGTGGTTTTTATTTTGAAAAGCGCTTATTTTTCCAAACAATTCAAACCCCCCCTTTCTTGTTTTTCTCACCTTCAATTGGTATCAGAGCTCCGGCTCTGTTATTGATTTTCTAATCAAACACTTAACAGTGTAGAGAGATCCAGTACGAGAAAAACCATGGCCCACTCAAATGAAAGAGATAGTTACAATGCTAAGCCTCCTGTTTTTGATGGAGAGAAATTTGATTACTGGAAAGATAGAATCGAAAGTTTCTTTCTTGGTTATGACGCTGACCTCTGGGACATTGTCACAGATGGATACACACCTCCAGTCTCAGAAAATGGAGCTGAAGTTCCCAGAAATAAGATGTCAGAAGATCAGAAACGTATCTTCAAAAATCACCACAAGGCCAGAACAATACTTCTAAATGCTATATCATACAACGAATATGAAAAGATCACCAACAGAGAGACAGCCAAAGATATACTTGACTCTCTGAAGATGACTCATGAAGGAAACTCCCAAGTCAAAGAGACGAAGGCTCTGGCGCTTATCCAGAAATATGAAGCCTTCAAGATGGAAGATGACGAAGCTATAGAGGCTATGTTTTCTAGATTCCAAACTCTTATTGCAGGTCTCAAGGTGCTAGACAAAGGATACACAACTGCAGATCATGTTAAGAAGATAGTCAGAAGTCTGCCAAAGAAATGGAGACCTATGGTTACTGCTCTGAAGCTGTCAAAGGATCTGAACAATATCAGTCTTGAAGAACTTGTTAGTTCTCTCAGAAGTCATGAGATAGAACTAGAGGAGGATGAACCTCAGAAAAGGAACAAGTCTGTAGCGCTAAAGTCCAGATCTGAAAGACGGAAATCTGACAAAACCAAAGCTCTCCAGGCAGAAACTGAAGATACTGACGATTCTGAACCAGAAGACTCTGATGATGAAGAAGAGTTGTCCCTACTAACCAGAAGAGTCAAGCAACTCTGGAAAAAGAGGAACAATAACTTCAGAAGACCAAGACCCAGAGTGGATCGTTCAGAGTCAACTTCAAAAGGTAAAGCTAACAAAGATATTACTTGTTATGAATGTAAAGAAACAGGTCATTACAGGAATGAATGCCCTAAGCTAAAGAAAGACAACCCTAGAAAAGAAAGCTTCAAGAAAAACACCTTCAGAACAAAGAAAGGACTGATGGCTACTTGGGATGACAGTGAATCTGGATCATCAGAATCTGACTCTGATGAACAGGCCAACGTAGCACTTATGGCTACCACATCCAGCAGCTCAGACGAAGAATCTGAAGAGGTATTTTCTGAACTTTCTCGATCTGACTTAGAATCATGTTTGTCAGAAACTCTTACCTCTTATCAGAAATTAAAACAAAAGTTTAAAAACATTAAAGGCTGTCTTAAAGCAAAATTTGAAGAGTGTAGTGAACTTGAGATGACAATTCTAGCACAAGAAGATACGATTAGATCTTTAACATTAGAAAGAGATGGAGCTAAGAGAAATAACTTAGAATTAGAAGAAGCGTTTCAAGAATTTCTGAAGAATGGGATAGATTTATTGATAAATAAAATTATTTATAAATATGAAGAAGCCTTTCAAGAATTTCTGAAGAATGGGATAGATAGGAGTATTATGGCATCCATGATTTATGGAGTAAGTCAGAACAATAAAAGGGGAATTGGTTATGATCCTAAGGAAGATAAAACTTCTACCAGTGACCAAATTAAATCTCCTTTTTCATATCATTACACACACACACAAGAACACAAATTTAAAAATGCTAGAAGACCCAAGGTTATAAGAAACTCTGGGAAAACTAATCTAAAAGGACCCAAGAGATTCTGGGTACCGAAAGATAAGATTATCTATGTTGCAGATATCCTATGCAGCAAAGTTCAGACACCAGTCATGGTACCTGGACTCTGGATGCTCGCGACACATGACGGGAAGAAAGTCTATGTTCCAAAGCCTGGAACTTAAAGATGCTGGATTCGTAGGTTTCGGAGGAGATCAGAAAGGAAGGATCAGAGGCTCCGGAACTATTGGTAATGGTACTCTTCCCTCTATATCTGATGTTCTTTATGTAGAAGGATTAATGCACAACTTGTTATCCATAAGTCAATTAAGTGATAACGGTTATGATGTAATCTTCAATCAAAAAACATGTAAAGCCATTAATCAGAACGATGGTTCTGTCCTTTTCACAGGCAAGAGGAAAAACAACATTTACAAAATAAATCTTTCTGATTTAAAAGATCAAAATGTTAAATGTCTAATGTCAGTTCACGAAGAGCAATGGGTATGGCATAGACGCTTGGGCCATATTAGCATGAGGAAACTTTCTCAGCTAACTAAACTTGAGTTAGTCAGAGGCCTACCTAAACTGAAGTTTTCTTCAGATGCTCTGTGTGAAGCTTGTCAGAAAGGAAAATTTTCAAAAACATCTTTTAAAAAAAAATGTTGTTTCTACCTCTAAGCCTCTGGAACTTCTTCACATTGACTTATTTGGTCCTGTGAAAACAACATCAGTTAATGGAAAGAAGTATGGACTAGTCATTGTTGATGATTACAGTCGCTGGACATGGGTAAAATTCCTAAAGCACAAGAGTGAGTCTCACTCTGTATTCACCAGTTTCTGTTCCAAAGTGCAAAAAGAATTTGACTCTAAAATTATTAGAGTCAGAAGTGATCATGGTGGAGAATTTGAAAACAAAGATTTTGAAGAATTATTTGATTCAAATGGAATATCCCATGATTTCTCCTGCCCTAGAACTCCATAACAAAATGGAGTTGTAGAGAGGAAGAATAGGACACTCCAAGAGATGGCCAGAACCATGATCAATGAAACTAATGTAGCAAAACACTTTTGGGCAGAAGCTGTAAATACAGCGTGTTACATTCAGAATAGAATCTCTATAAGACCTATTCTAGAAAAGACTCCCTATGAACTGTGTAAAGGAAGAAAACCCAACATCTCATATTTTCATCCTTTTGGATGCTCTTGCTTTATATTAAATACTAAAGAACATCTGAACAAGTTTGATTCCAAAGCACAGACAGGTATTATGTTAGGATACTCAGAACGCTCTAAAGGCTACAGAGTATACAACACAGAAACCAAAATTGTGGAAGAATCAATTCATGTCAGATTTGATGATAAGCTTGACCCTGAAAAGTCAAAGCTAGTTGAAAAGTTTGCAGATTTGGAAATCACTCTTGTAGAGTCTGATAAAACTCCAGAAGCAACTGTCACTCAAAACTCTGAAGAAATTAAATCTCCAGAAATCCCAAAGAAAGTCAAAAGTCGTATCAATATTTCTGAAGATTTGATTCTGGGAAACAAGGACGAACCTGTCAGAACCAGATCTACCTTCAGGACTTCTGAAGATACTCCTCTGGGACTAGTGTCTCTGATTGAGCCTATGTCTTGTGATGAAGCACTTCAGGATAACGACCGGGTGGCAGCTATGCAAGAAGAATTGGATCAATTCTCAAAGAATGATGTCTGGGATCTCGTTCCTAAACCCAGAGGCACTCATGTCATTGGAACCAGATGGGTTTTCAGAAACAAGCTGAACGAGAAAGGAGAAGTTGTCAGAAACAAAGCTCGACTGGTAGCTCAAGGTTACAGTCAACAAGAAGGTATTGACTATAATGAAACCTTTGCTCCAGTCGCGAGGTTAGAATCTATTCGTCTTCTTGTATCTTTTGCTATTAATCACTCTATCAAATTATATCAAATGGATGTCAAGAGTGCATTTCTTAATGGTTATATTTCAGAAGAAGTGTATGTCAATCAACCTCCAGGCTTTGAAAACTCAAATTTTCCAGAACATGTTTTTAAACTTAAGAAATCCTTATATGGACTCAAACAAGCTCCCAGAGCTTAGTATGAACGATTAAGCAATTTTCTTCTGGAACAAAATTTTATCAGAGGGAAAGTTGATTCTACACTCTTCTGTAAAAACCTTAATAATGATCTCATGATATGCCAAATTTATGTTGATGATATTATTTTTGGTTCTGCTAATATCTCTGTTTGCCAAGAATTTTCTAAGTTAATGCAGGCAGAATTTGAGATGAGTTTAATGCAAGAACTAAAGCTCTTTCTGGGAATTCAAATTAATCAAACTTCAGAAGTCACGTACATCCATCAAAGTAAATATATTAAAGACGTTCTGAAGAAGTTTGACATGACTGAATGCAACTCTGCAAAAACTCCCATGCACCCAACTTGCATTCTGGAAAAGGAAGAGGTAAGCAACAAGGTTTGTCAGAAGCTCTATCGAGGTATGATAGGCTCTCTTCTCTATCTGACTGCTACTCGTCCTGATATTCTCTTTAGTGTCTGTCTTTGTGCCAGATTCCAATCAGATCCTAGAGAATCTCATTTAACAGCAGTTAAGAGAATTCTTAAGTATCTGAAAGGAACTCCTAACCTGGGCCTGATGTATGAGAAAACATCAGAGTATAGACTCTCGGGTTATTGTGATGCAGATTATGCAGGAGATAGAATAGAACGAAAAAGCACTTCTGGAAATTGCCAGCTTCTGGGAAACAATTTAATCTCCTGGGCTAGCAAAAGACAGTCAACTATTGCTCTATCAACTGCAGAAGCAGAATACATCTCAGCATCACTGTGCACAACTCAGATGCTCTGGATGAAGCATCAACTAGAAGATCTACAAATCTTTGAGAGTAACATTCCTATCTTTTGTGATAATACTGCTGCTATTTGTTTAAGTAAGAATCCCATTCTACATTCCAGAGCCAAACACATTGAAATAAAACATCATTTTATCAGAGACTATGTTCAGAAAGGGATAGTAACATTGAAGTTCATTGATACTGAACATCAATGGGCAGATATCTTTACTAAGCCTCTAGCTGAAGATAGATTTCTTTTTATCTTAGAACATCTGAACATTAAAAATTGTCCTGAATGAAGTATGGCTCTGAAAAAGTAAAGTGAGACTCTGATGTAAACAAATGTATTTCTGCCTCTGACTCTGATACTTCTACCAAGTTAAGAAGATATCTGAGTTAGAAATCTTCAGAAACCTATCCTTTGGTATTCCTGAAGATCAGATACATCAACACGTGGAGCACCAAGCGTCTAACCCTAGAACTTCTAGACAGCTGTCAAAAGAAATCAAAGGTCAGAACGTTTGAAATCTCCTAGAGCAGTGTGCGTACTGTTGGGATTAGACATTCATTAATTAGCTGTAATCATTTTTCCCCCCCAAACGTGCTATTTTGATTTTTGTGCTAACGCTGGAATGTGTGTCGTTTTGCATGTGTTTTACTTAGAGTATATAAACACTTTTCTCACATTTCACACACTTATCACTCTCACTCACTCTAAAACCCTAAACCCTTCTCTCAAGCATTCTCTGCAAGTTCTTCAATCTTCATCTTCTTCTTCACCATGGACGCCCAACAACAAGAAGTCTTTAACTTCTCTCAACAAATGGAATCTAGTTCTACTGCTCAAACCTCAAACACTCAAACTCCAACGGTTACAGGCGTTTCTATCACCCCTGTTTACAAAGAACCTCACGTTCTTGACCGTGAACGCCATGTCAACCTTTCAACCCCTTTTGAAGGTTTGGATGTGTTGTGCGAATCGCTTGTTGATTTCGAAAACCTAAGAAGAAATGACGTTGATCTAACTGGAGAACTTCGTCAACAAGGGTGGGAAAACTATTTCCAAAGACTTTATGGTCCTATTTACCCACTTCTCGTCAAGGAGTTCTGGAGATTTGCAGATGCAGATGACAACTTCATCGTTTCATATGTTCTGGGGGTGAAGATTGTTATTACTGAAGGGTCTATTGCCTCTCTGTTGAACATGGAGAGAAGTGGAGGAAAAAGGATTTACAACATCCCTCCTAGGTCAAAGCGCATTACTGATGTTATCAACCCAACAATCTTCAAACCCAACGTTGAAGGAAATCCTTCAAAGAACAAGGAGCTGCACCAGAACCTCAGAGTGTGGCTGAAGATCATTCTGGGAACCATTCACCACCGTCCAGCCTCTAACTCTTCTGACTATATCAATGCAGACCAGAAATGCATTCTGTACTGCATTCAAAAGGGTATAAAGATCTGCCTCCCTGCTCTCCTTTTCAAATATCTGAGAGATTCGGTCAGAGAAACCAGAAATAACATGAAACCCAGATCCTACATTCCTCTGGGAAGATTGCTATCTGACGTCTTCATTGAGCATGGACTGGTAGACCATCTGGAAAAGACCAAATTGATGGATGATCTGGCAATAGATGTTGGGAAGCCTCTGAATGCCAGAAACCTCAAGAGTATGGGGATAATCAAGAAAATTCAAGTCAGACCAACTCTGGATACATCCTGGGATTGTTTGAAAGATCAGAGGAAGATGCCTCATGGCCTGGCCAGGTTCTTCAAGAATGAACCCAGAGATGCTGTTGCTATCTATCTTCAGCGTCTGCTGGATGATGGTGTTGACATCTCTGAATTCAGCCTCGACGACTGTCTGGATTCTGAAGAAGACTTCGTCAGATACAAGAGAGGTCTTTCTGAAAAGAAGATAGCACCACAGGCAATGAAGGTCAGACTTGGAGAAACTTCTGGAAGCAAATCTTCAGCTCCTCTGAATATCTCTACTGGTAAGTCTGTTCCTCCTGTTACCTCTAATCCTCTGATGGCTTCTTCTAACCCTCTCTCTTCACAACCTATTTATACCACCTCTGATATTTCACCCTCAATCACCAGAACCTCCCAACCTACACCAGTTCTAAATGTAGCCCGTACATTCATACCTCCCTCTGAACCCAAACAAACCCACCAAAGCACTACATCTTCATCATCCTCAGCACCAGAATCACCCCCATATGTTTCCCTCTCTTCTGACCCAGAATTTTCTGATCCTGATTCCCCAACCATAGCCACAATTTATGCTCATAGACTTGCTTCACAACAAACACAAAACAATCTGAAGAACTTCACCTGCACCACAACAAACAACCACCATACCTTCTGAAAACCAACCCTCTGACCATCCCACTTCTGATATCAACCCACCAAACATCTCCGCTGAACCAGAATCAGAATCCGAACCTTTAGATTTAAACCCTCTTTACGCTTCACCCCAAACATCTGAACCTCAACCAGAAGCAGAATCTGAACCCCAAACTCTCAGCCCTCCAAAACTCTCCACCTCACACCTCTGAACCAGAACCTGAACCTGAACTTTCTAAGCCTACCCTTAAGGAAGCCATCTTGATGATTGCAGAGGCTTCAGTTCAAAAGGTCGATTCTCTGGTCACTAACTCTGAAATCAGTGATGATCCTGAATCTGTAAGGACACACTGGAACAAAGTCATTGGCTGGATGACATCTGAGGCCTTTAGACTGAAGGGCATCTCTGAACAAGTCAAAAATGGCTACATCAGAGATGCTGAGGCAAGACTCCAGGAGAGACTTGCCAGAGAGGCTGAAGCCAGAAGGCTGGAGGAAGAGAGAATTGCAAGAGAAGCAGAAGAAGCAAGAAGGCTAGAAGAAGAAAGACTTGCAAAGGAAGCTGAAATCCTAAGGGAAAAGGAAGCTGAAGCCAAGGCTCTGGCGGATGCAGAAGCACTAGCTGCTGCTGAAGCTGAAGCTCAGCAAGCTCTGACTCTGGGGGAGTCCTCTTCTGTGATCCCTATGGTTCTTCAGACTCTGAAAGAACTCAAGCAAGATCAGAATGAACTCCGAGCCAGAATGGACAAGCAAGATACTGTCAACGACAACATCCAGAACATGCTTGCAATGCTGCTTCAGAGAATGCCTCCGCCTCCGAACCCTTAGGCACTTAGGATTTATTTTTGCTTGCCTGTTGTCTTTGTTTTTGCTCTCTCTCTGAATCTGATGTTTTCTTGTTGCCTTTGTGCTTTTATATGAATTTCAGTATTTCTCTTTATTATTTTACTATGTCTTTTTGCTTCTGACAAAAAGGGGGAGAAATTATTAATAGCTCTGATGAAAACATTGTCTAATACCTTAAGCATTCTGCAACATATTTCTCTTAAAATAAAATTATCTAACTTGGACTTAAGAAATTGCAGAAAGTTTCAGAAACCTCTTTACTTAGAAGCTCTGGTAAGAACTTCTGAACTCCCTAAGCACTAACTCAGGGGGAGCTTCTGTCTATCTGATCTGATATTTTATATGTTTCATCTGCTAATTAAGATTGTTTTGTCATCATCAAAAAGGGGGAGATTGTAAGAACAAAAATTGTTCTACAACAGATTCCTTGATTTTGATGATAACAAAGGATGAAACCAAAAATGGCACCCTAACAAAAAGTTTCTAAGTATGCAGGATTCTAAAGAAAGAAGGAAGAAATCTGATGATGTCATCAGATACAAAACAAGATCAGATACAAAATATCAGAAGATAAGAAGCATCTGAAGTGGAGACACGATTCAAGAAAGTCTAACTCTGAGCAAGAACAGCAAAGTATCAGAAGCATCTGAACAAGAAGTAAACTCTAGATGTTCTGACTCTGAATAACGCTAAGCTTCAGAAGTTCTCAGCGCTATCTAAACTCACAAGAGATCAACATCAGATACAAAACTCCAAGTTTCTCCAGAAACACAAATACTCTGAGCATGGAATTGCTAATCATGAAAGAGTAACGTTGAAGTCAAGTAAAGATTTGCAAATGGATTTCCTAATTGAGAAAGAGACGTTAATCTCCAATTTCAATAAAGAAAATACTACTTGTGGTAAGTAGTCATTTCAAGGAGAAAAAGTTATCCTGCAGAAGCTGTTTATGTTATGGCGTAAATTCATCTTCTTACTCATCAGTTTCAACTACTACCTCATTGATCTATATAAAGGATTGCAAATCAACATTCAGCAACCACTACAATACAAGGAAAAATTATACTAAAACATCAACACAAGAAAACCTTCTTGCTCTCTAAATCTTCACGAAGCTTTTGCTTATAACGTGAATCACTTTGTTCATACTATTGTAATATTTTGCTTTCTTAGAAGCACTCTAGATTACATAAATCTTTCTTCTATTGTTTGTTGATTTCCTCAAGTGACTCTGTGTAGTCTGTATACTTGAGAGGGCTAAGAGATTTTTTTTTATCTTAGACGTTGTTTGTAATCTTTCAAGATTAGTGGATTAAGTCCTTGTTGAAGGCGAAATCACCTTGGCCGGGTGGACTGGAGTAGCTTTGTGTTATAAGCGAACCAGTATAAAATCATTGTGTGGTTTTTATTTTGAAAAGCGCTTATTTTTCCAAACAATTCAAACCCCCCCTTTCTTGTTTTTCTCACCTTCATCATTGCTCTGGCAGATTCTTGAATAGTTCTATTTTTTCTTTCAACTATCCCATTCTGCTGGGGAGTTATAGGGGAGGAGAACTCATGACTTATTCCTTCATCAATTAGCAGCTTTGGGATTCCTCTGACTGCTTCCTTGGATATAATCTTCTTCATTCCCCGTAAGTGGAGATGTCCAAGTCGTCTATGCCACAGCTTCACCTCCTGTTCTTCCTTGGCTGAGGAGCATATTGCGGAAAAGTTAGAGACTTTAGGTTCCCACAGATAACAATTATCTTTGGACCTGGTTCCTCTCATAACTTCCTGATTGTCACCATTTGTCACAATGCACAGCTCCTTAGTAAGCTGAACATAGAATCCTTGATCACACAGCTGGCTTATGCTGATGAGATTTGCAGTTAGTCCTCTTACTAACAGTACATTATTCAGTTTTGGAACTCCAGAGCAGTCCAGCTTGCCCACACCTTTATTTTTCCTTTGGCACCATCACCAAAGGTCACATAGCTGGTAGTGTGAGGTTGAATATCCACCAGTAGATTTTCCATACCAGTCATATGTCTTGAGCATCCACTGTCAAAGTACCAGTCTTCTCTGGTAGAAGCCCTTAGAGCTATGTGTGCTAACCTGGCATACCATTGTTGCCTCTGGTTGGGGACATAGCGCTTGTATGTCTTATGCTTAGGCCTGACATGCGAGGCTTGGTTAGGAAAACCATGAATCCAGTAGCAGAAGGCTTTGATATGTCCAAGCCTACCACAGTGGTGACACCTCCACTCCTGGTATTTCCTCTTCTGATGACTATTCATCTTAGTTCCCCGATGTTGAGACATTGGCTTTGACTTCCGCTTGAACTTCTGAACTTTAGCCTTTGGGCGTTTATGTTCAGCTGAGGATCTTTTCTCAAATCCTAGGCCAGATTTGGTTCCAGACTTCTGTCCCACCTTGAGAATTTCTTCCAAGGTGTCAGTTCCCTTGTTCATCATTCTGATGGATTTAGTCATCTGATTCAGCTTGGAGGTCAGCAAGGCTATCTCACCATTTAGACCCTCTATGGTTGTCAGATGCTTCTGTCTCTCATCTTCCAGTTCCTTGATGAGTTTCTTCTGCTTTTCTCCTTGTGCAAGTTCATCAAATGTCAGTTCATCTGCACTTGAGTCATCATCAGAGGCACAAACACTGGTTAGTGCAGTGACATGTGTAGCACCTCAAATTTGCACCTATCATTGTACATACATTTTCATATTAGGTCATAGCATATCATGGTTCATTGCATAGCATTGCATTGCCTCTTTTGCCTCAAGTGCAAGCCAATCAAGGAATTAGGTCAAACTGATCAGGAGATCAGTCAGTCAAGCAAGCAAGTGCAATTCTCAAGGAGCCAAGGCCCTAGGGTTTGTCCAACAAGTTCACATGACTTGGAGGTCCATTTGAAGTGTTCAAGTCAAGGGTTGAAGGCTCAGAGGTCATCAGTTCATACACAGACAGTCAAAAACCCTAAAAAGTCAACTGTCAGTCAAAGCAGTGGATAGTGGCCATTCTTGTGGAATTTGGGCACCATGATCAATAATCAAGAGTCCATACAACTTGGGACATCATTTGAAGTCAAGTTCTCAAGGAATTAGGGTTTGGAATTCATCAGTCAATGCAAAGTCAGCCAAAACCCTAAAAGTCAACTGTTGGTCAACTGTCCATTTAATCAGTGATTTGATGATTGGATTTGGTTTGAGAGAGCTCATTCATGGCCAAATAGTCCTCATATATCATGTCAAACGCCATCATGGAAGAATTTGAAGCCAGATCAGAAATTTCCCAAAACGGAAACTGGGCCTGTAACTGAAACTTACCAGAAATGGAAAGTTTTGATCCTCAAACTTACATCATGATACAAGCCTCAAATGAATTTTTTCCCAACATGAAAGTTGAAGATCTTGTTCTCCCATTTCCAAAAAGTCCTAGAACTCTTAATTCCCATGTGTGGTTGGCAAGTTATGATCGAATCGATTTCAGAAAATCTTGAACTTCAGAAGGCCATATCTCTCAAACCGTTTGGCCAATTTTGGTGGGGTTTTTTCCTACAAGTCACATTTGATCCCCTCTTTCCAAAAATATAAATTTCATGAGCCAAAACATTGCGAATCAAAATGGCATTTTTTGACTTGTCTCATTTAAATTCAAGTTTGACCAAGGGTTGACTTTTTGATATAATCATTTTTTTACCACTTGGCCATTGGAATATGTTCAGAAATGTTATTTAAAAGATGTTTGCAAGCCCATTCCCATGAAGTACATAGCCCATGCCAACTTGCTTGAAACTTGGAAAGAAAGTACACTTTCACCATATCTATCCATACTTTCATGAACCATGCCTTGTACCACAAAACAGAGATTTTGGAGAGGATTTTCTGTCATATTGAAACCACTACTAGCTGCACAAACCAACAAAAAAATTCACATTCTCTATCAAAAAAAAAAAACACATTTTTGCATTTTTCCAAAAAAACCTGTCCAAAACTCTCAAAGAACTGAGCCTGGCCATTGTTGTTCCACCATCCAAACATCATTGTGGACACATTTCAATCATCATTCTCCATCTGTAACAGCTTTTATCCAACTGTTTTCTTCACACATCATCCATGGCAGAAGTTGTTTGAGGCCATTCCAAGCCATTGCAAGCCAAAGAACCTTCACCAACCATCATTTGGAGGGCCTTGCTTCATCTGTTTCGAATCAAAAACACCAAACAACATCTGTACCACGACTGTCCTTCAATTTTGGTAAGAACTCGAGTCACTCTTTTTTCTAAATCATGCATTGCTTTGTGTAGAGCTCTTTGTGCTGGTCGTTTTGGAACTTGAACCACTAAAAATGGTTGGCTATTTTGAAAGTTATGCCATGTTAAAGTTTGATGTGTGAATATGCTTTTGCTTATTTTTCTCTTAATAGCTTGAATCAATGTTAATGGTTGTGGGATTATTAATGTACATGATGAGATGCACACATTGGTATATTTGTTTTTTGAATTTGGGAAAAAAAAAATTTGACCTGGGTTTGTAGTGATGAACATTTTCTTTTTAACATGAATACTGTAAATGTTTTTCTGTTATGAATACTGGGCATTTCTTTTACTGTAGCAAACATTTACATGCTTTGCCTTTTGTTTTCGCAACCTTTTACTGTAGCAAACATTTACATGCTTTGCCTTTTGTTTTCGCGTTTGCCAAAAGATCTGGGGCGAGGGGGATTCGAACCCCAGACCTTTGCTTCAAATACCAAGTGTTTTACCACTGGGGCGCAATGCCAATTCATTTATTTAACGCCTTCTAAAATATATATTAAAGGAGCGCTGCCTTTGGTTGACTGGGGGCGTTGACCCCACCCTTTAATGAAACGCTGAGTTTCATACTCAGCGGAGGGTACATCAGTCTTTTGCTTTTTCTTTTTTTCAATTAATCCTCTCATAATCATTTAACTCATTTTATTTGGCAATATTTATTTCATTTAATTACTCAAACTTTGAAAAATCATAAGTTCCTCATTTTAACTCCAAATTCATTGGGAATTTTTGCATCATGTCCATCTTAATCTCTAGTTTTTTGTCATATATTTTCCAGAATTTTTGCATGTTCGAATTTTAAATGGCCTTAGGGTTTGTGACATGTGACCAATTTTTGTACATCTTGCCAAAACATTTGTGAAATGGTGATACTTTATCCAATGGCTCCCAAATTTTTTGTGCTTAAACTAGACACACTCATGTTGATTTTGGTGTAAAGTTTGTGAATTTATCATTTCTGGTTTGTGAGATGTGATTTTTTGAATTAGGGTGTGACAATTTGTGTCACACCATTGATGTCCAACTTCATGATTTTCATTACCATGCTTCTTGACCTCAAATTGATCTGATTTTTTGCGTGAACCTACTCTTGTATGTCTAGTTTACATGTGAATTTTCTTGGAATTATTTGAAGCATTTTCCTAATTGTTTGAGATTTTCTCCCCTGCTTGGTCATATGTTGACTTCTTGTGACACTTGTTCCCATTTCATTTGTGAAATTCTCATACTTTATTGGATGGACATGAAATTTTACATGAGATAACTAGACATCCTCATCTTTGCCATGGTTTTAGTCCCATTCATTTATCATACACCATCTCTGATTTATGATTTTTCTAAGTTGATGCATGTTTGGTTGACTTCTTTGAGCATGTTCAAAATTGCTTTGACTTTCTGATTTTCATTGACTGCCTTCCACTTGTCCAAATGAGATGAAATTTGACATGCTTACCATGCTGTGGGTTGTGATTGATCATGATTTATTTGGTGATTTTTGGAAATGTTTAAGATTTCTTTTGATGCAAGTCTTGCTGTTGACTTCTATGAGCTTCTAAATGCCATGTTTTGACCTAAATGGTTCGTGAAATGATGATAGTGATTGATATGGATGTGAGCCCAATTGGTTTTGTTTCCTAATTGTTTAAACATGATTTTGGATACTTGCCCTTTGCTGCTTTGACTTTCTCATTCATTTTTGACCCTAGGCTTGCCCTAGTGGTCCTGTTACTCACTTTTGAGCTTGTGCTTTCAGGTTGAGCTACAAATGCTTCAAAGAGATCATTACAATTTGATTGAGCTTGCTTGATTATCATTGACTAACTTGTGTGTTTTGTAGGTGGCTTGGTTCACATGCCTTAAGCCTTGTGCCTTGCATATTCACTTGCTTGTGTTGACTGTTTGATGTCTGTTCCTTTTGCTTTGTTTGAAGTTGCATGCTAACATCTGCTTGACTGTTTCAGGTGCTTTTAGTTGCTTAGTTCCTTGTGAACTTTTTGCTTTGCTTTGCTTGCATAAGCAATTTGCATTGAGGTATGTCTCTTTGTCTTCATGTAGTCTGGAAGACCTGGCCTGTTACTTGGCCAGGCAACTGTCTGAAGTCCTCCTTAAGAGGCAATGTTTGTGGATGTTTAATTTTGTCCTTGCATAGAGTCAAAGTCCTCCTAAGTGAAGAGGCAATTGGCAGAACCCAAGGGATATGCAACCTATCCCCTGCTATTCAGTGTGTCATCTGCTTTGCTCACACCACTGTGTTGATGCATTGCAGATACAAACCCAAGATCTTGTACAATTGTACAGTTGAGTCAGTTATAAATGTGTAGAAGGGTTCCCACTTTCTGAACCCACACATTCTTGTCTTGAGCTCTCCCAGGCCAGGGATAAGAGCTGTGAAGTCTTATCTTCACTCACCTTTCATCTGCTTCACCTTAGCCCCTCAATGGCAAGGTTAAGAGCAACCTTTGACCCTATTCCAGTTGGCCTCAGTGCCTAACCCTTGTGTGAGCCACTTGCTTGTGTATAGTGTGTGCTATCTGTGCTTGTAGGATTGTTTGACTTGCTTCCTGTGCAAGTTAGGATTAGTTTAGACTTGCTTCCTGTGCAAGTTAGGTTTTGCTTGGCTTGCTCCCTGTGCAAGTTAAGTGTGTGTGGCTTGCTTCCTGTGTGAGCCATGCTTAGGATAGGTTGGCCCTTGTGCCATTTAGCTAGAAACCTTAACTTAGGGATGATTTGCATGACAACACCTAGGCTCGAGTCGTAGTCTCCCTAGAGTTGTGTCTCCCTCTGTTATCTGGTTAGGCTAGGTCCTTTATCCCTGCGTAGGGGAACTACATCGCCCTGATCTTCATACCAGATGAAGTATGTAGGCAGGAGATTGAGCTGATCTCTCCGGGCGCCCTTTTTCTTTTTTGTGTGTGTTGTCTGACAGTTGCTAGGCTCGAGTGCCTGGCTCCTTAGCAATTTGTTGTCTGTCTGTTTGAGTGTGTGCTTGACAGTTATAGGCTCGAGTTCCCGACTCCTTAGCCTGTGTCTTTGTTTTGCCTTGTTGTGTGCTTGGAAGCTGATGTAAGTCCATCGAGTGGCATTTGGGTTCCAGTGTGCGTGCGTTTGGTTCGGATGCTGATGTAAGTCCAGTAATTGGCATTCAGGCTCCATGTTTGCCTTCTTGTGTGTGTTTTGGTTCGGATGCTGACATAAGTCCAGTGATTGGCAGTCGGGCTCCACGTTTGCCTTTGTCTGTTTGTTTGTGTGCGTGTCAGCCGAGCTACGAATGCTCTGATTCTTCTCTCGTCCGAGAAGATACGTATGCATAGGATGCGATATCCTAGCGAGCATGTGTCGCTTCCCCGGTCCGAACTACTTCGACTCTGATGTCTATGCCTGATAGACTAAGTAGGCCCAGGATGCGATATCCTGCCGAGTCAGTTTCAGTCAGTTTCTTGTGTCTCTTTCAGCCAGTGTGTGTGAGTATTTGAGCAGTGTTTAGCAACCAATATTCCTTCCTTTTGTGCGTGGATCCCGTAGAGTACTACGGATGCGTAGGGGTGCTAATACCTTCCCTTCGCATAACCGACTCCCGAACCCATCCTCTTTGGTCGCGAGACCATGTTCTTTCCTAGGTTTACTCTGAGCGTTTCCTTTCCCTCTTTTGGGATAAATAACGCACGGTGGCGGCTCTGTTGTTCTTGTTTTCCCGCCGGTTTTTCGCGTGATGCGACAGCTGGCGACTCTGCTGGGGACGAAGAGAAGTTGACCTATGCTGGTCCATCTTCCCTAAGCGAGTCTCTCCTAGCGCTCTCTAGGTTAGGGTTTTGGTTGCTATTGATTGTTATTTATTGCATTCATTTGTATATATTTGCATTTACTGTTTGCATTTATTGTTTGCATTAATGTTTGCATTTATTCATATTCATCTGTTCATCTGGCTGGTTGTCTGTTTCTCTTTGTTGGGGTGGGAGTCAGTTGAGGTAAAAGGTCCAATACCCAGACCATGAGTGAAAATCTAGGATGATTAGGAATAGAGTGATTCATGGGAAGCGGGTGGTATGGCGCCACTTAGCGGAACATTGATATCACGAGCAGTTCAGACCCTGGTGGGATATTGTCGTTACATACTTCAGGTGTGTATATGATGGTATTCTGCGAAAGGTTATTTATGCTGCGTTTCTCTTCGACTTTACCCTGACCTAGATAACACCCGTGAGTGGGGAGGGGATTTGATCGTTACAGGTACAGTTGCTGATTGGTTGGTGACTTGTTGGTGACTCTTGGTACTGACGGTGACTGTGAATTATGGGCATTTATTTCTGGGACGCCAGAGTTCTGTCCGTGGTTTATCAGCGGGTTCCGTTTATTTCGGATCCCCGGGCTGAGTTGAGAGTACTTGTTCAGAGGATCCGTTTGTCACCCGTTCAGTGGTTGTTCCTGTGAAGATAGTGATGTAACCTCCAGTTCCGTTTATTTCGGAACTCCCCAAGTCGGATTTATGGTGACTCAGTTGACTGTGACTGGTTCAGAGAATGGGTCTTCAGATGACTTGGTGGCACAAAGGCCTGCATTCATGCATTTGCATCATATCATTTCGCATTCATCTGCATTCAACTCATGTCTGTCCGTACTCAGGGTCCGTTATTTTTAAATTAAAAACCCCGGTTGAGAGACATCCAGATGTCAAAATGTTGTTGATGAAATTTTATCTGTCTCGATGAAACCAGAAAAAAAGAGGACTGAATATTCCTAGTACGGACAGACATTGCATGTGTGAGTCATACTAACCCATTTGCTGTTTTGTAGGTTTCAGTATTCAACCGGTACGCATAGCTCGTCTGTTCAGATAACCTGCTGGGGGTCAACAAATCCAAGCTGATGGATCTTCCCAACGCCGACATCCTTGAGCTGAAAGGGATGATGAGGGAGTTGTTCAGTGTTGTGCAAGGGCTTGCCTTGGGACAGAAAGCCATGTCTGAAAGATTGGAAAGGATCGAGAAATGGTTGATAGTGGAGAAAGTCCAGGAGAAGGCTCCGTCCTCCGAAGTGAACAAACCCTCTGGTACTGTAGCAGAGAAACCCTCCGACAGTGGTCCATTCAAGAAGAAGGTTGAGCCAGTTGGTGTGCCCGCAAAGAAAGAACGTAGCAAAGATCGTTATCATCCTTATGCTGCCACTATAACCACCCTTGTCAGTAATCCACCTGCTCAACAGCAACAACTGCCACCTCAACAGAAGACACCGAGAGCTGAAAGCCAGGTGAAGAAGAAGAAAGAGGATCGTCAGTTTGAGGAACCACCCGTGACTTACGCCCTTCTGTTCCAAAGGTTGATGGATCTTGCTTTAGTACGGCCAAGGATATTGATTCCCACAGAACAGCAGAAGAGGCCACCAAACTATGATGAGAATGCCAAGTGCGAGTTTCACTCTGGGGCACCCGGACACAACGTTGAGGGCTGTAGAGCTTTTAAGCATGTCGTCCAGGACATGGTGGACTCCGAGACCATTAACTTGGCCCAGATTATGAAGGGGGATGTCAACCCTGCGCCCAGAAGGGGTCCTGTAAAAGTCAAGATGGTGAAGAAGGTCAAGAAAGGAATAGAAGTGACTGAGGAGGATCAGCTAAAGGTTCCAATGGCTATGGTTCCAAAATCTCTGATGCAGGATGGAGCTTTCCCTGCTGTTGATAATGCTTGTGCGACTGTCATTACAGAAGGGTGTGTATTGATGAAGGACCCGACCCAGAAGATGAAGAAAGTAGAAATGGACAATGAAAGATGTAAAGCGCCCAGTCTGGCAGTTGAAACCGTCCAGGTGGAGAACACTCTTGTCGCCGAGAAAGAGAAGAAACTGTCCATTTCTTCTTATAAACAAGCTCTGGAGGTGGTGAAGAACAAAGAGGCCCAAGGCTGGGGAAGAATTATTGACATCGTGATGAAAGCAGACATGTTTGGGGTCGGATATCAGCCGGGTCAAGAGTCGTCCAGACCAAATAGAGGATGTCGCCCACCATACACCTTCGTCAGTGCAGGGATGTTGGATCCTGGTCATGCTCGTTCAATGGGTGAAGATGTCGACAGCAACCGTGAGCTTGAGGCGTGGATAAAGTCGTGCGTACCAGGCAACTGGAAGGCCTCCAAAAGCACCACTTTCACTCATCCATGAGTGTAGTATTTCTGTGTTTTAATCTTGTTTGCATGAAAGCCATACGTTTTGCCCGAAGCGTACTGGTCCATTGTAAGGGCCACCTCATGTGTTTCATTTTGCAATATTTTGCATCAGTAATAAATGGATGTTTTTTGTAATTAAAAGCGGCGTTCCCTGTTTTTCACTTTTTGCAGTTTTAAAAAAAAATAAAATAGAAATGGCAATATTTTTATTCTCTTTCCTTTTGATTCATTTGGTTCCGACCTTAAAAGTGATTCTCCTGAGCTCATCGATAACGATTTGGTTACACCTCTATATGACTTCGACAATCCAAGCTATCATGCCGAAGAAGAAGGCGCAGAAGATTGTGATCATCTGGAATTAGCCAGGTCATTGAAACAAGAGGAGAAGGTGATTCAACCGCACGAGGAGCGATTCGAGATTGTTACTCCAGGCTCCGCCGAGGTTAGGAAGCAAAAGCTGAGGCCGACAAAGGATGAGAAAGAGAGAAGGTGTGAATAGACTATCAAGATGCGATCAGAGCTAATCAGAAAGATGCATTCCCGGTACATCACAATGAGGTATTGGTTGATTATATGGCTCAGGTCTCAGTGTTTATCTTCATGGATGGCTTCTTGGCCAAGGCCAGATTGAATTTGTTGCCAGATGATATGAAATAAACCAGGTCCATCACACAAGGGGCACCTTCTTGTTCTAAGTTAATGTCGTTCCGTCACATGAGGCCGGTGCCACGCATCAGAGATCTACGGTGATTTTGTTTCGTGATATGATTCATCGTGAAAGCAAATACCATGTTGATGACATGATGGAAAAATCCCAAGCAGAACAGGGGCATCCGGTAGACTTGGGGCAGGTTGTTTGACCGTTTGAGATAACTCATACTTTTGAGTATGAATCAGTGCACTTATGGAGTGTTGTCCATCAAGCTACCGAGGCTTGTTGTGAGCGAATCAGAGGAATCGAGGTCGATCCTGCTAAAAAAAAAAAAAAAAAAAAAAAAAAAGGATAAATTGCAGGAACCTCTGATTCCGATGCTTCAGTGAAAGAAATAACTGTTAATACTTGATAACCCTCGAGGGGTCTATGAGGTGCGTATTGGGTCAGCATGACTAGTTTGGTCGAAAAGAGTATGCAATTTACCTAAGCAAAAAGTTTATCGACTGTGAAACAATACACTCACTGTTCGAAAAAACTTGATGTACTTTGGCATAGGCTGCTCGCCGACTGAGACAGTGTATGTTGATTCATACCACTTTGTGGATGCCCAAAATGGATCTGATCAGATATGTGTTTGAGAAGCTAGTAACAACCCATGGAAAGGTCATCAACCAAGGAAGTTTGAGGTCCCTGATGAGGACATCTCGAGGTACTCAAATCGAAAGATTGAGAGTGACCGATCCCGGAGGAGGGGCCTGGCCCTGAATCCGAACGGATTCCGATGTCTGATGGGGAAGTAAAGTGAATACGGTAGTGCTTCCCGAATCACAGTTGGTTGCACCAACAATGGTGGCTGAACATGAAGTCTGTATCTTGGATATTGAACCTTGGGATGTGCATCTACTTGGGGCAGTGTCTTCCACACAGATATATGAGAAATCAGATAAGACTGAATGGATAAGGATTCGGAATGACACGTTGAGCCCAGCTGAAGGAAAGGGATGATAGTTACCTGGCATGGGGCAGTTGTACCCAGTGAACGAAGCATGTTGTTAATTAAGAAGTGTGACCTCGCGCGTACCACGTGGAAGAGTTGGTTGAAAAGGATCCTTCCTCCTCAAGACGATCGTGGGGCAAATGGACAAACAGTTATGAATGTCCGTTCGTGGTCAAGAGGGTCCCATCTGACAGAACCTTGTTGTTAATGACCACGGATGACGACGATTTTCCATTCCCTGTGAATGCGGACGCAGTTAGAAAATACTTCGTGAAAAAAACCCGCTGGGCAAAAAAAGAATAAAGAGTCCAGGCAAAAATGGGCATCCCGGCGAACCAAGAAAAAGAGAAAGGTTCGGGCAAAAATTAGGGATATAAAAGAAAAGAACTGTACACCCGGCAAGTTGAAAACCCGCAAGGGCGACTTGGGCAAAAAAGGGTATCCCGGTGGACTGAAACCCGAAAGGGCGGTCCAGGCAAAAGAGGGAATGAAACGAACAACTGCGTCTCGCGTGATCATTTGTGCTCATGATGACTTGGATAATCTCCGACAGAGACCGATCGGAAGCGTCTTGTTCAGAAGATAGAAGGTGCGGAAAGTCTTGAGGACATATGAGGTGTAACCGAGTTGGAACCCGATAAGATCACGGTTCCGCATTGCCAATAGGATAGATTTGTTCCTTTGTGCGCAATCACCTCTTTCCAGGGTTTGCTTCCTGTGTGTTGCTCAATTGTGAGCCATCTTTTACTCCAGTCAAATAAAGCGTGTGTTCGGTCAAATAAATTTTGTTTTTGTGTCATTACCGTTTTGATTACGAAAACATCCGTTTATTTTGATAAGAATATTTGCATTTTGAAACATAGAGGTCTCTTCCAATACATGCTTGTTTGATTGAAATCTGGAAATCTTACTTGGAAGACTGAGTGACCTAAGTGTTGAAATATCAGAACACCTGGGGCATACCTGGGGCACGTTTTTATCCGACGATCTCTTGTGCAGAGCCTGATTAGGGGCAACGGATAGTTGAGCGGTGAAAAGACGATGAAAGTTACGACGACGATCCTGGAAAGTTAATCAAGAAGACTCTTCAAAGTCTGATGATTGGAAAGTATGTATGAATCCCAAGAGTTCAACCTCCGTGAAGTACGGACGAGTTGGGAATACGAGATGATGGAGCAGAAAAGTCCAGAAGAGCCTGGGAGTTCTTAAAAGTGGAAAGTTAACACTATGGGTGGATGATGGATACCAGTGTTCGACGAGTCGACCGACACCCCCGTCAAACAAGTTGTATCTCCCCAGAGGATTGAGAGTGTGACCTCCCTGGTAGATTCGAGATCGTTGTCTCCTCAGCAAGCCTGAAGGTCATCACGTCCCCAGCCCAAGTCAGTATTGAAGCTATCAGAGTTATTTCCCCTGCAGAGATGCCTGTAGACAGTACCTTCTTTCCCCAGCATGTCTGAGGATTGTTTTTCCCCAGCAGGCTTATGCTTGCAAATTTCCCCAGTTGAGAATCCCCGCTGAGCGCCTGGCAGCTATTTTCCCCGGGAGTCCCCTAGTGGAGTTTATCAGTAGACTGTAGGTGTGTTCCCCAACAATTGGTTTTGTGATGCTGTTACCTCCAGTATGGTTGTGAGTGCTTATCCCAAGCAGGTTTGTGGGAATTCATCTCCAGTATGATATGACGTGCTATCATCCTCGACAGAGTTGTTACTCTCGCCACTATGGTTGTTCTCTCCACAAGGATTGTTCTCCTCAGCAGAATGGTGTGGTTTTCCTCAGCAAGTTCCCCGAGTGGAGCGGGTCTCATGACATACATCTCCAGCAGTGATTCTCCTGCATATGGATTGGTTGGGTCGTCCCTAGTGAAGTAGCATTTATTTCTCCAGCAGAGTTCATCCTACCAGTGGATTGGACGGGTTTCTGTAATAGACTGATATCTGTATCCCCAGCGGAGTTGTGACTGTTTTCCAAGTCTGAAGCTGCCTTCCCAGCAGAGGTTGTGTTGATGGTTTTTCCTCAGCAAAAGTTTGTCTTTCCCCAGCAGGATGGAAGTTGACAGGGTTATAGGATCCCCAGCACAGTTCCTGGAGTTCCCCGGTGTTGTCTCTGAAGGAGACGTGTGTTTATGCATTCATCATTTAGATAAGCATAGCATATCGCATCATTAGTGCATAGCATTTCCCTAATCATGGGGCATTGTGTAAAGCAAGAAAAAACTCATCATAGGCCGTGGCGACCAGCCGAGATTGGGTTGTTGGAAAGAGTTTAGCATCGCGCCATTGGATCGGCTTCAGAATTGGGTTCATCAGCATGGTTGAGAGGTTGGTGTTTTCCCAACAAGTGATTCCTCGGTCGAGTGGGTATCCCCATCAGTGTTACTCCCAATTGTTAGCGTCTTGCCGGCTTGGGTCTTTTTCCTTAAGCAGATATGGGTGTGTCTGATCTCTCCATGTAGAGTCTACCCCTTAAGCAGAAAGTGTCAATCTTTTCCTGCCATTTCCCCACTGAGATACATCCTCGTGGATGACGGTTGCTTCCGTTCCCTCCCTAATGGGATGGGTTTTCCCTATTGAGTTCTTTCCTCATTAGGATGAGTCTTGTTTCAGTCTGCCTTTTTGAATCGATTCTAAATTGGCTTCCAGTTGGCTGTCTCCTGTACTTCCCGGGGGCATAAATGAATAGTCGCTCACTAACCGACACTCATTCATCTTATCCTCAGCGGAATTTGTCTGGCCTCTACCACCAAACCGGTAGTTGTAAGTCCTATCTTTGTGGTTGTCTGCCCACTAGCTGGTGGTTGTAAAATCCCACTCTCATCCCCTTGATTGGAGTTAACCCTTTGTGCTCATCCTATCGACGACTGGTTACTTTTCCGTGGTTTTCTACCTACTAACCGGTAGATGTAATCCCCTCTTTGCAGTTATCAGTATCCGGTTTGTGATATTGATATTCTTTCCCCTCTGGATACTTGCCTTGATCAACCAGTATTGTCCCCATTGGGTCTTCCCCTTCCTTTTGGATACTTGCTCCGAGTTAGCAGCTTTATCCCCTGTTGATTGGTCATCTTTTGCATACCTAGTCTGGTACCCAGATGCCTTTCTTTTCGGTCGATTATTCATTTAACAACCTACAACCCGGTTATGGATAATCTTCCATGCGAGTGTATTATCTACGTTTTGACGGCTATAGATAATATGTACTTATGATTTTCCGGTATTCAGACCGAAGGAGTTTCCGACGATCAGGTCGATGTACTCATGGCACAAGGCCAATTTTCCGGTATTCAGACCGAAGGAGTTTCCGACGATCAGGTCGATGTACTCATGGCACAAGGCCAATTTTCCGGTATTCAGACCGAAGGAGTTTCCGACGATCAGGTCGATGTACTCATGGCACAAGGCCAATTTTCCGGTATTCAGACCGAAGGAGTTTTCGACGATCAGGTCGATGTACTCATGGCACAAGGCCAATTTTCCGGTATTCAGACCGAAGGAGTTTCCGACGATCAGGTCGATGTACTCGTGGCACAAGGCCAATTTTCCGGTATTCAGACCGAAGAAGTATTCTCCTCTCCGTTGGTGTCGATAAACGTCGAGTTTTTCCCAATCATCCGTTGATGATTTGGTTGTGTCCTCCTTCCCAAGTGAAGTATCCTCCTCTCCGTTGGTGTCGATAAACGTCGAGTTTTTCTTATTCGTCCTATGACGTCTAGTTGTACCTGTCCCCACGTGGATTTACCTCTCCGTTGGTCTTGGTAAACGTTGAGTTTTTCCCATTTCGTCCGTTGACGTATGGTTGTATCCCTTCCATTCATTCATTAATGTTTGGTTACCTCTCCGTTGGTCTTGGTAAACGTTGAGTTTTTCCCATTTCGTCCGTTGACGTATGGTTGTATCCCTTCCGGTCATTCATTAATGTCTGGTTACCTCTCCGTTGGTCTTGGTAAACGTCGAGTTTTTCCTAGTTGTCCGTTGGCATCTAGTTGTGATTTCTATTCCCATTCGTCATCGTTGTGATGTCTGGATGTGGCTGTGCCCTTGAAAACAAAAAAAAATATACCCAGTAATAAATATCAAATCCCAGTGGATGTTTCCAGTGTTGGGTCCCTGTTTTGTGCAAATTCTACGGTTCTTGGTATTCAATCCCTGTTTACCCTGAAAGTCTGACAGCCGTTGCTCTCATCCGTTCGGGTTCCCAGCTGATTGAATAGGGGCAGCTGTAGCACCTCAAATTTGCACCTATCATTGTACATACATTTTCATATTAGGTCATAGCATATCATGGTCCATTGCATAGCATTGCATTGCCTCTTTTGCCTCAAGTGCAAGCCAATCAAGGAATTAGGTCAAACTGATCAGGAGATCAGTCAGTCAAGCAAGCAAGTGCAATTCTCAAGGAGCCAAGGCCCTAGGGTTTGTCCAACAAGTTCACATGACTTGGAGGTCCATTTGAAGTGTTCAAGTCAAGGGTTGAAGGCTCAGAGGTCATCAGTTCATACACAGACAGTCAAAAACCCTAAAAAGTCAACTGTCAGTCAAAGCAGTGGATAGTGGCCATTCTTGTGGAATTTGGGCACCATGATCAATAATCAAGAGTCCATACAACTTGGGACATCATTTGAAGTCAAGTTCTCAAGGAATTAGGGTTTGGAATTCATCAGTCAATGCAAAGTCAGCCAAAACCCTAAAAGTCAACTGTTGGTCAACTGTCCATTTAATCAGTGATTTGATGATTGGATTTGGTTTGAGAGAGCTCATTCATGGCCAAATAGTCCTCATATATCATGTCAAACGCCATCATGGAAGAATTTGAAGCCAGATCAGAAATTTCCCAAAACGGAAACTGGGCCTGTAACTGAAACTTACCAGAAATGGAAAGTTTTGATCCTCAAACTTACATCATGATACAAGCCTCAAATGAATTTTTTCCCAACATGAAAGTTGAAGATCTTGTTCTCCCATTTCCAAAAAGTCCTAGAACTCTTAATTCCCATGTGTGGTTGGCAAGTTATGATCGAATCGATTTCAGAAAATCTTGAACTTCAGAAGGCCATATCTCTCAAACCGTTTGGCCAATTTTGGTGGGGTTTTTTCCTACAAGTCACATTTGATCCCCTCTTTCCAAAAATATAAATTTCATGAGCCAAAACATTGCCAATCAAAATGGCATTTTTTGACTTGTCTCATTTAAATTCAAGTTTGACCAAGGGTTGACTTTTTGATATAATCATTTTTTTACCACTTGGCCATTGGAATATGTTCAGAAATGTTATTTAAAAGATGTTTGCAAGCCCATTCCCATGAAGTACATAGCCCATGCCAACTTGCTTGAAACTTGGAAAGAAAGTACACTTTCACCATATCTATCCATACTTTCATGAACCATGCCTTG
The DNA here is from genome assembly GCF_024323335.1 of Lathyrus oleraceus. Lineage (NCBI taxonomy): Eukaryota > Viridiplantae > Streptophyta > Magnoliopsida > Fabales > Fabaceae > Lathyrus > Lathyrus oleraceus. The sequence continues at coordinate 428,151,593 of NC_066581.1, forward strand.
TACCACAAAACAGAGATTTTGGAGAGGATTTTCTGTCATATTGAAACCACTACTAGCTGCACAAACCAACAAAAAAATTCACATTCTCTATCAAAAAAAAAAAACACATTTTTGCATTTTTCCAAAAAAACCTGTCCAAAACTCTCAAAGAACTGAGCCTGGCCATTGTTGTTCCACCATCCAAACATCATTGTGGACACATTTCAATCATCATTCTCCATCTGTAACAGCTTTTATCCAACTGTTTTCTTCACACATCATCCATGGCAGAAGTTGTTTGAGGCCATTCCAAGCCATTGCAAGCCAAAGAACCTTCACCAACCATCATTTGGAGGGCCTTGCTTCATCTGTTTCGAATCAAAAACACCAAACAACATCTGTACCACGACTGTCCTTCAATTTTGGTAAGAACTCGAGTCACTCTTTTTTCTAAATCATGCATTGCTTTGTGTAGAGCTCTTTGTGCTGGTCGTTTTGGAACTTGAACCACTAAAAATGGTTGGCTATTTTGAAAGTTATGCCATGTTAAAGTTTGATGTGTGAATATGCTTTTGCTTATTTTTCTCTTAATAGCTTGAATCAATGTTAATGGTTGTGGGATTATTAATGTACATGATGAGATGCACACATTGGTATATTTGTTTTTTGAATTTGGGAAAAAAAAATTTGACCTGGGTTTGTAGTGATGAACATTTTCTTTTTAACATGAATACTGTAAATGTTTTTCTGTTATGAATACTGGGCATTTCTTTTACTGTAGCAAACATTTACATGCTTTGCCTTTTGTTTTCGCAACCTTTTACTGTAGCAAACATTTACATGCTTTGCCTTTTGTTTTCGCGTTTGCCAAAAGATCTGGGGCGAGGGGGATTCGAACCCCAGACCTTTGCTTCAAATACCAAGTGTTTTACCACTGGGGCGCAATGCCAATTCATTTATTTAACGCCTTCTAAAATATATATTAAAGGAGCGCTGCCTTTGGTTGACTGGGGGCGTTGACCCCACCCTTTAATGAAACGCTGAGTTTCATACTCAGCGGAGGGTACATCAGTCTTTTGCTTTTTCTTTTTTTCAATTAATCCTCTCATAATCATTTAACTCATTTTATTTGGCAATATTTATTTCATTTAATTACTCAAACTTTGAAAAATCATAAGTTCCTCATTTTAACTCCAAATTCATTGGGAATTTTTGCATCATGTCCATCTTAATCTCTAGTTTTTTGTCATATATTTTCCAGAATTTTTGCATGTTCGAATTTTAAATGGCCTTAGGGTTTGTGACATGTGACCAATTTTTGTACATCTTGCCAAAACATTTGTGAAATGGTGATACTTTATCCAATGGCTCCCAAATTTTTTGTGCTTAAACTAGACACACTCATGTTGATTTTGGTGTAAAGTTTGTGAATTTATCATTTCTGGTTTGTGAGATGTGATTTTTTGAATTAGGGTGTGACAATTTGTGTCACACCATTGATGTCCAACTTCATGATTTTCATTACCATGCTTCTTGACCTCAAATTGATCTGATTTTTTGCGTGAACCTACTCTTGTATGTCTAGTTTACATGTGAATTTTCTTGGAATTATTTGAAGCATTTTCCTAATTGTTTGAGATTTTCTCCCCTGCTTGGTCATATGTTGACTTCTTGTGACACTTGTTCCCATTTCATTTGTGAAATTCTCATACTTTATTGGATGGACATGAAATTTTACATGAGATAACTAGACATCCTCATCTTTGCCATGGTTTTAGTCCCATTCATTTATCATACACCATCTCTGATTTATGATTTTTCTAAGTTGATGCATGTTTGGTTGACTTCTTTGAGCATGTTCAAAATTGCTTTGACTTTCTGATTTTCATTGACTGCCTTCCACTTGTCCAAATGAGATGAAATTTGACATGCTTACCATGCTGTGGGTTGTGATTGATCATGATTTATTTGGTGATTTTTGGAAATGTTTAAGATTTCTTTTGATGCAAGTCTTGCTGTTGACTTCTATGAGCTTCTAAATGCCATGTTTTGACCTAAATGGTTCGTGAAATGATGATAGTGATTGATATGGATGTGAGCCCAATTGGTTTTGTTTCCTAATTGTTTAAACATGATTTTGGATACTTGCCCTTTGCTGCTTTGACTTTCTCATTCATTTTTGACCCTAGGCTTGCCCTAGTGGTCCTGTTACTCACTTTTGAGCTTGTGCTTTCAGGTTGAGCTACAAATGCTTCAAAGAGATCATTACAATTTGATTGAGCTTGCTTGATTATCATTGACTAACTTGTGTGTTTTGTAGGTGGCTTGGTTCACATGCCTTAAGCCTTGTGCCTTGCACATTCACTTGCTTGTGTTGACTGTTTGATGTCTGTTCCTTTTGCTTTGTTTGAAGTTGCATGCTAACATCTGCTTGACTGTTTCAGGTGCTTTTAGTTGCTTAGTTCCTTGTGAACTTTTTGCTTTGCTTTGCTTGCATAAGCAATTTGCATTGAGGTATGTCTCTTTGTCTTCATGTAGTCTGGAAGACCTGGCCTGTTACTTGGCCAGGCAACTGTCTGAAGTCCTCCTTAAGAGGCAATGTTTGTGGATGTTTAATTTTGTCCTTGCATAGAGTCAAAGTCCTCCTAAGTGAAGAGGCAATTGGCAGAACCCAAGGGATATGCAACCTATCCCCTGCTATTCAGTGTGTCATCTGCTTTGCTCACACCACTGTGTTGATGCATTGCAGATACAAACCCAAGATCTTGTACAATTGTACAGTTGAGTCAGTTATAAATGTGTAGAAGGGTTCCCACTTTCTGAACCCACACATTCTTGTCTTGAGCTCTCCCAGGCCAGGGATAAGAGCTGTGAAGTCTTATCTTCACTCACCTTTCATCTGCTTCACCTTAGCCCCTCAATGGCAAGGTTAAGAGCAACCTTTGACCCTATTCCAGTTGGCCTCAGTGCCTAACCCTTGTGTGAGCCACTTGCTTGTGTATAGTGTGTGCTATCTGTGCTTGTAGGATTGTTTGACTTGCTTCCTGTGCAAGTTAGGATTAGTTTAGACTTGCTTCCTGTGCAAGTTAGGTTTTGCTTGGCTTGCTCCCTGTGCAAGTTAAGTGTGTGTGGCTTGCTTCCTGTGTGAGCCATGCTTAGGATAGGTTGGCCCTTGTGCCATTTAGCTAGAAACCTTAACTTAGGGATGATTTGCATGACAACACCTAGGCTCGAGTCGTAGTCTCCCTAGAGTTGTGTCTCCCTCTGTTATCTGGTTAGGCTAGGTCCTTTATCCCTGCGTAGGGGAACTACATCGCCCTGATCTTCATACCAGATGAAGTATGTAGGCAGGAGATTGAGCTGATCTCTCCGGGCGCCCTTTTTCTTTTTTGTGTGTGTTGTCTGACAGTTGCTAGGCTCGAGTGCCTGGCTCCTTAGCAATTTGTTGTCTGTCTGTTTGAGTGTGTGCTTGACAGTTATAGGCTCGAGTTCCCGACTCCTTAGCCTGTGTCTTTGTTTTGCCTTGTTGTGTGCTTGGAAGCTGATGTAAGTCCATCGAGTGGCATTTGGGTTCCAGTGTGCGTGCGTTTGGTTCGGATGCTGATGTAAGTCCAGTAATTGGCATTCAGGCTCCATGTTTGCCTTCTTGTGTGTGTTTTGGTTCGGATGCTGACATAAGTCCAGTGATTGGCAGTCGGGCTCCACGTTTGCCTTTGTCTGTTTGTTTGTGTGCGTGTCAGCCGAGCTACGAATGCTCTGATTCTTCTCTCGTCCGAGAAGATACGTATGCATAGGATGCGATATCCTAGCGAGCATGTGTCGCTTCCCCGGTCCGAACTACTTCGACTCTGATGTCTATGCCTGATAGACTAAGTAGGCCCAGGATGCGATATCCTGCCGAGTCAGTTTCAGTCAGTTTCTTGTGTCTCTTTCAGCCAGTGTGTGTGAGTATTTGAGCAGTGTTTAGCAACCAATATTCCTTCCTTTTGTGCGTGGATCCCGTAGAGTACTACGGATGCGTAGGGGTGCTAATACCTTCCCTTCGCATAACCGACTCCCGAACCCATCCTCTTTGGTCGCGAGACCATGTTCTTTCCTAGGTTTACTCTGAGCGTTTCCTTTCCCTCTTTTGGGATAAATAACGCACGGTGGCGGCTCTGTTGTTCTTGTTTTCCCGCCGGTTTTTCGCGTGATGCGACAACATGTTTGGAAGATTCTCCTTCAGATTCACTTTCAGAATCTCCTTCAGACCATGTGATAGTTAGCCCCTTCTTTTGCATCTTGAGATAAGTAGGACATTCAGCTCTGACGTGTCCATACCCTTCACAACCGTGACACTGGATTCCCTTGCCTTGGTTGAACTTTTCTTCAGAAGTTGATCTTTTCCTGATGTCAGACGGGATGTTCTTGACATTAGGTCTCCCTCTTTGATCAATCTTCTTCACGAACTTGTTGAACTGTCTCCCAAGCATGGCTAAAGCTTCTGATATACTTTCATCACCTTCAGTATATCCTGCTTCTGACTCCTCTTCAGCATTAGATACAAAAGCTATGCTTTTGTTCTTCTTTTCAGCATTCTCACACAAGCCCATTTCAAAGGTTTGGAGAGAACCAATGAGCTCATCCACCTTCATATTGCAGATGTCCTGCGCCTCCTCTATGGTTGTGACCTTCATAACAAATCTCTTAGGCAAGGACCTGAGAATCTTTCTTACAAGTTTCTCTTCAGCCATTTTCTCACCTAGTCCACCAGAGGTGTTTGCAATTTCAAGAATATTCATGTGAAAGTCATGAATAGTCTCATCCTCTTTCATCCTCAGATTTTCAAACTTGGTGGTCAGCATCTGAAGTTTGGACATCTTCACCTTGGAAGTACCTTCATGATTTACCTTGAGGGTATCCCAAACTTCCTTAGCTAGTTCACAGTGGTGCACCAGCCTGAAGATGTTCTTACTGATTCCATTGAATAATGCATTCAAGGCCTTGGAATTTCCAAGAGCTAATGCCTCTTGCTCCTTGTCCCACTCTTCTTCAGGAATCTGCACACTGACTCCATCTTCACCTGTCCTCATTGGATGCTCCCATCCTTTGTTGACAGCTCTCCAGACTTTGCTGTCTAGAGACCTTAAGAAGGCTATCATACGAGGCTTCCAGTCATCATAATTAGAGCCATCCAACATGGGTGGTCTATTTGAGTGTCCTATATCCTTGTCCATGGTACTAGAAAGTAACTTCCCTAGATCTCACCCAGAAATTCACAGGCAGGGTGCCTGCTCTGATGCCAATTGAAATTCTAGTTATCAGACTTTAGATGTCACACGGGTTGTTATGACATCCAATTCTGCACAGACAAGAATTATGCAGAACTTAACAGTAAGTGCAGTAAGTAACACAAGTAATTGTTTACCCAGTTCAGTCCAACATGACCTACATCTGGGGGCTACCAAGCCAGGGAGGAAATCCACTATCAGTAGTATTAATTCAAAGCTAAACTCACCCGTTTACAACTCGTCACTTAATCCCTACCCAATGCAATTTCAATCTTACTCTAAGATCAGAGTTCCTACTCACTCCCCCTCAATCACCTCAGTGATTACTACCTTTAATCAATATTAAAGACACTTTTGAAGTCACACTTCAAACAACTCTTGATTGCGCTTAACAGCTTTAATCAAGATACACAGCACTCACGCTTAAAAGCTTTGAGCGACACAACACTTACAACTCAATGAACACCCTATGCCAAAGCAATCATCTACGTGATAAAGGCTTGGCTTACAAGATATGTCTAATACAAGACTCACAAAAATACAGCAGTGAAGTATGATGGACACACTTAATCTTCACGCCTAAAAATCCCCGAAACTGAATGAAGGAACGACTTCCTTTTATATTGCAGTACCTGGGCTTTTGCACTTGTATTCCCTGAACTTAAGGTCACGCGAGTTCCCATAAATTCAATATCTAGGTTACTAACAAATAGGCTATTTGTTAGGTTCGTTAAATGTAACTTGGTTGTTGATTTCCTGGTTTTTCTCTAAGCTGTTGACTTCCTGAAGAATAGCCTAAGAAAAAGCTGAAACAGAAAACTGAACAACCTACAATATAGCATATGCTGTCAGGAATGAATGTCACGACATTCAGCTAGACATCAAGGATCATATGCTGAGTCTGTTTTTCTAGAAAACAGACTGTACAATTTTGCTGACCTGTACATGACCAAAAAGACCATACTACAGTAACAGCTTACATTAATAAATGTCAAAGTATCCAATTTGACATTTACACATTTGGCCTTAAGTTAGTTCTGTTATCCTCTTGAAGAACAAACTAAGAAACATACTGAAGTGTAACAGAACACCACTCTGTCTATTATTCAGTATATACCGTCCATGATGAATGTCATAACATCCAGTTTGACATTCATACAGTAGGCCTTTGTAGCACCTCAAATTTGCACCTACCATTATACATACATTTTCATATTAGGTCATAGCATATCATGGTCCATTGCATAGCATTTGCATTGTCCCTCAGTTGCCTCAAGAGCAAGCAATCAGAAATTAGGTCAAACTAATCTCCTGATCAGTCAACCAAGCAAGCAAGGGAATTTCTCATTGAATCAAGGCCTTGAGGTTTGTCCAACAAGTTCACATGGCTTGGAGGTCTATTTGAAGTGTTCAAGTCAAGGGCTGAGGGCTCAGAGGTCAGCAGTTCATACACAGACAGTCAAAAGTCAAAGAAAGTCAACTGTCAGTCAAAGCAGTGGATGGTGGTCATTCTTGTGGAATTTGGGCACCATGGTCAATAATCAAGAGTTCATACAACTTGGGACATCATTTGAAGTCAAGTTCTCAAGGAATTAGGGTTTGGAAGTCATCAGTCAATGCATAATCAATCAGAAACCCTAAAAGTCAACTGTTGGTCAACTGTCCATTTAATCAGTGATTGGATGATTGGATTTGGTTTGTGAGAGTTCATTCATGGCCAAATAGTCATCATATATCATGCCAAACACCATCATGGAAGAATTTGAAGCCAGATCATAAATTTCCCAAAATGGAAACTGGGCCTGTAACTGAAACTTACCAAAAATGGAAAGTCTTGATCCTCAAACTTACATTTTGATACAAGCCTCAAATGAATTTTTGCCCAACATGAAAGTTGAAGATCTTGTTCTCCCATTTCCAAAAAGTCCTAGAACTCCCAATTCCCATGTGTGGTTGGCAAGTTATGATCGAATCGATTTCAGAAAATCTTGAACTTCAGAAGGCCATATCTCTCAAACCGTTTGGCCAATTTTGGTGGCGTTTTTTCCTACAAGTCACATTTGATCCCCTCTTTCCAAAAATATAAGTTTCATAAGCCAAAACTTCACCAATCAAAATGGCATATTTTGACCTTTTTCATTTAAATGTAAGTTTGACCAAGAGTTGACTTTTTGACTCAAACATTTTTTCAACACTTGGCCAATTGGAACAGCTCATAAATGTCATTTAGAAGGTGTTTGCAAAGTCAAAATATGCAGCACATGTGAATATTGCTTGGTTGCTTGAATTGTAAGAAAAGTACCATTTAACCATACTTGCACCATACTTGTCCATGCCTTGCCTTGTACCTCAAAAGGACAGCAATTATGCAGCAACTTTTCTGTCATGGTGAGCCTATTTTGCAGCCTAAACCAACAACAATAGAAGGCCATGCTTAGTTGCTAAAAATTGGGCAAAAGTACATTTTTCACCATGCTTCTACAACCACATCCATGAGCCATTGCTTTGACCACAAGACAGCAGAATTCATCATGTTTTTTTCTGTCATTTTCAACACAATTGGCAGCCATTTTGATAGCAAAAGAAGACAGAACTTGATTCACTTTTGGACCATATTGCTTGCATTTTAAAAAAGGGGTGTCAAGAAGGATTTCCAAGAGGACAAGGACCTTGCCTTGGACTGTGCTACCATTTTTCTTGCTGTCATTAATAGCCAACTAGCATCCATCAAAAAGATACATTGGCATTTTGGAATTGATTTTTTTCTGCTGAGATCAAAAAGAAAAAGGCACCTTGCTGTTACACAGTAGAAAACCTACAAGACATTCATTCTAAAAAACCTGGCCCTCACTTTGCTGTCAAAAGGATAACAAACTAAGGCTGGCTAAGAGAAGATCCTGCATAATTTTCCTGTCTTTGATAGACAGCAGCATCCAACAGTAGGGGCCTTACCATGCTTGGTACTGCTCATAGCAGACCAAGGCCATAACTTGCTGGCACTGGTAGCAGCAATTGGACAAAAAAACAATTTGGCCAAGGCAAATCAAAAGGAGGGATTCTCATTTTTAAAAAAAAAGAACTCACTGATGCACAAGGGGGACTCTCTGGCCTGGCCATTGCATTTTTGGCATTCTTCCTGTTACTAGACAACTATTGGCAGTAACAGCAAGAGAAGCAACTTAACAGCAGGGCATATTGTTGGGCACTGGTGGTAGCAGTAACAGCAAGGGGGCATCACAAGATTTTTGGGCCAAGATAGAAAGAAGCTCATTCAAAAAAACCAACTCACTCACTTTGGCATGATCAAAATGGATTCTGCTCAGATCCATTCAAAAGGAACCTTGCTATTTTGCATTTGAGATCTTCTGTCCAAAACAAAAGCTCCAAGTCCAACCTTGCTTGGCAACCAGCAAACCTCATTTGTTCTAACCACTTCACTTGGCCAAATTCCAAAGAACCTATCCAAAACCAAAGTTGCCTGAGCCCTTGTTCTGTATCTCAAAACCCTGCCATGAAAAGCTCCAAACCAAACCCAACCTTGCCTTGCCACCAAAAACAACAGCCAATAGCAGGTTTTGGAAAGAGGATTTTCCTGTCATGAGAAAACACATAGCAGCAGCACAGCAGACAGAAATATAGAGCTTCATTCATTCAAACTCACCTTTTTGCATTTCAAAAATCCTGTCCAAGACTCAAAAGAGAGAATGCTTGGCTTTGCCTCAAACCAACCTAACAGAACCAACAGTCCAGCCAATCTCTCATCATTTGTCAAACCAAACCTTGCCAACATAGCCAACAGCCCAGCCAAAGATCTTTACACTCTCTCAGACCTCAAACTTTCTGTCCAAGACCAGTAACAGGCCAAACACTTGCCTTCTCATCCTTTCCAAACCAATCTCATTCATACATCTCCACTCTCAGCCTTGGCACTTAGCATCACCTGTCCAAACAGAAGAACCAAGTCCTATAAATACACTCCTCTCAAACCTCACCCTGGCTTGGCATTTCATCTTGGCTGTCAAAAGCACAAGAGTATAAAACCTTGCAACACTGATTTAACTCACTCACCACAACCTCCTTCAAACTGGACCTTGCCTTGCTTTGGCCAAATTTCAAAAATCCTGCCCAACTCTAAACACTGCCTTGCCAACCATGGCAGTTTTGTCATCTCTATTCTTCATCAATTCCAAACTCTGCCAACATAGCCAACAAGCCACAAACCTTTTGGCCAAACAGTAAAAAGGAGCCACACTGTCAAAATCCTGCAGCATCAAAAAGTCAATATCCTGCAGCAAACACCCTTGGCATTTTCTTCTAAAAATCCTGTCAAACACCACAGAAAAAGTATGCCTTTCCCTCATTTTTCTTGCCATGGCCAAGCATCACTAGACAACACCAACATGACATAGTAGGCTAACAGACCTCATTCATTCAAACAAAAACCTCTTCTTGCACTTTTTCATTTATCAGTCCACAAACTTCAAACACTTTGACTTTGTTTGGTTGGTTCATCATCAAGGCAACATCATGAGCATTACAATCACATTTTTCACACTTGGAAGCATTGGTTCTTGCATTGTTTTGAAAAAGTGACTTCCATGGCAATCCAAGTTTGAGACTATTTCAATCTACACAAGTCAAACAACTTTCATCATTCATCATCTAGGACCCTAGGGTACAACTGTTTCACTTCAAATTCATCAAAAGGCACCAGCAACACAACTGCTCCTCCAAATTGGTAAGTTTTCAACTTCCGCCATTTTTAAAATTGACACATGCTTTGAATAGGCCTTTCCATGCTGGTTATCATGATGTGTTTATTTTTTTGAAATGTTTGTGTGTTCATGAAGATATTCTGAAAACAAGTTTAATGTGGAAATGTGTTTGTGCTCGATTCATGATACACACGAGTTTTCAATGAAAAAGGGTGATAGATTCTTGTTTGCCATTGCTTGCTGATCATTTCCATGTACTCAATTTTAATTTTTGGGCAAGATTGTGAAATTATGATTTTTGAACACAAACCCTAATCCCAATTTTCCCAGCTTTCTTCCCATTTTCGTGTGGCCTGGCTTTTCACTCACCAACCAATGAAAACATTTCATTTGGTGCCCAAAACGACTGTGTTTGGTTAAGTGAATCAGAGAATTACAAAAATGCCATTTTCTCAATATAAATTCAATTAATTTTTTCACTTTGATTACCAATCTTCCAAAATTCATAACTTGCTCATTTTTGATCCAATTTGAATGGGATTTTTTGTGTTGTGTTCATCATGATCTCTACTCTTTTATCATAATTTTTCCAGAAATTTTGGATGAGTGGTTTTTAAATGGCCTTAGGGTTTGTGACATGTGACCAAGTTTTGTACATCTTGCCAAAACATTTGTGAAATGATGATACTTTATCCAATGGCTCCCAAATTTTTTGTGCTTAAACTAGACACATTCATGGTGATTTTGGTATAAAGTTTGTGGGTTTATCATTTGTGGTTTGTGAGATATGATTTTTTGAATTAGGGTGTGACAACTTGTGTCACACCATTGATGTCCAACTTCATGATTTTCATTACCATGCTTCTTGACCTCCAAATGACTTGAAAATTTGCATGAGCCTCCTCTTGTATGTCTAGTTGACTTGTGAATTTTCTTGGATTTATTTGAACTACTTTCCATTTGTTTGAGATTTTTCTTCCCTGCCTAGTCAAATGTTGACCTTGTGTGACACATGTTCCCATTTCATTTGTGAAATTCTCATACTTTATTGGATGGACATGAAATTTTGCATGAGATAACTAGACATCCTCATCTTTGCCATGGTTTTGATCCCATTCATTTATCATACACCATTCTTGACTTATGATTTTTCTAAGTTGATACATGTTTGGTTGACTTCTTTGAGCATGTTCAAATTGGCTTTGACTTTCTGATTTTCATTGACTGCCTTCCACTTGCCCAAATGGGATGAAATTTGACATGCTTACCATGATATGTGTTAGGTTTGATCATGATTTATTTGATGATTTTTGGAAAATGTTTAGATTGCTTTTGATGCAAGTCTTGCTGTTGACTTCTATGAGCTCCTGTTTGCCATGTTTTGACCTAAATGGTTCATGAAATGATGATAGTGATTGATATGAATGTGAACCCAATTGGTTTTGTTTCCTAATTGTTTGAACATGATTTTGGATACTTAACCCTTGCTGTTTTGACTTTCTCATTCACTTTTGACCCTAGGCTTGCCCTAGTGGTCCTGTTACTCACCTTTGAGTTTGTGATTTCAGGTTGACCATCAAATGGCCATTGAGACCGATTAATTTGATTGAGCTTGCTCAAGTATCATTGTCTAACCTCTTTGTTTTGTAGGTGGCTTGGCTCACATGCCCTAAAGCCTTGTGCCTTGCACATCCATGTGCCTTTAATGGACTGTTGTTTTCTGTTTCTGTTTGTTTTGTTTGAAGTTGCATACTAACATCTGCTTGACTGTTTCAGGTGCTTTAGTTGCTTAGTTCCTTGTGAACTTTTTGCTTTGCTTTGCTTGTATAAGCAATTTGCATTGAGGTATGCCTCTTTTACTCCATGTAGTCTGGAAGACCTGGCCTGTTACTTGGCCAGGCAACTGTCTGAAGTCCTCCTTAAGAGGCAATGTTTGTGATTGTTTACTTTTGTCCTTGCATAGAGTCAAAGTCCTCCTAAGTGAAGAGGCAATTGGTGGAAGGTAGGGATATGCAATCTATCCCCCACTATTCAGTGTGTCATCCGCTTTGCTCACACCACTGTGTTGATGCATTGCAGATACAAACCCAAGATCTTGTACAATTGTACAGTTGAGTCAGTTTTAATGTGTAGAAGGGTTCCCACTTTCTGAACCCACACATTCTTGTCTTGAGCTCTCCCTGGCCAGGGATAAGAGCTGTGAAGTCTTATCTTCACTCACCTTTCATCTGCTTCACCTTAGTCTCAATGGCAAGGTTAAGAGCACATTCACCCAGTTCCAGAGGTTTGTTTGTTGAGGTCGATATGACCCCTTGACTAAAACCTAACCCTTGTTTGAGCCACTTGTTTGTGTATAGCGTGTGCTATCTGTGCTTGTAGGATAGTTTGACTTGCTTCCTGTGCAAGTTAGGATAGTTTGACTTGCTTCCTGTGCAAGTTAGGATAGTTTGACTTGCTTCCTGTGCAAGATAGGATAGTTTGACTTGCTTCCTGTGCAAGATAGGATAGTTTGACTTGCTTCCTGTGCAAGTTAGGATTAGTTTAGACTTGCTTCCTGTGCAAGATAGGTTTTACTTGGCTTGCTTCCTGTGCAAGTTAAGTGTGTGTGGCTTGCTTCCTGTGTGAGCCATACTTAGGATAGGTTGGCCCTTGTGCCATTTAGCTAGAAACCTTAACTTAGGGATGATTTGCATGATAACATCTAGGCTCGAGTCGTAGTCTCCCTAGTTGTGTCTCCCTCTGTTATCTGGTTAGGCTAGTCCTGTATCCCTGCGTAGGGGAACTACATCGCCCTGATCTTCATACCAGATGAAGTATGTAGGCAGGAGATTGAGCTGATCTCTCCGGGCGCCCTTTTCTTTTGTGTGTGTTGTCTGACCTTTGCTAGGCTCGAGTCTGTGACTCCTTAGCATTTGCTGTCTGTCTATGTGAGTGTGTGCTTGACAGTTATAGGCTGAGTCCCCGACTCCCTATTAACTTGTGGTGTTGTTGTGTGCTTGGAAGCTGACGTAAGTCCATCGAGTGGCAGTTAGGTTCCAGTGTGCGTGTGTTTGGTTCGGATGCTGAGGTAAGCCCAGCTATTGGCATTCAGGCTCCACGTTTGCCTCTTTGCGTGTGTTTTGGTTCGGATGCTGACATAAGTCCAGTGATTGGCAGTCGGGCTCCAAGTTTGCCTGTGTTTTATTTGTTTGCGTGCGTGTCAGCCGAGCTACGAATGCTCTGATTATTCTCTCGTCCGAGAAGATACGTATGCATAGGATGCGACATCCTAGCGAGCATGTGTCGTCTCCCCAGTCCGAACTACTTCGACTCTGATGTCTATGCCTGATAGACTAAGTAGGCCCAGGATACGATGTCCTGCCGAGTCAGTCTCAGTCAGTTTCTTTTGTCTCTTTCAGCCAGTGTGTGTGTGTTTATGAGCAGTGTTTAGCAACCAATTTTCCTTTCTAGTGTGCGTGGATCCCGTAGAGTACTACGGATGCGTAGGGGTGCTAATACCTTCCCTTCGCATAACTGACTCCCGAACCCATTCTCTTTGGTCGCGAGACCATGTTATTTCCCAGGTTTACTCTGAGCGTTTCCTTTCCCTCTTTTGGGATAAATAACGCACGGTGGCGGCTCTGTTGTTCTTCTTTTCCCGCCGGTTTTTCGCGCGATGCGACAGCTGGCGACTCTGCTGGGGATATAGAGAAGTTGACCTCTTGCTGGTCCATCTTCCCTAAGCGAGTCTCTCCTAGCGCTCTCTAGGATAGGGTTTGGTTGCTTTTGCTGTTATTTATTGCATTCATTTATTTTTTGCTTGCATTAATGTTTGCATTCATTCCTTTTTCATCTGGCTGGTTGTCTGTTTCTCTCTGTTGGGGTGGGAGTTACATGAGGTAAAAGGCCCAATACCCAGGCCATGAGTGAAATCTAGGATACTTAGGAATAGAGTGATTCATGGGAAGCGGGTGGTATTGCGCCACTTAGCGGAACATTGATATCACGAGCAGTTCAGACCCTGGTGGGATATTATCGCTACATACTTTGGGTGTGTATATGATGATGTTCTACGAAAGGTTATTTATGCTGCGTTTCTCTCGACCTTACCCTGGCCTAGATGACACCCGCGAGTGGGGAGGGAATGATCATTTTAACAGGTACAGTTGCTGATCGAGTGGTGATTTGTTGGTGACTCTTGGTACTGATGATGACTGTGAATTATGGGGGCATTTATTTCTGGGACGCCAGAGTTCTGTCCATGGTTTATCAGCGGGTTCCGTTTATTTCGGATCCCCGGGCTGAGTTGAGAGTACTTGTTCAGAGGATCCGTTTGTCACCCGTTTAGTGGTTGTTCCTGCAAAGATAAGTGATATAATCTCCGGTTCCGTTTATTTCGGAACTCCCCCAAGTTGGATTTATGGTGACTTGATCCCACAGATATGACTGGTTCAGAAAAGCAGAGGGTCTACAGTTGACTTGGTGGCACAAAGGCCTGCATTCATGCATTTGCATCATATCATCTCGCATTCATCTGCATTCAACTCATGTCTGTCCGTACTCAGGGCCCATTATTTTTAAATTAAAAAACCCCGGATGAGAGACATCCAGATGTCTAAATGTTGTTGATGAAATTTTATCTGTCTCAATGAAACCAGAAAAAAAAAAAGAGGACTGAATATTCCTGGTACGGACGGACATTGCATGTGTGAGTCATACTAACCCATTTGCTGTTTTGTAGGTTTCAGTATTCAACCGGTACGCATAGCTCGTCTGTTCAGATAACCTGCTGAGGGTCAACAAATCCGAGCTGATGGATCTTCTCAACGCCGACGTCCTTGAGATGAAAGGGATGATGAGGGAGTTGTTCAGTGTTGTGCAAGGGCTTGCCTCGGGGCAGAAAGCCATGTCCAAAAGACTGGAAAGGATTGAGAAACGGTTGATAGTGGAGAAAGTTCAGGAGAAGGCTCCGTCCTCCGAAGTGAACGAACCTTCTGGTACTGCAACAAAGAAACCTTCTGACAGTGGTCCATTCCAGAAAGAGGTTAAGCCAGTTGGTGTGCCCGCAAAGAAAGAACGTAGCAAAGACCGTTATCATCCTTATGCTGCCACTGTAACCATTCCTGTCAGCAATCCACCTGCTCAACAGCAACAACTGCCACCTCAACAGAAGACACCGGGAGCTAAGAACCAGGTGAAGAAGAAGAATGAGGATCGTCAGTTTGAGGAACCACCGGTGACTTATGCCTTTCTTTTCCAAAGGTTGAGGGATCTGGGATTAGTTCGGCCGAGGATTTTGATTCCTATAGAACAGCAGCGGAGGCCGGCCAACTATGATGAGAGTGCCAAGTGCGAATTCCACTCTGGGGCACCCGGACACAACATTGAAGGTTGCAGAGCTTTTAAGCATATTGTCCAAGACCTGGTGGACTCCAAGGCTATCAGTTTGGCCCAGATAATGAATGAGGTTGTCAACCCTGTACTGAGGCAGGGTCCAGTAAAGGTAAAAATGGTGAAGAAAGCTAGGAAAGGAGTGGAAGTGTTTGAAGAGGGTCAGCTAAAAGGTCCAAAGGCTATGTTTCCAAAACTCCTGCTACAGAATGGAGCCTCACCTGCTGCTGATAATACTTGTGCAACTGTCACTACAGAAGAGTGTATGTGGATGAAAGACACGACCCAGAAGATGAAGAAAGTAGAAATGGACAGTGAAAGATGTAAAGCACCCAGTCTGGCAGTTGAAACCGTCCAGGTGGAGAATGTCCGTGCCACTGAGAAAGAGAAGAAGCTGTCCTTTTCTTCTTATAAACAAGCTCTGGAGGTGGTGAAGAACCAAGAGGCCCAAGGCTGGGGAAGGATCATTGACATCGTGGCAAAAGCAGACATGTTTGGAGTCGGTTATCATCCGGATTTAGAGTCATCTAGACCAGACAGAGGATGTCGTCCACTGTACGCCTTCGTCAGTGCAGGAATGTTGGATCGAGGTCATGCCCGTTCAGTGGTTGAAGATGTTGACAACGACCGCGAGCTTGAGGCGTGGATAAAGTCATGCGTACCAGGCAATTGGAAGGCCTCCAAGAGCATCACTGTCACTCATTCTGAAGAGTAGTATTTCTGTTTTTCAATTTTTGTTTGCATGAAAGCCATACGTTTTGCCCGAAACGTAATGGTCCATTGTAAGGGCCATCTCATGTGTTTCATTATGCAACATTTTGCATCAGTAATGAATGGATGTTTTTGTAGTTAAAAGCGGTGTTCCCTGTTTTTCATTTAATTTTGCAATTTAAAAAAAAAAAAAAAGAAAAAACAAGTAAAAATGGCAACGTTTTTTTCATTCTCTTTCCTTTTGATTTTGTCTCGTTCCAAAGTGATTGCTCTCCTGATCTCACCGATAACGATTTGGTTACACCTCTATATGACTTCGACAATCCAAGCTATCATGCCAGAGAAAAAGGCGAAGAAGATTGTGATTTGCTGGAATTAGCCAGGTCATTGAAACAAGAGGAGAAGGTGATTCAACCGCACGAGGAGCGATTCAAGATTGTTGCTCCAAGCTCTGCCGAGGTTAGAAAGCAAAAGCTGAGGCCGACAAAGGATGAGAAAGACGAGAAGGTGTATGGACCACCAAGATGTGAGTAGAGCTAATCTGAAAGATGGACCCCCGGTACATCACAATGAGGTATTGGTTGATTATATGGTTCAGGTCTCGGTGTTTATCTTCATGGATGGCCTCTTGGCCAAGACCAGATTGAATTGTTGCCAGATGATGTGAAGTAAACCAAGTCCATCACACAAGGGGCACCTTCTTGTCCTAAGACTGATGTCGTTCCGTCACATGAGGCCGGTGCCACGTACCAGAGGTCTACGGTGACTTTGTTTCGTGATATGATTCATCGTGAAAGCAAATGCCATGTTGATGACATGATGGCAAAGTCCCAAGCAGAACAGGGGCATCCAGTAGACTCGGGGCAAGTTGTTTGACCGTTTTAGATAACTCATACTGTTGAGCCCGAAGCAGTGCACTTATGGAGTGTTGTCCATCAAGCTACCGAGGCTTGTTGTGAGCGAATCAGAGGAATCGAGGTCAATCCTGCTAAAAAAAAAAAAAAAAAAAAAAAAAAAAAAAAAAAAAAAAGATAAATTGCAGGAACCTCTGATTCCGATACCTCAGTGAAAGAAATAACTGTTAATCCGGTACTTGATAACCCTCGAGGGGTCTAGGAGGTGCGTACTGAGTTAGCATGACTAGTCTTGCCGAAAAGAGTATGCAATTTACCTAAACAAAAATTTTATCGACGGTGAAACAATACACTCACTGTTCGAAAAAACTTGATGTACTTTGG
The DNA here is from genome assembly GCF_024323335.1 of Lathyrus oleraceus. NCBI lineage: Eukaryota > Viridiplantae > Streptophyta > Magnoliopsida > Fabales > Fabaceae > Lathyrus > Lathyrus oleraceus. The sequence continues at coordinate 428,168,876 of NC_066581.1, forward strand.
CATAGGCTGCTCGCCGACTGAGACAGTGTATGCTGATTCATACCATTTCGTGGATATCCAAAATGGATTTGGCTAGGTGTGTGTTTGAAAAGCTAGTAGCAACCCATGGAAGGTTATCAACCAAGGAAGTTTGAGGTCCCTGATGAGGACATCTCGAGGTACTCAAATCGAAAGATTGAGAGTGACCGATCCCGGAGGAGGGGCCTGGCCCTGAATCCGAACGGATTCCGATGTCTGAGGGGGAATGAGATGAAGTGAATGAGGTAGTGCTTCCCGAATCACAGTTGGTTGCACCAACACTGGTGGCTGAACATGAAGTCTGTATCTTGGATATTGAACCTTGGGATGTGCATCTACCTGGGGCAGTGTCTTCCTCACAGATATATGAGAAATCAAAGAAGACTGAATGGATAAGGACTCGGAATGACATGTCAAGTCCAATTGAGGAAAAAGCGTTGACAGTTACCTGGCATGGGGCGGTTGTACCCAGTGAACGAAGCATGTTGTTAACCAAGAAGTGTGACCTTGGGCGTATCACCTGGAAAAGTTGGTTGAAAAGGATCTTTCCTCCTCAAGACAATTATGGGGCAAAAGGATAAACAATTATGAGTGTCTCATCCGTGATCAAGAAGGTTTTCTCAGACCAGGACCTTGTTGTCTACGACCACGGATGACGACGATTTTCCATCCACTGTGAGTGCGGACGCAGTTAGAAAATACTTCGTGAAAGAAACCCGCTGGACAAAAAAAGAATAAAGAGTCCAGGCAAAAAATGGGCATCCCGGCGAACCAAGGAAAAAAGAGAAAAGGTTCGGGCAAAAGTTAGGGATAATAAAAGAACAGAACTGTACACCCGGCAAGTTGAAAACCCGCAAGGGCGACTTGGGCAAAAAAGGGTATCCCGGTGGACTGAAACCCGAAAGGGCGGTCCAAGCAAAAGAGGGAATGAAACGAACAACTGCGTCCAGCATGATCATTTGTGCTCATGATGACTTGGATAATCTCCGACAGAGACCGATCGGAAGCGTCTTGTTTAGAAGACAGAAGGTGCGGAAAGTCCTAAGGACATATGAGGTGTAACTGAGTTGGAACCCGATGAGATCGCAGTTTCACGTTGCCATTAGGATAGATTTTTCTTTTATGTGCAATCACCTCTTTCCAGGGTTTGCTTCCTGTGTGTTGCTCAATCGTGAGCCATCTTTTATTCCAATCAAATAAAGCGTGTGTTCGATCAAGTAAATTTTGTTTTTTTGTCATTACTGTTTTGATTACGAAAACATCTATTCATTTTGATAAGAATATTTGCCTTTTGAAACATAGAGGTCCCTTCTGGCGCATGCTTGTGAGATTGAAATCTGGAAATCTTACTTGGAAGTCTGAGTGACCTAAGTGTTGAAATATCAGAACACCTGGGGCATGCCTGGGGCACGTTTTGTCTGACGATATCTTGTGCAGGTGCTGTTAGATATCTTCATTCACTTGCCAGTGGTAATGTGAACCTTTTTGACAAGAGACCCCCTCAGAGTCCAACCAGGGGCAGGGGATAGATGAATCGTAAAAAGACGGTGAAGGATTACGATGACGATCCTGGAAAGTTAATCAAGAAGACTCTTCAAAGTCTGATGATTGGAAAGTATGTATGAATCCCAAGAGTTCAGCCTCCGTGAAGTACGAACGAGTTGGGAATACAAGATGATGGAGCAGAAAAGTCCAGAAGAGTCTGGGAGTTCTTAAAAGTGGAAAGTCAACACTATGGGTGGATGATGAGTCGACCGACATCCCCGTCCAACAAGCTGTATCTCCCCAGAGGATTGAGAGTGTAATCTCCCTGGTAGATTCAAGATCGTTGTCTCCTCAGCAAGCCTGAAGGTTATCACGTCCCCAGCCCAAGCCAGTATTGAAGCTATCAGAGTTATTTCCCCTGCAGAGATACCTATGGACAGTACCTCCTTTCCCAAACAGATCTAAGGATTGCTTCTCCCCAGCAGTCCTGTGATTGCAGATTTCCCCAGTTGAGAATCCCCGCTGAGCGCCTGGCAGTTATTTTCCCCGGGAGCACCCCAGTGGAGTTTATCAGTAGACTGTTGGTGTGTTCCCCAACAATTGGTTTTGTGATGCTATTATCTCCAGTATGGCCGTAAGTGCTTATCCCAAGCAGGTTTGTGGGAATTCATCTCCAGTATGACATGACGTGTCATCATCCTCAACAGAGTTGTTACTCTCACCACTATGGTTTTTCTCTCCAGCAGAATGGTGTGGTTTTTTCCTCAGCAAGTTCCCCGAGTGGAGCGGGTCTCATGAAATACATCTCCAGCAGTGATTCTCCTACATATGGATTGGTTGGGTCGTCCCTAATGGAATAGCATTTATTTCTCCAGCAGTGATTCTCCTACATATGGATTGGTTGGGTTTCTGTAGTAGACTGATATCTGTATCCCCAGCGGAGTTTACCTTTTCCCAGCAGCAGTGCTATTCTTCAACATGAGTGTGAAATTGCTTTACCATTCCTCAAGCAGAGCTCCCCGCAGAATATTTCCCCAAGAGGAGTCTCCCCACGGAGTCAGAGTATCTGATCATTTTGGCTCCCTGGCCAGGGTTCATTTGCATTTTGCATGTAGTAATCATTGCATCTTCAAAAATCGCGTAGCATTTCCATTCCTAAATGGGGCATTACGCCATAGAAAAAATTCAAACATATGCATTCATGTGTTCGAAACCCCATCAAACCGTATTCCCTGCAGAGACGGATTTTTGTTCAACCTGTACAACGCATTGGCTACAGTTACTCCAGTCAACATTTGGTGTTTATAATCCCCACAGAGGTTTATTTCCTCACCTGTTGGTGACAGAAAGTTTGTTTCTCCCTAGTGAGGCCCCCTGCAAGTGTTCAGCCTAGCCCTGTCATCTTGAGAATGTCAGTATACCCTGTCAGCACCCGTGTCTGGTCTTCTTTGGTGTCGGTAAACACCATCTTTCGGTGATTTCCAGTCATGCGTAAGTGTCTGGTTTTCTTTTGATGTCGGTAAACATCCTCTTTCGATGTTCATAACGTCGCTATCCCTTCCCTAGTGAAGATTACTCCTCTCCGTTGGTGTCGATAAACGTCGAGTTTTTCCTAGTTATCCGATGATGTCTAGTTGTACCCCCCTCCATGCAGAGTTACCTCTCCGTTGGTTTCGATAAACGTCGAGTTTTTCCCGATCATCCGTTGATGATTTCGTTGTGTTCACTCTCCCAAGCGAAGTATTCTCCTCTCCGTTGGTGTCGATAAACGTCGAGTTTTTCCCGATCATCCGTTGATGATTTGGTTGTGTTCACTCTCCCAAGCGAAGTATTCTCCTCTCCGTTGGTGTCGATAAACGTCGAGTTTTTCCCGATCATCCGTTGATGATTTGGTTGTGTTCACTCTCCCAAGCGAAGTATTCTCCTCTCCGTTGGTGTCGATAAACGTCGAGTTTTTCCCGATCATCCGTTGATGATTTGGTTGTGTCCTCCTTCCCAAGTGAAGTATCCTCCTCTCCGTTGGTGTCGATAAACGTCGAGTTTTTCCTAGTTATCCGGTGATGTCTAGTTGTACCCTCCCCATGTGGACTTACCTCTCCGTTGGTTTCGATAAACGACGAGTTTTTCCCAGTCGTCCGTCGACGTCTGGTTGTGTTTCTCTTATTCCCATTCATCTGTAAATGTCTGGTCGATCTTTTTGGTGTCTGTAAACATCATCTTTCGATGTCTGTAAACGTCGAGTATTCCCATTCATCTGTAAATGTCTGGTCGATCTTTTTGGTGTCTGTAAACATCATCTTTCGATGTCTGTAAACGTCGAGTATTCCCATTCATCTGTAAATGTCTGGTCGATCTTTTTGGTGTCTGTAAACATCATCTTTCGATGTCTGTAAACGTCGAGTATTCCCATTCATCTGTAAATGTCTGGTCGATCTTTTTGGTGTCTGTAAACATCATCTTTCGATGTCTGTAAACGTCGAGTCTTCCCATTCATCCGTAAATGTCTGGTCGATCTTTTTGGTGTCTGTAAACATCATCTTTCGATGTCTGTAAACGTCGAGTTTTCTCCCATTCATCCGTTGATGTCTGGTCGAGTCTCCCCAGTCATTCATTAATGTCTGGTTACCTCTCCGTTGGTTTCGATAAACGTCGAGTTTTTCCTGGTCGTCCCCAGTTGGTTACCTCTCCGTTGGTCTTGGTAAACGTTGAGTTTTTCCCATTTCGTCCGTTGACGTATGGTTGTATCCCTTCCGTTCATTCATTAATGTTTGGTTACCTCTCCGTTGGTCTTGGTAAACGTTGAGTTTTTCCCATTTCGTCCGTTGACGTATGGTTGTATCCCTCCCAGTTATTCAATAGCGTCTGGTTACCTCTCCGTTGGTCCCGGTAAACGCTGAGTTTTTCCTAGTTGTCCGTTGGCATCTAGTTGTGATTTCTATTCCCATTCGTCATCGTTGTGATGTCTGGATGTGGCCATACCCTTTGAAAACCAAAAAACAAAACAAAATACCCAGTAGTAAATATCAAATCCCAGTAGACGTTTCCATTGGTGGATCCCTGTGTTGTGCAAATTCTACGGTTCTTGGTATTCAATCCCTGTTTACCCTGAAAGTCTGACAGCCGCTGCTATCATCCGTTCGGGTTCCCAGCTGATTGAATAGGGGCAGCTGTAGCACCTCAAATTTGCACCTACCATTATACATACATTTTCATATTAGGTCATAGCATATCATGGTCCATTGCATAGCATTTGCATTGTCCCTCAGTTGCCTCAAGAGCAAGCAATCAGAAATTAGGTCAAACTAATCTCCTGATCAGTCAACCAAGCAAGCAAGGGAATTTCTCATTGAATCAAGGCCTTGAGGTTTGTCCAACAAGTTCACATGGCTTGGAGGTCTATTTGAAGTGTTCAAGTCAAGGGCTGAGGGCTCAGAGGTCAGCAGTTCATACACAGACAGTCAAAAGTCAAAGAAAGTCAACTGTCAGTCAAAGTAGTGGATGGTGGTCATTCTTGTGGAATTTGGGCACCATGGTCAATAATCAAGAGTTCATACAACTTGGGACATCATTTGAAGTCAAGTTCTCAAGGAATTAGGGTTTGGAAGTCATCAGTCAATGCATAATCAATCAGAAACCCTAAAAGTCAACTGTTGGTCAACTGTCCATTTAATCAGTGATTGGATGATTGGATTTGGTTTGTGAGAGTTCATTCATGGCCAAATAGTCATCATATATCATGCCAAACACCATCATGGAAGAATTTGAAGCCAGATCATAAATTTCCCAAAATGGAAACTGGGCCTGTAACTGAAACTTACCAAAAATGGAAAGTCTTGATCCTCAAACTTACATTTTGATACAAGCCTCAAATGAATTTTTGCCCAACATGAAAGTTGAAGATCTTGTTCTCCCATTTCCAAAAAGTCCTAGAACTCCCAATTCCCATGTGTGGTTGGCAAGTTATGATCGAATCGATTTCAGAAAATCTTGAACTTCAGAAGGCCATATCTCTCAAACCGTTTGGCCAATTTTGGTGGCGTTTTTTCCTACAAGTCACATTTGATCCCCTCTTTCCAAAAATATAAGTTTCATAAGCCAAAACTTCACCAATCAAAATGGCATATTTTGACCTTTTTCATTTAAATGTAAGTTTGACCAAGAGTTGACTTTTTGACTCAAACATTTTTTCAACACTTGGCCAATTGGAACAGCTCATAAATGTCATTTAGAAGGTGTTTGCAAAGTCAAAATATGCAGCACATGTGAATATTGCTTGGTTGCTTGAATTGTAAGAAAAGTACCATTTAACCATACTTGCACCATACTTGTCCATGCCTTGCCTTGTACCTCAAAAGGACAGCAATTATGCAGCAACTTTTCTGTCATGGTGAGCCTATTTTGCAGCCTAAACCAACAACAATAGAAGGCCATGCTTAGTTGCTAAAAATTGGGCAAAAGTACATTTTTCACCATGCTTCTACAACCACATCCATGAGCCATTGCTTTGACCACAAGACAGCAGAATTCATCATGTTTTTTTCTGTCATTTTCAACACAATTGGCAGCCATTTTGATAGCAAAAGAAGACAGAACTTGATTCACTTTTGGACCATATTGCTTGCATTTTAAAAAAGGGGTGTCAAGAAGGATTTCCAAGAGGACAAGGACCTTGCCTTGGACTGTGCTACCATTTTTCTTGCTGTCATTAATAGCCAACTAGCATCCATCAAAAAGATACATTGGCATTTTGGAATTGATTTTTTTCTGCTGAGATCAAAAAGAAAAAGGCACCTTGCTGTTACACAGTAGAAAACCTACAAGACATTCATTCTAAAAAACCTGGCCCTCACTTTGCTGTCAAAAGGATAACAAACTAAGGCTGGCTAAGAGAAGATCCTGCATAATTTTCCTGTCTTTGATAGACAGCAGCATCCAACAGTAGGGGCCTTACCATGCTTGGTACTGCTCATAGCAGACCAAGGCCATAACTTGCTGGCACTGGTAGCAGCAATTGGACAAAAAAACAATTTGGCCAAGGCAAATCAAAAGGAGGGATTCTCATTTTTAAAAAAAAGAACTCACTGATGCACAAGGGGGACTCTCTGGCCTGGCCATTGCATTTTTGGCATTCTTCCTGTTACTAGACAACTATTGGCAGTAACAGCAAGAGAAGCAACTTAACAGCAGGGCATATTGTTGGGCACTGGTGGTAGCAGTAACAGCAAGGGGGCATCACAAGATTTTTGGGCCAAGATAGAAAGAAGCTCATTCAAAAAAACCAACTCACTCACTTTGGCATGATCAAAATGGATTCTGCTCAGATCCATTCAAAAGGAACCTTGCTATTTTGCATTTGAGATCTTCTGTCCAAAACAAAAGCTCCAAGTCCAACCTTGCTTGGCAACCAGCAAACCTCATTTGTTCTAACCACTTCACTTGGCCAAATTCCAAAGAACCTATCCAAAACCAAAGTTGCCTGAGCCCTTGTTCTGTATCTCAAAACCCTGCCATGAAAAGCTCCAAACCAAACCCAACCTTGCCTTGCCACCAAAAACAACAGCCAATAGCAGGTTTTGGAAAGAGGATTTTCCTGTCATGAGAAAACACATAGCAGCAGCACAGCAGACAGAAATATAGAGCTTCATTCATTCAAACTCACCTTTTTGCATTTCAAAAATCCTGTCCAAGACTCAAAAGAGAGAATGCTTGGCTTTGCCTCAAACCAACCTAACAGAACCAACAGTCCAGCCAATCTCTCATCATTTGTCAAACCAAACCTTGCCAACATAGCCAACAGCCCAGCCAAAGATCTTTACACTCTCTCAGACCTCAAACTTTCTGTCCAAGACCAGTAACAGGCCAAACACTTGCCTTCTCATCCTTTCCAAACCAATCTCATTCATACATCTCCACTCTCAGCCTTGGCACTTAGCATCACCTGTCCAAACAGAAGAACCAAGTCCTATAAATACACTCCTCTCAAACCTCACCCTGGCTTGGCATTTCATCTTGGCTGTCAAAAGCACAAGAGTATAAAACCTTGCAACACTGATTTAACTCACTCACCACAACCTCCTTCAAACTGGACCTTGCCTTGCTTTGGCCAAATTTCAAAAATCCTGCCCAACTCTAAACACTGCCTTGCCAACCATGGCAGTTTTGTCATCTCTATTCTTCATCAATTCCAAACTCTGCCAACATAGCCAACAAGCCACAAACCTTTTGGCCAAACAGTAAAAAGGAGCCACACTGTCAAAATCCTGCAGCATCAAAAAGTCAATATCCTGCAGCAAACACCCTTGGCATTTTCTTCTAAAAATCCTGTCAAACACCACAGAAAAAGTATGCCTTTCCCTCATTTTTCTTGCCATGGCCAAGCATCACTAGACAACACCAACATGACATAGTAGGCTAACAGACCTCATTCATTCAAACAAAAACCTCTTCTTGCACTTTTTCATTTATCAGTCCACAAACTTCAAACACTTTGACTTTGTTTGGTTGGTTCATCATCAAGGCAACATCATGAGCATTACAATCACATTTTTCACACTTGGAAGCATTGGTTCTTGCATTGTTTTGAAAAAGTGACTTCCATGGCAATCCAAGTTTGAGACTATTTCAATCTACACAAGTCAAACAACTTTCATCATTCATCATCTAGGACCCTAGGGTACAACTGTTTCACTTCAAATTCATCAAAAGGCACCAGCAACACAACTGCTCCTCCAAATTGGTAAGTTTTCAACTTCCGCCATTTTTAAAATTGACACATGCTTTGAATAGGCCTTTCCATGCTGGTTATCATGATGTGTTTATTTTTTTGAAATGTTTGTGTGTTCATGAAGATATTCTGAAAACAAGTTTAATGTGGAAATGTGTTTGTGCTCGATTCATGATACACACGAGTTTTCAATGAAAAAGGGTGATAGATTCTTGTTTGCCATTGCTTGCTGATCATTTCCATGTACTCAATTTTAATTTTTGGGCAAGATTGTGAAATTATGATTTTTGAACACAAACCCTAATCCCAATTTTCCCAGCTTTCTTCCCATTTTCGTGTGGCCTGGCTTTTCACTCACCAACCAATGAAAACATTTCATTTGGTGCCCAAAACGACTGTGTTTGGTTAAGTGAATCAGAGAATTACAAAAATGCCATTTTCTCAATATAAATTCAATTAATTTTTTCACTTTGATTACCAATCTTCCAAAATTCATAACTTGCTCATTTTTGATCCAATTTGAATGGGATTTTTTGTGTTGTGTTCATCATGATCTCTACTCTTTTATCATAATTTTTCCAGAAATTTTGGATGAGTGGTTTTTAAATGGCCTTAGGGTTTGTGACATGTGACCAAGTTTTGTACATCTTGCCAAAACATTTGTGAAATGATGATACTTTATCCAATGGCTCCCAAATTTTTTGTGCTTAAACTAGACACATTCATGGTGATTTTGGTATAAAGTTTGTGGGTTTATCATTTGTGGTTTGTGAGATATGATTTTTTGAATTAGGGTGTGACAACTTGTGTCACACCATTGATGTCCAACTTCATGATTTTCATTACCATGCTTCTTGACCTCCAAATGACTTGAAAATTTGCATGAGCCTCCTCTTGTATGTCTAGTTGACTTGTGAATTTTCTTGGATTTATTTGAACTACTTTCCATTTGTTTGAGATTTTTCTTCCCTGCCTAGTCAAATGTTGACCTTGTGTGACACATGTTCCCATTTCATTTGTGAAATTCTCATACTTTATTGGATGGACATGAAATTTTGCATGAGATAACTAGACATCCTCATCTTTGCCATGGTTTTGATCCCATTCATTTATCATACACCATTCTTGACTTATGATTTTTCTAAGTTGATACATGTTTGGTTGACTTCTTTGAGCATGTTCAAATTGGCTTTGACTTTCTGATTTTCATTGACTGCCTTCCACTTGCCCAAATGGGATGAAATTTGACATGCTTACCATGATATGTGTTAGGTTTGATCATGATTTATTTGATGATTTTTGGAAAATGTTTAGATTGCTTTTGATGCAAGTCTTGCTGTTGACTTCTATGAGCTCCTGTTTGCCATGTTTTGACCTAAATGGTTCATGAAATGATGATAGTGATTGATATGAATGTGAACCCAATTGGTTTTGTTTCCTAATTGTTTGAACATGATTTTGGATACTTAACCCTTGCTGTTTTGACTTTCTCATTCACTTTTGACCCTAGGCTTGCCCTAGTGGTCCTGTTACTCACCTTTGAGTTTGTGATTTCAGGTTGACCATCAAATGGCCATTGAGACCGATTAATTTGATTGAGCTTGCTCAAGTATCATTGTCTAACCTCTTTGTTTTGTAGGTGGCTTGGCTCACATGCCCTAAAGCCTTGTGCCTTGCACATCCATGTGCCTTTAATGGACTGTTGTTTTCTGTTTCTGTTTGTTTTGTTTGAAGTTGCATACTAACATCTGCTTGACTGTTTCAGGTGCTTTAGTTGCTTAGTTCCTTGTGAACTTTTTGCTTTGCTTTGCTTGTATAAGCAATTTGCATTGAGGTATGCCTCTTTTACTCCATGTAGTCTGGAAGACCTGGCCTGTTACTTGGCCAGGCAACTGTCTGAAGTCCTCCTTAAGAGGCAATGTTTGTGATTGTTTACTTTTGTCCTTGCATAGAGTCAAAGTCCTCCTAAGTGAAGAGGCAATTGGTGGAAGGTAGGGATATGCAATCTATCCCCCACTATTCAGTGTGTCATCCGCTTTGCTCACACCACTGTGTTGATGCATTGCAGATACAAACCCAAGATCTTGTACAATTGTACAGTTGAGTCAGTTTTAATGTGTAGAAGGGTTCCCACTTTCTGAACCCACACATTCTTGTCTTGAGCTCTCCCTGGCCAGGGATAAGAGCTGTGAAGTCTTATCTTCACTCACCTTTCATCTGCTTCACCTTAGTCTCAATGGCAAGGTTAAGAGCACATTCACCCAGTTCCAGAGGTTTGTTTGTTGAGGTCGATATGACCCCTTGACTAAAACCTAACCCTTGTTTGAGCCACTTGTTTGTGTATAGCGTGTGCTATCTGTGCTTGTAGGATAGTTTGACTTGCTTCCTGTGCAAGTTAGGATAGTTTGACTTGCTTCCTGTGCAAGTTAGGATAGTTTGACTTGCTTCCTGTGCAAGATAGGATAGTTTGACTTGCTTCCTGTGCAAGATAGGATAGTTTGACTTGCTTCCTGTGCAAGTTAGGATTAGTTTAGACTTGCTTCCTGTGCAAGATAGGTTTTACTTGGCTTGCTTCCTGTGCAAGTTAAGTGTGTGTGGCTTGCTTCCTGTGTGAGCCATACTTAGGATAGGTTGGCCCTTGTGCCATTTAGCTAGAAACCTTAACTTAGGGATGATTTGCATGATAACATCTAGGCTCGAGTCGTAGTCTCCCTAGTTGTGTCTCCCTCTGTTATCTGGTTAGGCTAGTCCTGTATCCCTGCGTAGGGGAACTACATCGCCCTGATCTTCATACCAGATGAAGTATGTAGGCAGGAGATTGAGCTGATCTCTCCGGGCGCCCTTTTCTTTTGTGTGTGTTGTCTGACCTTTGCTAGGCTCGAGTCTGTGACTCCTTAGCATTTGCTGTCTGTCTATGTGAGTGTGTGCTTGACAGTTATAGGCTGAGTCCCCGACTCCCTATTAACTTGTGGTGTTGTTGTGTGCTTGGAAGCTGACGTAAGTCCATCGAGTGGCAGTTAGGTTCCAGTGTGCGTGTGTTTGGTTCGGATGCTGAGGTAAGCCCAGCTATTGGCATTCAGGCTCCACGTTTGCCTCTTTGCGTGTGTTTTGGTTCGGATGCTGACATAAGTCCAGTGATTGGCAGTCGGGCTCCAAGTTTGCCTGTGTTTTATTTGTTTGCGTGCGTGTCAGCCGAGCTACGAATGCTCTGATTATTCTCTCGTCCGAGAAGATACGTATGCATAGGATGCAACATCCTAGCGAGCATGTGTCGTCTCCCCAGTCCGAACTACTTCGACTCTGATGTCTATGCCTGATAGACTAAGTAGGCCCAGGATACGATGTCCTGCCGAGTCAGTCTCAGTCAGTTTCTTTTGTCTCTTTCAGCCAGTGTGTGTGTGTTTATGAGCAGTGTTTAGCAACCAATTTTCCTTTCTAGTGTGCGTGGATCCCGTAGAGTACTACGGATGCGTAGGGGTGCTAATACCTTCCCTTCGCATAACTGACTCCCGAACCCATTCTCTTTGGTCGCGAGACCATGTTATTTCCCAGGTTTACTCTGAGCGTTTCCTTTCCCTCTTTTGGGATAAATAACGCACGGTGGCGGCTCTGTTGTTCTTCTTTTCCCGCCGGTTTTTCGCGCGATGCGACAGCCTTATGCCAGGTTTGGTTCTTCCTTGATAACCAGACTGCAAATGAATACTGAGCTCTAACAGAACGCCAACTGTTCTATTCCTCAGTAGCTGCTGACAGGGATGAATGTCACAGTCTCCAGTTTGACATTCAATAAATCCTGTATTAGCTAATCCTGCAGTAACTACTCAAGTGTGTCATGACATCAGTCAAGACATCAGAGTACAGTTAGATATTCTAACCTGCAATGCAGTCACACATACACACCATGTCATGACATCAGTCAAGACATTAGAATCCAGCTAGTGTTTTACCATATAATGCAGCCAATTAAACACCTACAATGATATGCAACGATAGCAAGTAAAATCCGAAGAAATTTAAGCCTTGCAACTGGTGAAAAGGTTTCATCATAGTAACCCCCATGAATTTGTTTATATCCTTTTGCAACCAGTCTTGCCTTATAGGTATGTACCTTACCATCCATGTCAGTCTTCTTTTTGAAGATCCACTTCTATCCTATAGGGTTAACTCCTATAGGAGGCTCTACTGAGGTCTAAACCTGGTTTGTGTACATGGAATCCATTTCAAATTTCATGGTTTCAAGTCACTTCTCAGACTCAGGACCAGTTATGGCCTCTTGGTAGGTCACATGCTCATATTGATCCATGAGTAATACATCACCTTGATCATTTATGAGATATTCATATCTCTCAGGTAGGTGATATATCCTGCTTGACCTACGCTGGTCTTGTTCTACTTTAGCAGGTTGCTCTTCCATAACTACTTGTGTTTCCTGCACTAATTCCTCTATAGGTGTATCAATGCTTTGTGATTATTGAATTTCTTAAAGCTCTACTTTCCTCCCACTGATTCCTTTGGAAATAAAATCCATTTATAAGAAGACTCTAGTTCGAGCGACAAACATTTTGCCCTCAGAAGGATTGTAGAAGTAATACCCTGTTGGTTCTTTAGGATACGCCACAAATAAGCATTTGTTAGATTTGGGCTCAATCTTAGTTGAAATTTGTCGTTTCACATAAACTTCGCAACCCCAAATCTTCATATAATACATATGTGGTTTCTTACCACTCCATATCTCATATGGTATCTTCTCAACCTTTTTGGATGGAACACGGTTAAGTGTGTAAGTTGATGTCAATAGTTCATGTCCCCAAAAGGATTTTGGAAGATCAACGTGACTCTGTAAGACCCCAATTTTGATCCTAAGATCCCTCATGATATCTCATCATGTGCATTAGTTTTGGGATCACACATTGACATCCTCCTTACCCTTCATTCATTGGGTTTGCATTGGGAGAGATCACCAATAATATTTGATTGTATAATACTTTGTTTTTCATTATTTTACTAACCAAAATACCAAAAATATGTCAATATATAGTTTGTTGCTTTTGTAGGTAGTGAGTACATCCACCCATGCTCCATCAAGCTCATATCTAGGTTTTGCCCTCAATGCAAGGAGACTAATCAAGAGATGGTTCACAATGATTCTAGACATCATATATGGATCCACATGGTCTCCACATGTCATTTTTATCAAGAATTCATCAAGAGTTTGAAGCTTGTTTGCCTTGGAAGCCCTAATTCATCTAGGTATTTTGTGTGACTTCCTCAACAGGTTTCTTCATCATTTGATCAAGTATTCCAAGGGATACTTCATATTACTTCATTTTACACATATATGATCCTCCATGAGTCCCAAAAATCAAGAGAATGTCAAGTTAGCAAGTTGGTTCATGGTGGTTGATCAGAGAAAGTCAACTGGTCAAAACTGGGGTTCCCTAGACCCTATCTCCTACAACTTTTGTCATATGAAAATTATCCCAAGCACATAGTTACTCTTCATGACATTTAAAACAACTTTCATTTTAAAGTCAAGAGCTAATGTTTCTTGGAAAGTCATTTTTTATGATGAAAGATTTTAGATCATTTTGTCTGAACCCTAGTTAGGAGGTCAATTTCCAAAGACCATAACTTGCTCAATTCTTATGATATGAAATCCATTCAAATTCCATGATTAAATTCAAGATGTCCTATTCAACTTTTATGTTTGAAATAAGTTCAAATTCAACTTGCAAATGCATGTCCCAAGAGAAAACGTTATAGGTCATTTTGGACCATTACCATTGAACAAGTGATTTTCCTCAACTTCTAAAATGAATAACTCCTTCATGCAAAATCCAAATTAGGTCAAATTTGTGACCAAGTTGAAGTGGTTTGAAATAGATACAACTTTGATGAAGGAAATGTTTCCATTTGAAGTCCATATCAAAATTTATTCAAGGTGGAAGAAGTGGACATTTGACTTGGTACTTAGAAGATTTTCAAATGTGTTTGATTTTCCAAACTTCCATCTCAAAGTTCATCATGATCCAAGCTTCAAATGGAAAAGTGTTCAACATTAAAGTTGTTCCCCTTGATCTCACCTTTCCAAATAGTCCAGAATAATCTCATTTGGACAAGAAATGAAGGACTTGCATATGGGTTCTTTTCAAGGGACCAATTGGATGAATTCCACCTTCACATTTCAAATTCAAATGCATGGCCACATGACATGATTTCAGCATTGTACTCAAGCATTTTTGGACCTGAATACATCAATTGATGGGCCTATCACATGCTCATGCAAGTATGCAAGGTGAATTACTAAATTTGGCAATTTTTGGAAGCGTGTGGAAATGAATCACAATGCCCATTGATCGGGAAAATAGAAAGTGTACTATTTTTCCAATGTAGTAATAACACGGACGCTTCCCAAATATCGATCTCGAGGACTGCATAATAATATTAGTTTAAATTTTGATCCAATTGAACAAAACAAATAATTGGGGGTTTGTAATAAGTCACTGTATAATGAAATGAGAAATTAAAGCATAATAAATCTTTTCCACAATTTATAATATTACGCCAAGGATGGTGATTGAATATCTCCTGTAATGACCTTGAATGTATATCTCCTTAAACAGTTTAAAATTGCAGGGTTATGGAGAAAAATGGAAAGAGAATGGAGGAAGAAGAAGGGTTTAGTGAAAATCGGAGAGAGAATAGGTAAAAATCTGATTAAAGGGATTAAATGAGGGGAATAAGGATTTTAATTGGTGAAAAATCTGAGTGGGGGCCACAAAAAACAAATTTTGAAATTCAAAATTTCTCCACCGTGCTGCCTGACACGGGCGGCCGTGTCAGTATGCTGTAAATACACTCTTTGCACAATAGAGCTGACATGGGCCGTGTCAGCCTACTGGAAAAATCTTGACCCTTGGGCGCCTTCCCTGACACGGGTCGTGTCAGGTGACACAAGCACCCCTGTCAGGCCCCTGTTTTCATCCAAAAAATCTCATTTTTTTCATCTGTTCTCCCTGCTCTTCTAGCAAAATGTCTTCTATAGGTTGGGCTTAAACCTCTCCTTCCGTCCTGTGTGATTTATTTTGCGAACCTACAAAAAAAAATTTGAACCACACCAAAACAACTGAAATTGTTAGAATTAAACAGCGTGGTTGCCTCCGACGAAGCGTTACATTTAACGTCGCATGGCTCGACGGTTGTCCCTCTTATCCTCGGAGACGAACATTTTCAATCAAACCACTTCCTTCCCTTTGTAGTAATGTTTCAATCTTTGTCCATTCACCTTAAATGTATCCCCGTTACTAGGATTTTGAATTTCTATTGCTCCATGAGGAAACACTTTGTGAACCAAGAACGGACCTGACCACCTGGATTTCAACTTTCCGGGGAAGAGTTTTAACCTGGAGTTAAACAAGAGCACCAATTGCCCCTCCATAAACTCTTTTCTCTGTAGCTTCTGATCATGCCATTTTTTTTGTCTTCTCCTTATAGAGTTTGGCATTCTCATAGGCTTGATTCCTAAACTCTTCTAGCTCATGGAGTTAAAGAATTTGGGATTCACCATCTTTGGCAAGGTCATAATTTAAGAATTTAGATGCCTAAAACACTTTGTGCTCCAACTCTAGTGGCAAGTGACAAGCTTTATTGTAAACTAACTGATAAGGGGACATACCTATAGGCGTTTCGAATGCCGTTATGTATGCCCACAGTGCATCTTCTAACTTCACTGCCCAGTCTTTTTGAGACGCGCACACAATCTTTTCGAGTATTTGCTTTTATCTGCCTGTTGGAGACTTCGACCTGGCCACTCGTTTAAGGGTGATACGAAGTGGTGACCTTGTGTTTAACATTATATTTTTTTAGAAAATTCTCCATCAGTTTGTTTAAAAAATGAATACCTTCATCATTGATAAGTGCTCTCGACACTCCAAATCTCGAAAAAAATATCATTCTTCAGAAAAGTCACAACCACTTTAGAATCATTGGTGGGCAATGCCACCGCTGATGTGTCCTCCATAATCCGAGTACATCCTTTTGTTCCTCTTCCGGGACATATCTTTTGACCAACCTATCTACTCCTATCTTGTATAGGAATGGGTCATCCCACAAGTAGAACCTGCAATCATGAACAAACTTTTTCTTCTTGTTAGAACCAAAATCGTTAGGGATTACACCACCTACCAAATAATTCACATAGTTTGCGAACCACAGGATACCGATGACAGCGAGGTTGTGTTCATCAACAAACTAATCCTTTATCGGTCTCTTTTCTTATGTTTCTTCAATTGGTGACACTCGGGATAAATGATCAGCTACGGTGTTTTCACATCCCTTTTTGTCCCTAATCTCCACATCAAATTCTTGTAGGAGTAAGATCCACCTTAGAAGCCTCGACTTAGAATCCTGTTTAGCAAACAAATATTTCAAAGCAGCATGGTCAATATAAACGACAACCTTCGATCCTAACAAGTATTGCCTGAATTTGTAAAATGCATAAACCACGTCCAATAACTCTTTATCAGTAGTTGCATAGTTCATCTGTCCAGGCTTTAACACATGACTAGCATAGTAAATGACATGTAGCAACGTCTCTCTTTGTTGTCCTAGAACCGCCCCTACATCAATATCACTAGCATCGCACATGATCTCAAACGGAAGAGACCAATATGGGGCAATAACAATCGGTGCATAAATCAATTTGTTCTTTAATGTCTCAAAAGTCGTGGTGCATTCTTCGTCGAACATAACAACCTTATCCTTAACAATTAGAGTGGTCAGCGGTTTTGCGATTTTAGAGAAATCTCATATGAACCTGCGGTAAAAACTCGTCTGTCCTAAGAAACTCCTAATACCTTTCTCGTTAATCGGAGGTGGGAGTTTAGATATCACTCCCACTTTTTCTTGGTCGACTTTAATTCCTTTGTAGGAAATTTTATGACCCAAGAGTATTCCTTCTCGCACCATGAAGTGACATTTCTCCCAGTTCATAATTGAATTTGTTTCCTGGCACCTGTCTAAAACAAGAGAAAGGTTAGTTAAACAATTATCAAACGAGGATCCAAAGCTCGAAAAGTCATCCATGAACACTTGTATATGCTTTTCAAGCATGTCAGTAAAGATGGAAGTCATGCAACGTTGGAAAGTGGATGGAGCATTACACAAACCGAATGACATTCTTCTGTATGCAAACACGCCATAAGGGCATGTGAATTCTGTCTTCTCCTGGTCTTATAAAGCAACAAAAATCAGATTATACCCGATGTATCCATCTAGAAAACAGTAGTAATCATGTCCGGCTAGCCTTTCCAACATTTGGTCAATGAATGGCAACGGGAAGTGGTCCTTTCTAGTCGCTGTGTTTAACCTCCTGTAGTCAATACACATGCGCCAACCTGTAACTTTCCTTATAGGGATTAACTCATTCTTCTCGTTTCCTATGACGGTGGTCCCTCCCTTTTTTGGGACTACATGCACCGGACTCACCCAAGGGATGTCAGAAATAGGATAGATAAGACATGCGTATAACAATTTCACCACTTCTTTCCGAACTACTTCTTTCATTGTTGGGTTGAGTCTTCTCTGCGGTTGGACCACCAGTTTGTGGTCGTCTTCCATGAGAATTTTATGCATGCACACCGTAGGGCTAATACCTTTCAAATCCTCAATTGCCCATCCAATAACATTTTTTTGTTTTTTTCAGGACTTGGATGGGCTTATCTTCTTAGATATTCTTGAGGCTCGAATTTATTATTGATGGGCATTTACCTTCAGAATCGAGAAATACATATTTGAGATTCTGAGTAAGTTGTTTCAGCTTTGTTCCCTTCTTGGACTCTTTATCCTCCTCACTAGTTTGAGGTAGTCGTAAATCTTCCCACCGGTGTGGTCGAGATCATTTCCACCGGGGTTGTTCATCCATCATGGCCAGCACCTCGGATTCCCCGTTGTCCACCTCTTTATCACTGTCGAAAATGGACAAACTCAACACTCTTTCCAAAGGTAACTGTGGTGCATTCAAAGGACTATGATACATCATTACTTGATCTAGAACCTCTATAGTATGACTAGTGAAAATATCATAATTGTATTTCATGTGACATCATAGTCCCTTCTTCTATGTTGATCAAGCATTTTCCCATATCTAAAAAGGGTCTCCTAAGAATGAGAGATATCTCTTCATCTTCAGGCATTTCTAGAATCACGAAATCCACCGAAAATACAAACTTGTCAATTTTCACTAGAACATCTTCAACAATACCATAAGGTTTCTTAACCGAATGATCAACGAATTGGAGTGTCATCCTGGTATGTTGCACAACCCCTATACCAAGCTTCTTGTAAATGGATAATGGCATGAGACTCACACTTGCTCCTTGATCAATAAAAGCCTTTTTGAATGACCTATCTCCAATGGTACAAGGAATAGTGTCCGCTCCTCGATCTTCCCTCAAAGCTTTATTTTCTTTGATCTCAAGATCCACTTCGATCAATTGATCTTCCTCTTCAGCCATCTCCCTAAGTACTTCATGAGATGTACCACTTCTTGTTGTTATGGCGCTCATATTATTATGCTCTCTAGGATTTGTCACAGTTGCACTAGGTAGATGTAACACCCCAAAATTTGCCCTCCTCATTCATGCATTCATTTTTAGGTCATTTAACATTTCATATTGCATTTCACCATGTCAATCAGGATCAGATCCAAAAAGCTTGAACATCATCCAAGACACTTTGCGGGTTCTATCCGGGTGATCAGTCAACACAAGGGAAAGACTTGAGTTGCTTCCAACAGGTTCAAATGCGGTCTATTCATCATTCAAAACGCTAATCTTGAAGGAGCAAAAATTTGTCCCTGAGCTGTCATGCTCGCTAGGCGAGGAACATGGTTCGCTTAGCGAAAGGAATTGTCATGCTCGCTAGGCAAGCAAATCCTTCGCTAGGCGAAGCGCGTGCATTTCTGAAAATAAAACAGAAAGTCATGGGCTTGAGTTGTCCTCATTTGAGCCCACCAAGTCACAAAATCAGGTTATAAATACCAGAGTTTCAGTAGAACAAAGGGGAGACAGGAAAAAGAGCCAGAGATAGAAACCTATGAACTAATCTGCAGCAACCTCCAGGAAGCTCTGAAAAGTTCACTCTGACTCACACACTTTTTCACCTCAATCTTACGCAAACCCTAACATTGCTTTTCAAAACCCAAGGGTGCAATTCATTTTCATTTGATCTCCCCAATCAGGTTTGCCCTTATACCCATTACTCTATGCTTTCCATTTGAATACTCTGAATGTGTGAGGTATCGTTCAGTTTTTCCCACGGGTTTAGATCCGCATGAATGTGTAAAATAATGCTTTGAACGTCTGATCATTTGATTTCTGAAAGGGATACCATAGCGTTTGGAGCCCCTAAAATTGTACTGTTATCAATAGGAAATCCAGAACCCGCAGGCGTTTGCTAGCACCATCGCTAGGCGAGCCTGTAGCGAGGCTTCGCTAAGCCTTCGCTAAGCGACGCAGCAGCGATCGCGACAACAGTTGCCCTTTTTTCTGTTTGCTCTAATCTGTTTTGTGTTTGGCATGACATTGTTTTCTCCTGATTCCATCTTGTTACTCTAACCTGTTTGTTGAGTTTTTGTGAGGGCTCACACACTCTTGCAGGGATAGCTTGCTTGGTGTTCCACTTTATTTGTGGGATACCACCTGGAGGTTTATTCCGATTACCTGTACTGATTCGCTTTCTTTGATGGTGCTAGCTGGAGAGATCTCTGGGTTTCTTATTCCTTTAGTTGCGGTTACTTCGGATCTTTATCCGTACGGTAGACCTCTTGATCCCTTTATTTTTCCCGCATTTTTACCGCTTTCTTAGCTGGAAGACCTCGATAGGAGGCAATGTTTTTGTGTGTTTACTTTTGTGCCCAAAGACCTCCAAAAAGAGGCATCAGTGCTAAAGACCTCCATGAAGAGGCAATTGACGGATAAAAGGGATCAATAGTCAATCCCCCGTTATTCAGTGCTTCGTTCTTTAAGATCACACTACGTGTCGATGCTTCAGAACAAAAACCCCAGATCTTTTGTCCGGTCAGTCAGTGGAGAGGGTTCCACCTTTCTGAACCCCCACTTTTTGTCATGAGCTCACCTTGTCCAGGGTTAAGAGCTATGAGGTCTTATCCTCATCACCCTTTTTGCATGAGCATCCCTAAAACACAAACAAACTCATTGATTTTTCTTCTCCTAAGAACACATTTACTTCTTCTACTACAGGCGAGTAAGTCTCCAAAGGTCGAGCATCCGGTAGATTGCGTAGTAACGTCGTTCGCTCAAAACACAACCCTTACCCCGTAGTTAGCCGAACTACGGCTTGCTCTGATTCTCATTCCATATGAGATACGTAGGCATAAGACGTGACGTCTTAGCGAGCACACACTCCCCCCTATCCCATAGGTAGCCGAGCTACAAAGACTCTGATTCTCATATTCAGATGAGATACGTATGCAGTGGATGCGACATCCGTGCGAGTCATTTTCTTTAAACCCCTTTTTAGTAATAGTACATTAGATAAACCCACACCCTTTAGACAAGAACTACAAGAGTGGATCCCGTAGAGTACTACTGATGCGTAGGGGTGCTTATACCTTCCCTTCGCATAATCGACTCCCGAACCCAAGATTTGGTTGCGAGACCTTGTCTTTTCCTTTCCTTTTTTCTTCAGGTTTACTTCGAGTGTTTCCTTTCCCTCCGTTGGGATAAATAACGCACGATGGCGACTCTTCTGTCCTTTCTTTTTCGCCGGTTGTTTTTTTTCGCAGGTAGGTTGCGACAGTAGAGTACCTTGTGCTTGAGAACTCGAGGCTAATTGCTGTGCTATTTGACCCATCTGGACTTCAAGATTTTTTATGGATGCAATCGTGTTTTTATGATTGTTTCGGGTTTCTTCTTGGAATTGAACAATATGAGCTGCCATTCTTTCAATGGAAATCTCCCAATCAGCTTTCTTAAGGGCTTGTTGTTGCTGTTGTTGTTGATATTGAGTTTGGTATTGACTGTATTGAGGAGAGTTCCCTTTCTGGTGTTTCCATGAGAAGTTCAGATGATTCTTCCAACCTGGATTGTACGTGTTGGAATAGGGATTATTCTGCTTCAAAAATTTGATTTCCTCAACTTATTGAGGAGTTGCAAAATAATACATCATTTGGTGTGGACCATTACAAATCTCACAACAGACAATAGGAGCAGGTTGGACCTGTGCCACCTGTTGGGTACCTATATTCATCGTCTTCAACTTCTTCTCAACCTCAGCAGCTATAGTATCTTCGATACGGATTTTATTGGTTTCCAGCTTTAAATCGATAACCCCTTCTGGTTTACTTTGACATTTGTCGTACAACTCCAAGTGCTCATTAGCAGCAATAGCTTCAATGATCTTCTTGATACCGGTGGCTATTGAGAAATTAGTAGAGCCACCGGTTGCAGTATCAATTAACTGTCTGGTCTTTATTTTGAGACCATTCACAAACATATGCATTTTCCCTGACCTAGATTACACCCGTGAGTGGGGCGGGAATGAATCATTTACAGGTACTGATGGTGACTTGTTCTGTTGGTGACTATTGTTTGGTTCTTGTTGGTGACCGTTGGTTCTGAAGTATGGGTTCTGAGTTGATGACTGTGTCCTATGGTTCCCGGTTCCGAATTCATGCCGAAGTGCTGATCCGGTATTATATCCCTCAGTGGGTTTCTCTTCAGACAGTGCAACCTGACAAATGTTCAAGCGGATCCAGCAATCCTGGTTGACATGCCTTTGCATTGCATAACATCATCTGCATATTTGCATCCAACATCTCATGCTTATTCATTTGCAGGGTATTCCCTTTCAAAAGGGGGGGGTGCCTTAAAATTGAATAAGTAGTGCATCGCATACCATGCATACTAACCCTTGTCTGTTTTACAGGTGTCACCGCAGTGTCTAATGTTTGTTCCCTGTCTCAGGCATTATTGGTCCCAAGCGAGTCCACAGGTACCCGACAAAGGAAAATCGTCCGCAACTAGCGATGGACCAAGTACAGAAAGAGCTGGCTGATATGCGTGAAAGGATGGATCAGTTCATGACATTGATGACTGGTATGGTAGAAGGCCAGGAAAAGCTGAGGGAATTGGTTGAGCAACCGAGACTCGATCTAGAGGTAGAGATACCAAATGCTGAGGGAAACCCTGGTAACCCTGGGAACGCTGATAACCCTGTGAACACTGATAACGCGGGTAACGCAAATGCTGATGGAAACCCGGGTAATGTTGGCAACACGGTGAATGTTAGAAATGGTATTGGCGGAAGGTACGATGTGAATCAAGGAATTCGGATTAACGGACGCCCCGTTACTGAAGATTATCAGTATGATCAATTCTCTGTGCACGACGAAGCTCACGAGACCACTCGCCGTATAGATGAGGTTGCTGAGAAGCTCAAATCTTTGGAGTCTCAAATTTCCTTAGGTTTTTATGTCACAAATCTTGGTCTGGTTCAGGGAGTAAGGATTCCTCACAAGTTCAAACCCCCTACTTTTGAGAAATACAACGGGGCTTCTTACCCACGCACTCATCTCCAATCTTATTTGGGAAGGTTGTGAGCTCACACGAAAGATGAAAAGTTGTGGATGTACTATTTTGAAGACAGTCTAACTGGAGCTTCTCGTGAATGGTATTCTCATTTGTCTCGTACTACCATCAAAAGCTGGAAAGACTTGGCAGAGGCTTTTGTCAAGCAATATCAATACAACTTGGACATGGCTCCAAATCGGACCTTGTTGCAAGGAATGTCTCAGAATGCCAAGGAAACCTTTAGAGAATATGCTTAGCGCTGGAGACAAATTGCTGCGTCCGTCCAACCCCCTATGTCTGAAAGGGAGATGGAGG
The DNA here is from genome assembly GCF_024323335.1 of Lathyrus oleraceus. Classification (NCBI taxonomy): domain Eukaryota; kingdom Viridiplantae; phylum Streptophyta; class Magnoliopsida; order Fabales; family Fabaceae; genus Lathyrus; species Lathyrus oleraceus. The sequence goes on from NC_066581.1 coordinate 428,192,009, forward strand.
AAATGTTCATGAACACTCTTCAAGGCAATTATATTGAGAGATTGGCTGCTTGCCCATCAATCAGTTTTGCAGAGATAGTAGTTGCTGGAGAAAGAATCGAGAGTCTGTTGAAGATGGGCCAAATTCAAGACAATAGTGCTCCCAAGAAACCGTTTGCTGGTAACGGTCAGCGAAGAAGAGAAGGCGAGACAAGCGCTGTGTATGCCGGCAGTGGCAGGGGCAGAGGACGCCCTAATTATTATCAAGATCAAGTGGCCGCAGTCACTATTCCTACACCTGCTCCTCAACCGCAACATCAATCGCAGTATCATCCTCAACAGCAACCCAGGTACAACAATCAACAACAAGGAGGTAATCCGGGTCAGCAGAGACACTATCAACAACGTCCAAGGCAGACGGACCGGGTCATTGAGCCAATCCCAATGCCTTATTCTGTATTACTCCCCAGGCTGATTGACCTGAATCTGGTTACGTTAAGAACTCTGGGTCCACCAATCGATCCCAATAATTTGCCCAGAGGTTATGATGTCAACGCCAGATGTGCTTTTCACTCCAACGCACCTGGCCATACTACAGATAATTGCAAGGCTCTCCAGCTAAAAGTACAAGATTTGAGAGACGCCAAGGCTATCAATTTTTCTCCGGTGCCTAATGTTATCCAAAACCCGATGCCAGCCCACGACGGGCAAAGGATTAATGCTATTGATAGCGGGGAAATTTTGAATTTGGTCTCTGATGTGACTAAAGTGAAGACTTCGCTAGCGGTGGTTAAAGACCGACTTTTGAAAGGACAGATTTTCCTGGGCTGTGGGGGAGAGTGCAGAAATTATCAAGTTGCCGAGAGCGGATGTGACAGTTTGAGAAGAGGTATTCAACAACTGATAGATGAAGGTTGTCTTCAGTTCGACCCGACCCGTCCAGTGAAGAATGATGTGTCGACAGTGACGATTTATTTCACTCCTGAAGAAATATATGTTCCCGAGAGACCCGCTCCGATAACAGTATATTTCCCAAAAAGTACAGAACCAGCAAAGGTGAACATCGAAAGTCCAGCACCAATTACAATTTACTCTGACAACCCTCAACCAACTTTGGTTAGTCCGATCACCATCACGGTACCATGACCTGTTCCATATGAGAAAGACAGTGCTATCCCGTGGCACTATGAGGTTGATATCTACTGCCAGGGGCGGAAAGTTAACGATGAAGACATTGACATTGGTAGCTCCGCTATAGACAATGTTGGAGGGGTTGGTGGCTTCACTCGCAGTGGACGCCTATTTGCACCATCAACATTGCGCACGAATACTGAAGCTGAGGCAGCTGCCAAGGCTAAAGGAAAACATGTAGCCACCGAAGAGGTTACTACTGAGGAAGCTCCTCCTAAGACCGCATTCGAGAAGGAAGTGGATGCGTTTATGAGGATTATCAAGAAAAGTGACTACAAGGTAGTCGACCAGCTAAACCAGACACCCTCAAAGATCTCCATTCTCTCATTATTGATGTGCTCTGAGGCTCACAGAGCAACCTTGTTGAAAGTACTGAATATGGCCTATGTTCCACCAGAGATAACTATTAACCAGCTGGAGTCAGTAGTTTCAAATGTAAACGCTGGCCATGGGCTAGGTTTCACCGACTATGACCTGACATCTGAGGGCAGGAATCACAACAAAGCCTTGCATATCATAATGGAATGCAAAGGGGGGGTGCTTTCCCATTTTTTGGTTATTACAGGCTCTTCTCTGAATGTTCTTCCAAAGAAAGCCTTAATGAAGTTGGATTGCGATGGCATCATCCTGAGGCCAAGTAACTTAGTTGTGCGGGCTTTTGATGGCTCTAAGAAAGCTGTTTTTGGCGAAGTTGAGTTTCCAGTTAAGATTGGACCGCAGGTGTTCAAGAGCACCTTTTATGTGATGGATATCCAGCCTGCCTATAGCTGTCTGCTAGGTCGGCCCTGGATTCATGCTGCCGGTGCTGTTACTTCTACCCTCCACCAGAAGCTCAAATATGAACTAGAGGGTCAGGTCATCACTGTCTGTGGTGAAGAGGATATTTTTGTTAGCCACCTGTCTACATTTAAGTATGTGGAGATGGACGGCGAGATGCATGAGATGCTGTGTCAGGGCTTCGAAGCCATAAACATCAGTGAGGTCGCGCCCAAAGCTGTTTTTTCACCTAAGACTGAGAAGGTCGGGACTTCTATCTCTTCATACAAGCAAGCTGTTGAAGTGGTTAAAGCGGGTAATGCCTAAGGCTGGGGCAAATTTGTGGAGCCAGTCATCAAAGAAGACAAGTTTGGATTGGGGTTTACTCCGGAGTCTCAGAAGAATGAAGCCGGTACTTTCTCCAGCGGGGGTTTGGTTTCTCCCCACATCATCAATGCTGCAGATGAAGACAAGGCTGACAGCGACTGTGACTTAGATAGCTGGATTCGACCGTGTGTCCCGGGAGAAAAGCTCAACAATTGGTCGTCTGAAAAAGTCGTCCGGGTTACTCTACTGAAAGAATAATTTTTATTGTTTTCCTTTTTACATGCATAATAAAGTCTTACACTTTGCCCAAGGTGTAATGACTCATCTGTAGGGCCATCCATTTAGTCACATTTCGCAATTATTTTCATCATCAATAAAGGACAGCTTTTGCAAACAATTTTGTGTTCTCTTTCTTTCAGTTATTTTCTACTTTTACAGAAAAACAATAAAAAATGGCAATGTTTCTTTTTTTCGTTTTCTTTCCTTTCCAAAAATAAATAAATCTCGCATGATCCTCCATCGTGCAGAGATGACCACCCGGATCTCACTGCTAACGACACTGCTATGGCCAAGTATGACTTCGACAATCCTATCTATCAAGCCGGAGAAGAGGTTGAGGAAGATTGTGAATTGCCTGAAGAGTTAGCCAGGTTGTTGAAACAGGAGGACCGAGCTATTACACCTTATCAGGAGGTGATTGAGACTGTCAACATTGGCACCGAAGACGACAAGAAAGAGATCAAGATCGGAGCCAGTCTACAGGCCGAGGTGAAAGAACAGTTGATCAGTATGCTTCGTGAGCATGTTGACATCTTTGCTTGGTCCTATCAAGATATGCCAGGTTTGGATACAAACATCGTTGTGCACAGGTTACCGCTGAATGAAGATATGCCGCCGATGAAGCAGAAGTTACGCCGAACTCATCCTGACATGGCGATGAAAATCAAAGAAAGCGGTAAAATGCGGGAAAGATAAAGGATCATGTACTTGACTGTGTTAGAAAGGTCAATGGGTTGTGTGCTCGGTCAGCATGACGAGTCAGGTCAAAAAGAGCATGTAATATACTACCTTAGCAAAAAGTTTACCGACTGTGAACAAAGATACTCACTGCTCGAGAAAACTTGTTGCGCTTTGGCATGGGCTGCTCGCCGACTAAGACAGTATATGTTGACTCACACGAATCTATTGATATCAAAGATGGGTCCAGTCAAGTATATTTTTGAAAAGCCAGCGCTTACCGGAAGGGTTGCTAGGTGGCAAATGATACTGACAGAGTATGACATCCAATACACTTCACAAAAAGCCATCAAAGGAAGTGTCTTGTCAGACTATCTTGCAGAGCAATCGATTGATGATTACCAACCTATGAGGTTCGACTTTCCTGATGAGGACATCATGTTTCTCAAATCGAAAGATTGCGAGGAACCACTCCCGGAGGAGGGGCCTGACCCTGAATCCAAATGGATTATGATGTTTGATGGGGCGGTCAACGTCAATGGTCGCGGAGTTGGTGCAGTGTTGATCACGCCGGAGGGGGTTCATATGCCATTTTGTGCCAGAATAACCTTTCCGTGCACCAACAATGAAGCCGAATACGAAGCTTGTATCCTAGGACTTGAGGAAGCCATCAACCTACGGATTAAAACCCTGGATGTATACGGGGATTCAGCTTTGGTCATCAATCAAACCAACGGGAAATGGTATACATATCAGCCTCATTTGGTTCCTTACAGAGACTATACGAGAAGATTGTTGACTTTCTTTACGACGGTGAAGCTGCATTACATTCCTCGTGAAGAAAACCAATTTGCTGATGCTTTGGCTACCTTGTCTTCGATGATTAAGGTGCTATGTGGGAACTACGTACCCAAAATTGATGTATCCCGGCTTGATATACCCGCCTATGTCAGGAGTATCCAGTTGGTGAATTGGTACTCAAAAGAATTCTTCCTCCCAACACAGATCATAGGGGCAAATGGACACCGAACTATGAGGGTCCATACGTGGTTAAAAGGGTTTTCTCTGGAGGAGCTTTGATGCTAACAACCATGGATGGTGAAGACTTCCCATCCCCTGTAACTTAGACGCAGTTAAAAAATACTTCGCGTAATTGACCCGCTGGACAAAAGAAAGAGAGTCCAGGAAAAAAAGGGCATCCCGACGAACCAAAAAAAAGAATAAAGAGGTTCGAGCAAAAATTAGGGATATAAAAATAAAAAAATGTACACCCGGTGAGTCGAAAACCCGAAAGGGTGGCTCAGGCAAAAATGGGTATCCCGGTGGATTGAAAACCCAAAAGGGCGATCCAGGCAAAAGTTAGAGAATAAGCAAATGACTGCAATCTGAGTTCATCTGTGTTATATCACCGTTTCGTTCAATCCGACAATCTTCGAAGCTTAAAAGATCGACTAATCATCCACTTCAGAAGGCAAGATGAGCAGAGCGTCTTGAGGTCATACGAGCCATACCAGAGTCGAAACTCAGTGGGACCCCGTTTCCACATTGCCATTAGGATAGTTTTCTTTTGTTCAATTTATAGCGATCGCCTCTTTTCAGGGATCAGCTTCCTGATGTACTCGCCTATTCCTGGCACAAATTTTTCAACTAATAAAAGTCGAATAATTCAGCTAAAGAGCCTCTTTATTTTTCATTTATCAGTTTGTTTGCAAAAGATGTCTGAATTCTTGATGTAACATATTGCATCTGAATATAATGGTGGCTTTTGCAGATGATTTGCACAGGAAAACATTTAAAATTGCTTTGAATGTGCTTAATCCCGGACGGTGAATTCAAACCGAGCAATTCCCCCGGGACATACGTGTGTGTTTGCAGGTCACAGGAACTGGATGCCAAGTCATGAATCCTCATCCCCAAGCGGTTGACAAAGGCTCTCCTCAGCAGAGCATGTCCCCTAGTAGAGTTTCACCTTGTCTCCCCAGCAACAGCGGAGTAGTTGCATACCCAACAGATAAGAGGGTGGTGTTCCCAGTGTTCATCCCATTCCCCTGCAGATTATTTTTAACATATTTGTTTTGGTCCTCAACCTGAGGACGATTAGCAAGTTCACATCCCCAGCAAAGGTCGATTCCTACGACATTTCCCCAGGAAGTGCTTTCCCCACAGACTCTCCTCACAGAGCCTCGCCAAACAAAGTTTCCATATTTGATACTTCCCCAGCAAGGTCAACTTTCCAGAAAAACTCCGATTTATTTTCGGTGGCTCCCCGGTCCCGGCAGACGGATCGTTCCCCACAACGCATTCAAGGATTGATACAGCGATCCGTTCCCCGCTGGAGCTTGCTTCCCCAAGCAGATTTCTTTTTTGCACCATGCATAACATTTGCATTTGCATTTGCATACATATCAAGCATACACATAAGCATATAAACAGGTTCTTCAAAGCGGACTGAAGAATTACTTTACAACCAAAGTCATGAGATCCAGCCAAAGGATCAAGTGGGTGTGATCCAGCATGAGGGTCATTTCGAAGATTCAACCTGAGATTAGTTTTCCAATGAGCCAGCCTGAGGTACAATTTGAAGATTCAGCCAGAGAATCGCCTACAAGCGTTATTTCCCCAGCAAAACAGCTGGAGGAGTAGATTGACAGTTCAATAGAAAATCAATCTACAAGAGGATCCAGCCCGCGGATCGCAATTTAAAAACAAAAGTCTAATTGAAGGGTCGTTACAACATGTTCTAGCCTGAAGAATATGTACGAAGCCCAAAAAGTGGAATATTCTCGAAGCTGCATATCTAACACGAAGATTGGGTGTAGGTTTCAAAAGAGGGTCAACCAGCGCATGCCTCAGATGCGAGATCCTGATGATGGGAATTTATCATCAAAACGAAGTAGATCTAGCCAGAAGATCGAAGTCAGGTCTAGCCCGAAGACCGGAAATAGATTCAGCCAGAGAATCAAAGGGAATATATTCAGCCAGAGAATCGAAACAATTCAGATCTAGCCAGAAGATCTAAGAAGATCTAGCCAGAAGATTGAAATCATATCCAGCCCGAGGATCAAAATCGTATCCAGCCCGAGGATCAAAATTAACATCCAACCAGAGGACTAAATTGAGTATAGATTCAGCCAGAGGATCGAAACTCCAGATTAAGTCAGAAGACTGATTCAGATTCAGCCAGAGGATCGGAAGAGAAATAAACAGCGCGGTGTATTTCAGCATTTTTGCGGTGTTCTCAGAGCGCAAATTTTCGGGTTAGCTGATGACTGAATAGGGGCAGCTGTAACACCCCAAAATTTTCCCTCCTCATTCATGCATTCATTTTTAGGTCATTTAACATTTCATATTGCATTTCACCATGTCAATCAGGATCAGATCCAAAAAGCTTGAACATCATCCAAGACACTTTGCGGGTTCTATCCGGGTGATCAATCAACACAAGGGAAAGACTTGAGTTGCTTCCAACAGGTTCAAATGGGGTCTATTCATCATTCAAAACGCTAATCTTGAAGGAGCAAAAATTTGTCCCTGAGCTGTCATGCTCGCTAGGCGAGGAACATGGTTCGCTTAGCGAAAGGAATTGTCATGCTCGCTAGGCAAGCAAATCCTTCGCTAGGCGAAGCGCGTGCATTTCTGAAAATAAAACAGATAGTCATGGGCTTGAGTTGTCCTCATTTGAGCCCACCAAGTCACAAAATCAGGTTATAAATACCAGAGTTTCAGTAGAACAAAGGGGAGACAGGAAAAAGAGCCAGAGACAGAAACCTCTGAACTAATCTGTAGCAACCTCCAGGCAGCTCTGAAAAGTTCACTTTGACTCACACACTTTTTCACCTCCATCTTACGCAAACCCTAACATTGCTTTGCAAAACCCAAGGGTGCAATTCATTTTCATTTGATCTCCCCAATCAGGTTTGCCCTTATACCCATTACTCCATGCTTTCCATTTGAATACTCTGAATGTGTGAGGTATCGTTCAGTTTTGCCCATGGGTTTAGATATGCATGAATGTGTAAAATAATGCTTTGAACGTCTGATCATTTGATTTCTGAAAGGGATACCATAGGGTTTGGAGTCCTTAAAATCGTACTGTTATCAATGGGAAATCCAGAACCCGCAGGCGTTCGCTAGCACCATCGCTAGGCGAGCATGTAGCGAGGCTTCGCTAAGCCTTCGCTAAGCAACGCAGCAGCGATTGCGACAGCAGTTGCCCTTTTTTCTGTTTTCTCTAATTTTTTTTGTGTTTGGCATGGCATTGTTTTCTCCTGATTCCATCCTGTTACTCTAACCTGTTTGTTGAGTTTTTGTGAGGGCTCACACACACTTGCAGGGATAGCTTGCTTGGTGTTCCATTTATTTGTGGGATACCACCTGGAGGTTTATTCCGATTACCTGTACTGATTCGCTTTCTTTGATGGTGCTAGCTGGAGAGATCTCTGGGTTTCTTATTCCTTTAGTTGCGGTTACTTCGGATCTTTATCCGTACGGTAGACCTCTTGATCCCTTTATTTTTCCCGCATTTTTACCGCTTTCTTAGCAGGAAGACCTCGATAGGAGGCAATGTTTTTGTGTGTTTACTTTTGTACCCAAAGACCTCCAAAAAGAGGCATCAGTGCTAAAGACCTCCATGAAGAGGCAATTGACGGATAAAAGGGATCAATAGTCACTCCCCCGTTATTCGGTGCTTCGTTCTTTAAGATCACACTACGTGTCGATGCTTCAGAACAAAAACCCCAGATCTTTTGTCCGGTCAGTCAGTGGAGAGGGTTCCACCTTTCTGAACCCCCACTTTTTGTCATGAGCTCACCTTGTCCAGGGTTAAGAGCTATGAGGTCTTATCCTCATCACCCTTTTTGCATGAGCATCCCGAAAACACAAACAAACTCATTGATTTTTCTTCTCCTAAGAACACGTTTACTCCTTCTACTACAGGCGAGTAAGTCTCCAAAGGTCGAGCATCCGGTAGATTGCGTAGTAATGTCGTTCGCCCAAAACAAAACCCTTACCCCGTAGTTAGCCAAACTATGGCTTGCTCTGATTCTCATTCCAGATGAGACACGTAGGCATAAGACGCGACGTCTTAGCGAGCACACACTCCCCCCTAACCCATAGGTAGCCGAGCTACGAAGACTCTGATTCTCATATTCAGATGAGATACGTATGCAGTGGATGCGACATCCGTGCGAGTCATTTTCTTTAAACCCCTTTTTAGTAATAGTACATTAGATAAACCCAAAACCTTTAGACAAGAACTACAAGAGTGGATCCCGTAGAGTACTACGGATGCGTAGGGGTGCTAATACCTTCCCTTCGCATAATCGACTCCCGAACCCAAGATTTGGTTGCGAGACCTTCTCTTTTCCTGTCCTTTTTTCTTCAGGTTTACTTCGAGCGTTTCCTTTCCCTCCGTTGGGATAAATAGCGCACGGTGGCGACTCTTCTGTCCTTTCTTTTTCGCCGGTTGTTTTTTTCGCAGGTAGGTTGCGACAGTAGGGTACCTTGTGTAACACCCCAATAAAAATAAGATAATTATTTAATTTAAGTTAATATTATATTTATTAATTTAATTAAATAATTGGAAGTATTGGATTATTATTATTATTATTATTGGAAAATATATATAAGTTGGAAATAAGAAAAAGAGTCCCATTTGGTAAAGAAAGGGTTTCACGTGAAAAGCAGAGAAACGGCTGAAAAGACGAAAAGGGCAAAGAGACAGAGCAAGAGGAAGAAGGTTGGAGAAGAGAAAAGCTTGAAGCTTAAAGATTCGCCGGATTAACTCAGGTAAGGGGGGTTTATTGTCGTTTAATGGGTATTATGGGTTAACATGTAATGGGTAGTGATGAACCGTTGATTTGACCCTAATTGGGATGTTGAATGCTGAAAACTTGTGTTGGATAAGTTGTGTTAAAACTGAAATTGAATCTGTAATTGGATGGGTAGTGATTTTCCGAACGTATAGCTTTTTACGGAATCGGAATCGGAGGTCCGGAAGTCCTCCAACGGCGGAAAGTGCGGATAATTCTGCATTCTGCTTCGTGTTAGCGCAGGAACAACTTTCTGTCTTGCGTTAACCGGTTAACCCAGGGTGTTAACCGGTTAACACTGTTAGGAATTGTGAGGTATTGCTGTTTTGTCTGCGTTAACCGGTTAACCCAGGGCGTTAACCGGTTAACACTGTTGTGAGTTGTGAAAATATTGCTGTTCTGTCTGCGTTAACCGGTTAACCCAGGGCGTTAACCGGTTAACACTGTTGAGTTTTGCCAGAAAGCGTGTTCTGTGTTGCGTTAACCGGTTAACCCAGGGCGTTAACCGGTTAACACTGTTGGAAATTGGAAAAATTATTAATTGAATAATGTGTGTATAATTGGTGTTTGGCCTATATTGGCGTATGATGTAATAGGGATTAATTTCCGCTGTTTTGAGCAGTATAGGTATTAGTGGAATGTGATAATACTGTGATTAATTATTTAACATGATATGATGTTTTGATACGTGTGTTGATGAATGTATGATGGTATGCATAATGCTGTGAATGTATATGTTATGTATGCAATTGTGAATGGACTGTTTATGGCTTAGAGTGTGAGCATATGTCCATTGTGGATTATTGTTGATGATTCTGCATTGCTAGGTGATTTAGCATGCATATTGTGGCCTTTATGGTGGTAGCTAATTCCCATGGTGATGAATTAGTGAGTTAGTCATTATGGACTGTTGTTGATGTTTGCATGCTAGGTGAATTAACGTGCATAGCATGGCCCTTGGGGTGGTAGCTAATTCCCGTGGTGAGGAATTAGTGAGTGAGTCACTAGGTCTCAAATGAGTGGGACTAGTGAGCTTGGTAGCCGTATCTGGGTTTGATCGGTGAGGTGAACTATATGATCACGAATAGTCGGTACCGCATGCATGGAGTCTCATTGCATAATGTATGTATGGCGTATAATATGAATGGATGTATTCCAATATTATGCGTGTGTTTGTGTTGGCATTGAGTATGAGTATGAATTGTGTTGGTATTGAGTATGATATTTGAGTTGATGTGTCGTTACCGAATGTGTGATATGATTAGGGTGATTAATGTGTTATTTACTTAGCATTACATGATATTTTATAATGCTTATTATATCGATTGAGGAACTCACCCTTACAACTATGTTTTCAGGTAACGAGCAGTGATTGAGTAGAAGCTAGTGCTTGGAGTCTAGTGTAGTCTCCTTAGTGGGTCATGCTCTGATAGATGTAACATTGGGACGGGATGTTTTACCTTGTTGAATAATTTTACATGTAATGTGTTACATGTTTTGCATGATTGATTTGATTTCTATCCACTGCGTATTGTGCAAATACTTTATGTTTTGAATTAATAAAAGAGCATGCCAGTTATTATGGTGAATGGTGTGAAATGATTGTGTGAGACCCTTAATTGCACCTTTACTCTGATGTATATATTTGGGGTATTTTAGAAGGGTGTTACATTAGTGGTATCAGAGCATAGTCGGTCGAGTCGAGTCGTAATTATTCTGTTTCCCCTGTACGGGATAGGTGTTGTGTAACCCTATTAGTACTTATTGTTTTAGCTTGATTGGGTTTTCAGAATAGAGATGGCGGGAAGAGGAAGAGACGATGCTGCGATTGCTGAGGCTCTGGGTATGCTAGCTGGAGTACTTGGGGGAAATCCGAATGTTGTGGGAATGGGAGCTGCTCGTCAACTGAGTGAGTTCCAGAAGAACAATCCTCCAATGTTCAAGGGAGCATACGACCCAGATGGTGCTCAGAAATGGTTGAAGGAGATCGAGAGGATCTTTCGAGTGACTGAGTATGCCGATAACCAGAAGGTCAGGTTCGGTACGCATATGCTGTCAGAAGAAGCAGATGATTGGTGGGTTGCTACCCGCACTGAGTTGGAATCTGCTGGGAATGCTGAGATCACTTGGGCTGTGTTCAGAGAGAGATTCCTGAGGAAGTACTTTCCAGAGGATGTTAGAGGAAAGAAAGAGATAGAGTTCTTGGAATTGAAGCAGGGCAACCGGTCTGTTACTGAGTATGCTGCTAAGTTCACAGAACTGTCGAAGTATTACACTCCCTATGATGAGGCTACTGGGGAATTTTCAAAATGTGTGAAGTTTGAGAACGGGTTGCGTCCCGAGATCAAGCAGGCTATTGGATATCAACGGATTAGAGTGTTTTCCGATTTGGTTGACTGTTGCAGGATTTTTGAACAGGATACCAAAGCCAGAGCGGAGAGCTATCAGCAGAGGGTTGATAAGAAAGGCAAGAATCAGAATGATCGTGGGAAACCGTATGCAGCTGACAAAGGTTTCCAGAGACAGAGTGGGATGAAGAGGCCTAGTGGGGGAGACTCTAGTTCCCCTGCTAAGTGTTACAAATGTGGTCAGGCTGGACATCGTGTCCATGAGTGTACCAGTGCTGAGAGGAAGTGTTTCAAGTGTGGAAAAGGTGGTCATTTGGCTGCAGAGTGCCGGTCGAAGACTGTGACTTGTTTCAACTGTGGAGAGGTGGGTCATATCAGTCCACAGTGTCCTAAGCCGAAGAAAGAGAACCAGTCGGGAGGCAAGGTCTTTGCTTGATCGGGTTCTGAGACTTTTGCAGATGATCGTCTGATCCGAGGTACGTGTTATATTAATGGCTTTCCTCTTGTAGCTATTATTGACACAGGTGCGACTCATTCCTTTATATCTTTGGATTGTGCTGTGAAACTTAAATTAGAGATATCTGAGATGCATGGAAGTATGGTGATTGATACTCCTGCGAAGGGTTCAATGACTACTACTTCAGTTTGTTTAAATTGTCCTTTGAGTATTTTTGGTAGAGACTTTGGGATGGACCTAGTGTGTCTTCCACTTGTGCAGATTGATGTTATTCTGGGTATGAACTGGTTGGTGTTTAACCGAGTCTATATCAATTGTTTTGATAAGACTGTGATTTTTCCTGAGATTGAGAAAGGAAAGAGTTTGTTTCTATCAACAAGGCAGGTGAATGAGGCAGTAGCAGATGGGGCAGAGTTGTTTATGATGTTAGCGACTTTGGAGGCTAAAGATAAACTGGTGATTTGCAATCTAGCCGTGGTGTGTGATTTTCCTGATGTGTTTCCGGAAGAAGTGAATGAATTACCGCCAGAGCGTGAAGTTGAGTTCTCGATTGATTTGGTACCTGGTACTAGGCCGATGTCGATGGCTCCGTACCGTATGTCTGCTGTTGAGTTAACTGAATTGAAGAGTCATTTGGAAGATCTGTTGGATAAGAAATTTATTCGTCCGAGTGTGTCACCGTGGGGTGCACCAGTGTTATTGGTTAAGAAGAAAGAAGGTACTATGAGGTTGTGTGTGGACTACAGGCAACTGAATAAAGTGACGATCAAGAATCGGTATCCTTTGCCGAGGATTGATGATTTGATGGATCAGTTGGTTGGTGCGAGTGTGTTCAGCAAAATAGATTTGAGATCGGGGTATCATCAGATACGTGTGAAAGCTGAGGATATTCAGAAGACTACTTTCAGAACAAGGTATGAACATTATGAGTATTCTGTAATGCCTTTTGGTGTGACTAATGCGCCTGGAGTGTTTATGGAGTATATGAATAGGATTTTCCATCCGTACCTAGATCAGTTTGTTGTGGTGTTTATTGACGATATTTTGGTGTATTCGAAATCTGAAGAAGAGCATGCTGAGCATTTGAGAGTGGTTTTAGGAGTTCTACGAGCAAAGAAGTTATTTGCTAAACTGTCTAAGTGTGAATTTTGGTTAGAGGAGGTTAGTTTTCTTGGTCATGTGATTTCAAGAGGTGGTATTGCTGTTGATCCTTCTAAGATAGAAGCGGTATCTAAGTGGGAAGCTCCGAAGTCAGTTTCTGAGATAAGGAGTTTTCTTGGACTTGCAGGTTATTATAGGAAATTCATTGAGGGATTTTCTAAGTTGGCATTACCGTTGACGATGTTGACTAGAAAGGGGCAAGCGTTTGTTTGGGACTCAAAGTGTGAAGAAGGTTTCCAAGAGTTAAAGAGAAGGTTAACTACTGCTCCTATTCTAATATTACCAAGTCCGTCGGAACCATTTGAGGTTTACTGTGATGCTTCATTGTTGGGTTTGGGTGGTGTTTTGATGCAGAGTAAGCAGGTTATAGCTTATGCTTCGAGACAACTGAGGGTTCATGAGAGGAACTATCCGACACACGATTTAGAGTTGGCAGCCGTGGTGTTTGTTCTGAAGTTATGGAGGCATTACTTGTACGGGTCAAGATTTGAGGTTTTCAGTGACCATAAAAGTTTAAAGTATTTGTTTGATCAGAAAGAGCTGAATATGAGACAGAGGAGATGGTTAGAGTTCCTGAAGGATTATGACTTTGGTTTGAATTACCATCCGGGTAAAGCAAACGTAGTGGCTGATGCATTGAGTCGGAAATCATTGCATATGTCTATGTTAATGGTTAAAGAATTGGATTTAATTGAGCAGTTTAGAGACTTGAGTTTGGTGTGTGAGAGTACTCACAATAGTGTTAAATTGGGAATGTTGAAGTTAACGAGTAGTATTCTGGATGAGATTAGAGAGGGTCAGAAATCCGATGTGCTTTTGGTTGATAAGTTGACTCTAGTGAATCAAGGTCAAGGTGGTGAATTCAGAGTTGATGAGAATGGTGTTTTGAGATTTGGTAATCGGGTGTGTATTCCGGATGTTACCGAACTTAAGAGGAGTATTCTGGAGGAAGGACATCGTAGTGGCCTGAGTATTCATCCTGGAGCTACGAAGATGTATCATGATTTGAAAAAGTTATTTTGGTGGCCGGGAATGAAAAGAGAAATTGCGAGTTTTGTTTATTCTTGTTTGACTTGTCAGAAGTCGAAGATTGAGCATCAGAAGCCGTCTGGGCTAATGCAACCGTTGGCTATTCCAGAGTGGAAGTGGGATAATATCAGTATGGATTTTGTTTCTGGTTTACCGAGGACAATTAAGAATTTTGAAGCTATTTGGGTGATTGTCGACAGATTGACAAAATCGGCTCATTTCATTCCGATCAGAATGGATTATCCGTTAGAGAGATTAGCTGAGTTGTATATTGAGAAAATTGTAAGTTTGCATGGTATTCCGTCGAGTATTGTTTCGGACAGAGATCCTAGATTTACATCGAAGTTTTGGGAAGGTTTGCAGAAGGCTTTGGGAACTAAGCTGAGATTGAGTTCTGGATATCATCCGCAGACTGATGGTCAGACTGAGAGGACGATTCAGTCACTAGAGGATCTTTTGAGGGCTTGTGTTTTGGAAAAGGGAGGTGCTTGGGATTGTTACTTACCTTTGATTGAGTTTGCCTACAACAATAGTTTTCATTCGAGCATTGGTATGGCACCGTTTGAAGCTTTGTATGGTAGGAGATGTCGGATGCCTTTATGTTGGTATGAGTCCGGTGAGAGTGCTGTGGTTGGACCGGAGATTGTTCAACAGACTACGGAAAAGATTAAGATGATTCAGGAGAAGATGAGAATTGCTCAGAGTCGTCAGAAGAGTTATCACGACAAGAGGAGGAAGTCACTTGAGTTTCAAGAGGGAGATCATATGTTTCTTCGTGTTACTCCGATAACTGGATTTGGTCGAGCTTTGAAGTCGAAGAAGTTGACACCTCGATTTATTGGTCCTTATCAGATTTTGGAGAGGATAAGGGAGGTAGCCTATCGTATCGCTTTACCGCCGTCGCTTGCGAATTTGCATGAGGTTTTTCATGTGTCTCAGTTGAGGAGGTACATTCATGATCCGTCGCATGTAGTCCAAATAGATGATGTACAGGTGAGAGATAACCTGACTGTTGAAACATCACCTATGAGGATCGAGGATTGAGAGTTGAATCAGTTGCGGGGTAAAGAGATTGCTTTGGTAAAAGTAGCTTGGGGAGGACCAGCAGGTGGCAATGTGACTTGGGAACTTGAGAGTCAGATGAAGGAGTCTTATCCGGAGTTATTCGCTTGAGGTATGTTTTCGAGGACGAAAACTCTTTTAGTGGGGGAGAGTTGTAACACCCCAATAAAAATAAGATAATTATTTAATTTAAGTTAATATTATATTTATTAATTTAATTAAATAATTGGAAGTATTGAATTATTATTATTATTATTATTATTATTGGAATAATAATTATTGGAAAATATATATAAGTTGGAAATAAGAAAAAGAGTCCCATTTGGTAAAGAAAGGGTTTCACGTGAAAAGCAAAGAAACAGATGAAAAGAGGAAAAGGGCAAAGAGACAGAGCAAGAGGAAGAAGGTTGGAGAAGAGAAAAGCTTGAAGCTTAAAGATTCGCCGGATTAACTCAGGTAAGGGGGGTTTATCGTCGTTTAATGGGTATTATGGGTTAACATGTAATGGGTAGTGATGAACCGTTGATTTGACCCTAATTGGGATGTTGAATGCTGAAAACTTGTATTGGATAAGTTGTGTTAAAACTGAAATTGAATCTGTAATTGGATGGGTAGTGATTTTCCGAACGTAAAGCTTTTTACGGAATCCGAATCGGAGGTCCGGAAGTCCTCCAACGGCGGAAAATGCGGATAATTCTACATTCTGCTTCGTGTTAGCGCAGGAACAGCTTTCTGTCTTGCGTTAACCGGTTAACCCAGGGTGTTAACCAGTTAACACTGTTAGGAATTGTGAGGTATTGCTGTTTTGTCTGCGTTAACCGGTTAACCCAGGGCGTTAACCGGTTAACACTGTTGTGAGTTGTGAAAATATTGCTGTTCTGTCTGCGTTAACCGGTTAACCCAGGGCGTTAACCGGTTAACACTGTTGAGTTTTGCCAGAAAGCGTGTTCTGTGTTGCGTTAACCGGTTAACCCAGGGCGTTAACCGGTTAACACTGTTGGAAATTGGAAAAATTAATAATTGAATAATGTGTGTATAATTGGTGTTTGGCCTATATTGGCGTATGATGTAATAGGGATTAATTTCCGCTGTTTTGAGCAGTATAGGTATTAGTGGAGTGTGCTAATACTGTGATTAATTATTTGACATGATATGATGTTTTGATACGTGTGTTGATGAATGTATGATGGTATGCATAATGCTGTGAATGTATATGTTATGTATGCAATTGTGAATGGACTGTTTATGGCTTAGAGTGTGAGCATATGTCCATTGTGGATTATTGTTGATGATTCTGCATTGCTAGGTGATTTAGCATGCATATTGTGGCCTTTATGGTGGTAGCTAATTCCCATGGTGAGGAATTAGTGAGTTAGTCATTATGGATTGTTGTTGATGTTTGCATGCTAGGTGAATTAACGTGCATAGCATGGCCCTTGGGGTGGTAGCTAATTCCCGTGGTGAGGAATTAGTGAGTGAGTCACTAGGTCTCAAATGAGTGGGACTAGTGAGCTTGGTAGCCGTATCTGGGTTTGATCGGTGAGGTGAACTATATGTTCACGAATAGTCGGTACCGCATGCATGGAGTCTCATTGCATAATGTATGTATGGCGTATAATATGAATGGATGTATTCCAATATTATGCGTGTGTTTGTGTTGGCATTGAGTATGAGTATGAATTGTGTTGGTATTGAGTATGATATTTGAGTTGATGTGCCGTTACCGAATGTGTGATATGATTAGGGTGATTAATGTGTTATTTACTTAGCATTACATGATATTTTATAATGCTTATTATATCGATTGAGGAACTCACCCTTACAACTATGTTTTCAGGTAACGAGTGTTAGGGACCAATTAGTACTACTTTTTATACCATTTTATTGGTCCCTTTTATCAAGTTTTGATGTAATTACACACTTTTATCTTCACTAATTTGTATAAATGCAATTAGGTTTAATTTATTTTGTTTTGAATAGTTATTTCACATTTTTTGTTAGTTGTGTAGAATTATGGATAAGCAAGACCTTGGTTTCAACATGGCATTTTGGAGGAAGCTTGCCAAACAAGGAAGCTGGGGAAGCAACAGTTCGCGCCGCGAACTTCCTTCGCGCCGCGAAGGCTGCGAATCCAGCAAGCTGACCAAGGGTCAACTTTGCTGTTGTGCAGAAAAAGTAATTGCCATTTTGATGTCTGCCTGGGAAGTGCTTTTCTGCTGCAGAGGACAATGTCCAAATTAGGGAAATGTCAACCTCTTTGGTAGAGACAAAATAGTTTAACCTAGGTATTGAAACATTATTCCATTCATTCACACATTGTGCTGTAGAGCTTTTGTAATAGAGAAAAACAGAGTTTTTCTTAAAAAAACCTTCTGCTTTGTAACAATGGTGATGAGGAGCTAAACTCCCTTTTGTCAAGATTGGAGGTAGTAGCTATTCTCATCTATCTATGTATTCACTTTGATTTATATATGAGATAGAGATTGTTGATGTATTGATTACTATTATTGCTTTAAGTTGAAAATCAGATTTGAGTAGTTGTCGAGAGAGATTACTCGAGTTTAGACATAAAACAGATTTTCAAGTAATGAATAAGTTGTAGAGATAGATTTATTCATTACTATTCTTTGATATTGAACATTAAAGGTTGCTATATTGATAGTTAGGTGGAGAGATCGTCTAAGGATCAATATAGTAACTATCACGATTTCATTTAGACATAAATGACTTTGAGAGGATATTTGAACATCATCAATAATCTTGAATCTAATTATTTATCATAGGGAATCATAGATATTTGAAATAGTGAACTCCAATCTTGCCAAGCTTTTATAATTGTCCAAAACCACTTAATAGTCTTTGTTAACTTTCACTCACAAAATATTTCTCCAAACAAAACAACCCTGTTACTTTCTTAACTTATAACATTTGAATTATAGAACGGCGGTAATATTACCCAATCTCTGTGGATACGATACAAAAATATTTGCCAAAGATATACTCTTTCAACAAATTGGCGCCGTTGCCGGGGATTGGTGTCGATATTACAAGCATTGCAATAATTCATTGTTTTAAGTTTTGTTACATTTATTACTATCCCTCTTTTGTTTCACTTGGTTTGTTAGTTTTGTAGATTCTAGTGCATGCGAGGAAAAGTAACCGAGGAGCAACTTCAATTCGATCCTGAAATTGAAAGAACACTTCGGAAGCTCAATAGCAAAACACGAAGAAGAAGGAAACTAGCCGAAGAGAGGAACCGGAGAGAAGAAGCATCTACTTCCGCACTTGTTCCAATCGAAGAAGTGGTTGTAGAGGCTTGTGAAGGAAACATGGCGGAGGATAATCGTACCGAAATGTCCGCTAATAGTCCAAGAAGGAATGCTCAATTTGCCCGTGGAGGAAGAAATACGGAGATGAAGACCGGAATCCTCCAACTTCTCTATGCAACTCCATTCACCGGAATGGATCACGAAGATCCGTATACCCATCTCATCAAATTCTATGAGATTGCGGGTTCTACGGGAATAGACGAAGCGGGTGAAGAAACGTTATTCAAGAGGATGTTCCCACACTCCTTAGTGGGAAAGGCAAAGGAGTGGTACCTTGATCAAGAATCAAGAGTGATGACGGATTGGAATTTGTTAGAAGAAAAGTTCTTAGAAAGATACTTCCCTCAATCCCGATTCATGGAAGCCAAAACGGCTATAGCGGTATTCACTCAAGGAGGCAACGAATCTCTAAATGAAGCTTGGGAGAGATCCAAATCAATGTTGAGGAAGTGTAAGGGACATGGTTTTGATGAGCTTACTCAAATCCATATTTTTTTGAATGGTCTCCAATCAACTCATAAGACACTTCTGGACGCCACCGCGGGTGGATCGCTTATATCAAAAACTGCGGAAGAAGCTAAAGTCATTATTGAACGGATGGCCCGTAATGATCATCAAGGTCAACATGATCGTAGCCCTTCACAACGTAAGCCTGGAGTTCTAGAGTTGAATACAAATGATGCCATCCTTGCTCAAAACAAGCTACTCTCTCAACAAGTGGAGCTTCTTACTCAACAAATGGCCAAGCTTCCCCAGCAAATAAAAGAGATTCAAGGGTTTCAAGTTCAGCATCAAGTAGCATGTTGCGAGTTGTGTCAAGGGGATCATCCTACTGGTTTTTGTCCTCCACCCCAAGAAGAAGTGAGTTATGTGAACAACCAAAATCAGGGATATCAAAGACAACAGCCTAACAATCAAGGCTATCAACCAAGAAACAATCAAGGCTACCAACCGTCAAGGTTCAACAATCAGAATTATCAACAGCAAAGCCCTTACCAACAACCAAACTCTCAAGGTCAGCAGTCGCAAGGAGGAAATTCCAAGCTAGAAGACACTCTTCAACAATTCATGCAAGCTTCCATGGCAAATCAGAAGAGTAACGAGGCGGCAATTAAAAATCTAGAAAATCAAGTAGGCCAACTCGCTAAGCAACTGTCGGAACAAAATGCAGGGCCTTCTTTCTCTGCTAACACTCAACCAAATCCAAAGGAGCATTGCAAAGCAGTCGTCACAAGGAGCGGTAAAGCGTTGGTAAGTGAAAAAGGTGAAGAAATTGTAGAAGAGAACACCACTGATGGGATTCTGGAAGAAACAGATATAGTTGGTGAAAGGAAAAATGATTCTGGAAATGCTCAGTTCGCGCCGCGAACCACTTTCGCGCCGCGAAAAGAGCAGGTTTTGCCCACTGCTGTGCAGACTGATTTAGAAGGGAAAAAAGATGCTGAATCAAAGAAGAAGAAGAAATCTGAGAAGGGAGTGAATGTCATTCCAACGCAACATCTACCCTATCCACATGCTCCATCAAGGAAAGACAATGCTAGGCACTATGCACGGTTCATGGACATCTTCAAGCAACTCAAAATCAACATTCCATTTGCTGATGCATTAGAACAAATGCCACGGTATGCTAAATTTATGAAGGACATTCTTACCAAGAAAAGGCGACACGTGGAAGATGAGACCATAATTCTTGATGCACGGTGTAGCGCAATCATCCAGAAGACTTTACCTAGGAAGGAGTCCGACCCGGGCCGGGTTGTTCTACCGGTAACCATTGGAAGCACATACGTTGGGAATGGTTTGATATATTTGGGCTCTAGTATAAATTTAATCCCCCTTTCTATTGTCAAACGATTGGGAAATGTGGAGATTAAATCAACAAGAATGACCCTACAACTAGCAGACAAGTCTACAACCTCACCATACAGAATTGCCCAAGACATGCTCGTAAAAGTGGACAAATTTTTGTTTCCGGTGGATTTTGTAATAGTAGAGATGGATGAGGACCGCGATGTACCCCTAATCCTTGGAAGACCTTTTATGAAGACCGCTCGGATGATGATCGACATAGATGATGGGCTAATGAAGGTTAGAGTGCAAGATGAAGAGGTGACTTTTAACCTTTTCGAAGCAATGAAACATCCAACTGACAAGAACGATTCTTTTCGAATTGATGCAAGTGAAGAGGAAGTAGTGGAGGTCGTGAATCAAATCCATATTTCTAATCCTTTGGAAAGATCCCTTATCGGAGCATACAATGTGTTAACCGACAATGAGGAACGAGAGATCGAAGCGATGTTGCACGAGCTAGAATCTTGTGGTGAGCTGGCCTATCAAGAAGAATTAGTGGAAGATTTGGATGCAAAGAAGGAAACTGAAGAGCAAAAGTTAGAATTGAAGATGCTTCCGTCACATTTGAAGTATGTGTTTCTGGGGAGATGCGTGGAGACCAACCTAGTGCTCAACTGGGAAAAATGCAATTTTATGGTCACTGAGGGTATAGTACTTGGTCACAAGATTTCTTCTGAAGGGCTAGAGGTGGACAAGGCCAAGGTGGAGGTTATTGAAAAACTGCCACCTCCAACTAATATTAAAGGAATAAGAAGCTTTCTAGGACATGCCGGTTTCTACCGGAGATTCATACAAGACTTCTCAAAGATCGCAAAGCCATTGAGTAATCTGCTCAACAAAGGTACGCCTTTTCTTTTTGATGAGTCATGTCTTAAAGCTTTCTTAGACTTGAAAGAAAAGTTGATCACCGCACCAATAATCGTAGCACCAAACTGGAACCTTGATTTTGAACTCATGTGTGATGCTAGCGATTATGCAGTGGGTGCGGTGTTAGGACAAAGAAGCGATAAAGTTTTCCATGCCATACACTATGCTAGTAAGGTGTTGAATGACGCGCAAGTTAATTACGCAACAACTGAAAAAGAATTGCTAGCCATAGTATATGCACTGGAAAAATTTAGATCTTATTTGATCGGCTCAAGAGTTGTAATCTACACTGACCACTCTGCAATAAAATATCTGCTCACCAAGCCGGATTCAAAACAAAGGCTTATTCGTTGGATCCTTTTATTACAAGAGTTCGATCTAGAGATTAGGGATAAAAAAGGTTCCGAGAACTTGGTAGCAGATCATTTGTCTCGATTGGTCAATGTAGAAATTACAAACAAAGAGGAAGAGGTGAGAGAAGAATTTCCAGATGAAAAAATCTATGCGATTCAAGTGAGGCCTTGGTTTGCTGATTTTGCTAACTACAAAGCAACTGGTTTAACACCGGAAGACCTCACTTGCAATCAAAGAAGGAAATTCTTAGCTGATGCAAAATATTATGTCTGGGATGACCCTTACCTTTTTAAAGTAGGGGCAGACAATATTTTGAGAAGGTGTGTAACAATGGAGGAATCAAGAGACATTCTGTGGCACTGTCACAACTCTCCGTATGGAGGTCACTATAGTGGTTTGAGAACAGCCACTAAAGTACTCCAATCGGGTTTTTATTGGCCATCTTTATTCAAAGATGCGCACGAACATGCGAAGAGTTGTGATGCATGCCAACGGAGTGGCGGAATAGGAAAACGGGATGAAATACCTCTAACCAACATGCTAGAAGTAGAAGTTTTTGATTGTTGGGGTATTGATTTCGTTGGCCCATTCCCCTCTTCTTTCTCTAATGAGTACATCTTAGTAGCTGTCGATTATGTTTCGAAGTGGGTGGAAGCAATTGCCTCACCCAAGGCCGATGCCAAAACTGTGATCAAATTTTTAAAGAAGAACATATTCTCACGTTTCGGTGTGCCTCGAGTGTTGGTGAGTGATGGAGGCTCACACTTCTGCAATACACCCTTAGAAAAAGTTCTGCAACATTATGGTGTAAAGCATAAGGTGACCACTCCCTACCACCCACAAGCGAACGGTCAAACTGAGGTTTCAAACAGGGAAATCAAACGGATACTTGAGAAAACAGTTTCGAACTCAAGAAAGGATTGGTCCTTAAAACTAGATGAGGCTTTGTGGGCGTATCACACTGCTTACAAAGCACCCATTGGGCTGACTCCGTTTCAACTGGTGTATGGGAAGACTTGTCATCTTCCAGTTGAAATGGAGCATAGAGCATTATGGGCTCTTAAGTTCTTGAACTTCGACTCCACTCTAGCTGGAGAGAGAAGGAAAGGTCAACTCCATGAGTTAGAGGAACTAAGGAATGATGCATACCATTCTAATAAGCTGTACAAGGAGAAGACAAAAACATACCATGATGGGAAGGTCCGTCATAAAGAATTTCATGTTGGACAGATGGTATTGCTTTTTAACTCAAGGTTGAAGTTGTTTCCGGGTAAATTGAAGTCTAAATGGTCAGGACCATTTGTTGTCAAGGAAGTACGGAATTATGGAGCCATTGTGATAGAGGATCCAAAGTCACAAGAAAGCTGGACTGTCAACGGTCAAAGACTGAAAGTCTATCATAGTGGTGACATAAATTGTGATGTGTGTGTCCTTTCCTTATCTGGATCAAGCTAATTGAGGTACCGTCGAGCTCTTAACGACGTTAAACAAAGCGTTGGTTGGGAGGCAACCCAACGTTGTTAGTGTGCATTTTAAATTTCTCTGTTTTGTGATTTTTAGCTCTGTTAAAGTTTTAAAATTTTGAAGTTCTGTTTTTTGCAGTTCGCGCCGCGACCTCCTGTTCGCGCCGCGAACTGAATGAATAAATTTGAGTAGGTTCTGTTTTTTTTGCAGTTCGCGCCGCGACCTCCTGTTCGCGCCGCGAACTGAGTGAAAAAATTTTAATTGGTTCTGTTTTCTGCTGTTCGCGCCGCGACCCCTTGTTCGCGCCGCGAACTTTGCGTGACAGAACTCATTTAAATACTGTTTAGGTCAATTCTTTTTCATTTCAAACCTTCCTCATTTCAAATCTTTTTGCCGCGCTTTCGACCCAATCTCAAAACCCCACCAAATCTTAAAATCCTTCATTATCTCTTGTTCAAATCTTCTTCTTTAGCAAGTTCTAGCAATTCAAAAGGTATGTATGTTTGAAATTCTCTTTTCCAATCCCTTTTTGGGTTTTTCAATTAGGGTTGGTTAGAAATCAATTTTCTCTGTTGAATGCTGTTTGAAATCACTTTGCATGCTTGTATTAGAATAGGATTAGAGTAGGGTTGAGCATTTTGGCTGGTTGGGAGTAGTTTAATCCCTCAATGGTGGAACCCTAGGAAGTTTGGGGATTTCCTGAATTCGCAGAGTTCGCGCTGCGAACTGTGAATTCCAGCAACATTTTCTTTTTGTTACTTATTGGCTAATGCTGTTCTTGTGTGTTCTGTGGTTGTTCTGGTGTTGATTGCAGATGTCTAAGAGAACTAAGACCATGGCACCTCCTCAGGCCCGTGCTATCCGAAGGTTCATCAGTGAGGAACACGAAGCAAGATTTGAAAGCCTTGTCAAGAGAACCATTTTACCTGAAAGGTTTATTCGGCTAGCTCCAACCGGGGTATATCACAGAGTGGTTGAGGCTTTTGAGCAACGAAAATGGATGAAGTTATGCGAGCCGGAAGCCGCAATCAACTACGACCTTGTCCGAGAATTCTATGCGAATGCGATGCATCGCGAGGAGGGTACGACTTTCATTTACCGGTCCAGGGTGAGGGGGAAGATTGTTTCATTTGGAAGGGATGACATTAATTCTTATCTAGGTCATCCCTTAACTCTTGGAGAGGATGAGAGTTGTGAGTACAGTATCATGGAAGTAGCCAACAGGTGGAATCTGGAAGCGGTCAATGCCACCCTTTGTCTCAAGGGAAAATCTTATGAAGTGAACGATCAAGGGCATCCGAAATTATGGAAGAGGGAAAATTTCAATTTAGAAGCAAGGGCTTTTTTGGTGCTACTGTTGACTAATATCAGACCAAGAAGCCACACCACCACAATTCCTATGGATGTCGGGTGTCTATTGTACTGCATCATGATCGGGAAGACGGTGGATGGCGCAGCCCTCATTGCAGGAGAATTGAGAAAGATTGTGTTAAGCGGAACCAATTTCGGGGGCAAAGCTGGTGTGCTAGCTTATCCAGGTCTTATCATGGGACTGTGCCGTAGGGCCAATGTTCTCATCCCTGAGGAAGTACACTTCTCGATCACAAGTGTAATCAGTGACGCTTATTTGAACAGGTTTCTGCAAAACCCGAATGAAAAGACTGATGCATCTGGTACTTCTTCCTCTCGAGCCCGATCCAGATCCCGATCTCAACCTCAACCTCAAAGTACCCCAGGTTTTGATCAGATGGCTTTTGCCAACTACTGCTGTGAGAACCTTGAGGCCTCCAGGAGGTCTCAATCATTTCTTTTTGATGCCATGCAGCAGCAGTTCCAGAACACGTTTCTGGCACCAGAGGCCCGAACTTTTCCATCGCAAGCTGATTATGCAGCTTATGCTAATTGGCCTGTGGGCAGGCCAAATTTTATGGGGGGTGCAGGAGGTAGTGCTGACCCAAATGAGGAGATGGAAGATGTTCTCGGAAGTGTAGGTGGTGATGAAGAGGAGGAGGATTGAATTTGTGGAGTTTTGATAGTATTGTTTGTTTGAGTTTCTTTTTACTAATTCTGTTTTTATTTTTGGGAATTTTGTAATGTACTTTTTGATGGCTCTAGTTCACCATGACTTTATCTTAGCACTTTAATTTTTCTTTAGTATTTTTATAATTGCATGAGTACTTTTTGAAATTTAAGTGTGTTTTTAATCAAATTGGTTTACCAACAGTTCTATTTAATTGTTCTTACGCTTAAGTCAAGCCTAAAGCAACCAAGAATTGTTCGCAAAGAAAAGAAGCATAGGATACTTCTAGTGGTGATGATAAGAATTAGCGTCGGCATTTCAAGGTACACTTTATCGCTTTCTAGACTTAACATGAGTAGTTTAATGGTGTGTGCAAAATTTCAGTTCATAATTTCATTGAAATATATGTCATTGTGAATCAAAATAGGACTTAACCATTTGTGAGGAAGCTTTCCATTGTACACTAAAAAAGCGGGAAACCGAGCATTATTTTGACTCATTCTTATCATGCTAAATCATGCATCAATCTAATGTTGTGTGAAATTTGTGAAAATGATAGAGGCATTGTTTGTGAGAAAAACCACTTGACCAAAAAGATTAAATCAACTAACCTTGTGAGGAGTAATCCTTAGTTAACCCCCTTTTGAGCTTATTTTAGGATTCATTTGATTGATCATTGTAAAATCAATTGAAAAATTGTGGAATAAATGAATCCTAATTTCTTTCGTTTCAGTTGAAACCTCAAACCGAGTTGTTTGCAAAAATATTGCCTTTTGCTTATGTTTAAGTAGGGAGCATTATTGAATACATTTGGTTTTGGAATCTAAAGTTGGGGAGAGTAAAGTGAAAAGTTGATTAGAAACTTGGAAAAGTGAGTTTCTATGAAAGGGTAAGAATATGAAAAGAAACAAGAAAAAAAATCACCCTTAAAACCATGATGCAAAAAAAAAAAAAAAAAAATAAAAATAAATAAATAAATAAATTTGCTCATGGTTGTGTGGATTTGAAAAGAAAAAGAAAAAGATAGGGACCAAGGAAAAGGAAATTGTGTAGAGTTGAATCTTTGGGAATGCTCCCTTAGGATAGGCAATTTGGTTGAATGCCCTTAACCTTATCCTTTCTTGTAACCTAAGCCACATTACAACCTTTGAAAGACCTCTTGATTCTCATTTTTCACATAATTTGGTACTTGTTGTGATAACCGCATGATTTGAGTTGTTGTTGATTTAACTGCTTGGATGAGTGAAAGTAACCCTTCATGTTATTCATCAATATTGATGTGTGTGTAAGTTGATTCAATTTTGACATGTATGACTTTGAAATCCTTGGAATGATTTTTGCACTTTACCATTTCCCTTATTTATGTTTTGTCTAGAGTTGAGATAAGTGAATTGAGAAAACGCCAAACGCTTTTGAACCATTTGAATGTCATTGATGAATTCTTGTTTAAATCTTTTGTGTCATGACTTTGGTTGTAAGGGTGGAAACTTTTGTTTAGGGACAAACAAAATGCTAAGTTGGGGAGAGTTGTTAGGGACCAATTAGTACTACTTTTTATACCATTTTATTGGTCCCTTTTACCAAGTTTTGATGTAATTACACACTTTTATCTTCACTAATTTGTATAAATGCAATTAGGTTTAATTTATTTTGTTTTGAATAGTTATTTCACATTTTTTGTTAGTTGTGTAGAATTATGGATAAGCAAGACCTTGGTTTCAACATGGCATTTTGGAGGAAGCTTGCCAAACAAGGAAGCTGGGGAAGCAACAGTTCGCGCCGCGAACTTCCTTCGCGCCGCGAAGGCTGCGAATCCAGCAAGCTGACCAAGGGTCAACTTTGCTGTTGTGCAGATAAAGTAATTGCCATTTTGATGTCTGCCTGGGAAGTGCTTTTCTGCTGCAGAGGACAATGTCCAAATTAGGGAAATGTCAACCTCTTTGGTAGAGACAAAATAGTTTAACCTAGGTATTGAAACATTATTCCATTCATTCACACATTGTGCTGTAGAGCTTTTGTAATAGAGAAAAACAGAGTTTTTCTTAAAAAAACCTTCTGCTTTGTAACAATGGTGATGAGGAGCTAAACTCCCTTTTGTCAAGATTGGAGGTAGTAGCTATTCTCATCTATCTATGTATTCACTTTGATTTATATATGAGATAGAGATTGTTGATGTATTGATTACTGTTATTGCTTTAAGTTGAAAACCAGATTTGAGTAGTTGTCGAGAGAGATTACTCGAGTTTAGACATAAAATAGATTTTCAAGTAGTGAATAAGTTGTAGAGATAGATTTATTCATTACTATTCTTTGACATTGAACATTAAAGGTTGCTATATTGATAGTTAGGTGGAGAGATCGTCTAAGGATCAATATAGTAACTATCACGATTTCATTTAGACATAAATGACTTTGAGAGGATATTTGAACATCATCAATAATCTTGAATCTAATTATTTATCATAGGGAATCATAGATATTTGAAATAGTGAACTCCAATCTTGCCAAGCTTTTATAATTGTTCAAAACCACTTAATAGTCTTTGTTAACTTTCACTCACAAAATATTTCTCCAAACAAAACAACCCTGTTACTTTCTTAACTTATAACATTTGAATTATAGAACGGCGGTAATATTACCCAATCTCTGTGGATACGATACAAAAATATTTGCCAAAGATATACTCTTTCAACAACGAGCAGTGATTGAGTAGAAGCTAGTGCTTGGAGTCTAGTGTAGTCTCCTTAGTGGGTCATGCTCTGATAGATGTAACATTGGGACGGGATGTTTTACCTTGTTGAATAATTTTACATGTAATGTGTTACATGTTTTGCATGATTGATTTGATTTCTATCCACTGCGTATTGTGCAAATACTTTATGTTTTGAATTAATAAAAGAGCATGACAGTTATTATGGTGAATGGTGTGAAATGATTGTGTGACACCCTTAATTGCACCTTTACTCTGATGTATATATTTGTTGTTTTAATTAAATATTTGGGGTATTTTAGAAGGGTGTTACACCTTGTGCTTGAGAACTCGAGGCTAATTGCTGTTCTATTTGACCCATCTGGACTTCAAGATTTTTTATGGATGCAATGGTGTTTTTATGATTGTTTCGGGTTTCTTCTTGGAATTGAACAATATGAGCTGCCATTCTTTCAATGGAAATCTCCCAATCAGCTTTCTTAGGGGCTTGTTGTTGCTGTTGTTGTTGATATTGAGTTTGGTATTGACTGTGTTGAGGAGAGTTCCCTTTCTGGTCTTTCCATGAGAAGTTGGGATGATTCTTCCAACCCGGATTGTACGTGTTGGAATAGGGATTATTCTGCTTCAAAAATTTGATTTCCTCAACTTGTTGAGGAGTTGCAAAATAATACATCATTTGGTGTGGACCATTACAAATCTCACAACAGACAATAGGAGCAGGTTGGACTTGTGCCACCTGTTGGGTACCTATATTCATCGCCTTCAGCTTCTTCTCAGCTTCAGCAGCTATAGTATCTTCGATACGGATTTTATTGGTTTCCAGCTTTAAATCGATAACCCCTTCTAGTTTACTTTGACATTTTTCGTACAACTCCAAGTGCTCATTAACAGCAATAACTTCAATGATCTTCTTGATACCGGTGGCTATTGAGAAATTAGTAGAGCCACCGGTTGCAGTATCAATTAACTGTTTGGTCATTATTTTGAGACCATTCACAAACATATGCATTTTCTCTGTTGGATCCATATTATGAGTTGGGCAGGCTACCAGGACTCTCTTGAATCTCTTGTATGCCTCTCCCAAAGTTTCCACGTCCTTCTACTTAAAATTCAGAATTTCATACCTCTTCCTCAGAAAAACCAACGCTAGAAAATACTCATTTAGGAAGGCTTTTTCCATTTCTTCCCAAGATGTAATGCTATCGTCTGGTAGAGAATAGAACCATTCTTCGGCTTTTTCCGCTAAAGTGAACAGGAACATTCTCAACTTCTTAGCTTCTTCGGTGTGACCATCAATTTTTAGAGTGTTGCTTATGGTCAGAAACCTATGCAGATGCTTGTTTGCATCTTCATTTACCTCTCCAGTGAAATGCTTCCTTTTTGATTAATAGTACTAGGATGTAACTGGAAATTATCCATATTCACTGGTTGGTTGACAATTGTTAATCTGTCGGTTGGTCCATTTGCACCTCCGTAGTCACCCAACAGTCTTTCTGGTGGAGGTGGATTCTCCCCCATTATTTCGATCTCTCTCTCTGAACCTGAATCTGAACCTGAATGAATGGAAGGTTGTTCTTCTTCTGATTCTAGTCTTGCCAATCGAGCTTGTCTGAGTCTTGCCCGCAAAGTTCTTTCGATTTCTGCGTCAAAAGGAAAATCAGTTGAGGCCTTACCTTGCATACAAATATCAGACACAAATTAGTTGATATTAATCGAAATAAATTATTAAAATAAAGGAAAATAAATTTTAGTTGCAGAGCAGCAAAATTTTAATTGAAATAATTTAAACTTTATATTTGGCAGTCCCCGACAACGGCGCCAAAAACTTGATCGGGAAAATAGAAAGTGTACTATTTTGCAAATGTAGTAACAATAGGGACGCTTCCCAAATATCGATCTCGAGGACTGTGTAGAAATATGAGTTTAAATTGTGATCCAATTGAACAAAACAAATAATTGGGGGTTTGTAATAAGTCACTGTATAATGGAATGAGAAATTAAAGCAGAATAAATCTTTTTCACAGTTTATAATATTATGCCAAGGATGGTGTATGAATATCTCATGTAATGACCTTGAATATATATCTCCTTAAATAGTTCAAAATTGAAATTACCGGATCTTAAAATTGTTTCCTCCTAAGACCTCAGAGGGAAACCTTTGATCATTCATTTTAATCTCTAAGTCCTTAGGCGATTACAATGAAACCGATCCTTTTGAAATAAAAAGATATAACCGGTAACCATATGGTATCCCTAGTCTTAGGTGATATTTACTACAGTTTCACTGTACAAAAAACCTTAACAATTTAAATCCCGCAAATTGTTAACAATATAACAATCCTTATTTTTCTGATATTGAAAGCATTAAAAACATTGCACAATGAAATTGACAAACAAACATCATATTAAGGAAATTATCAATTCAGAGTCATTACACGATCAATTCAGGGACACCCCCTGGCATTGGGGGGTTTATCCATTCATATTATTCAAATAAGATGCAATATAAAATTTAGACATTACAAGAATAAGGGAATCCCGTTGATCTTCAATCACATCCGCTCTTGAAGTACCCCCGTTCTCCGCAATTCTTGATCGCTTCAATCTTAATCGTACCAATTCTTTTCATGTAAAAAGTCCCTGGTCTCAGTCTCCAAAAGTCCCCTAAATAGTTCCTGATCAAATATTTGATGTAACAAATATCCATAATGCCCTCCGAGATCAGTAATGCCAAAATACAGGAAAAATTAGAAAATGAGGTGTATAAGCCAACACTGGCCGTGTCAGGCAACACGACGGACCGTGTTGGCTGACTGATGCCCTGGCTCTAAAACGCCTCTTCCAAGGGTGCTGACACAGGTCGTGTCAGCTCCCTGTTTTTGCACCTTACTTCCCTTCTCCTAAGACGGGTCGTGTTAGGCAACACAGGTGGCCGTGTTAGGGCTATTGTACCATCAAATTTCTTCTTCCGACGAGCCCAGAACGTTCGATTCCCTTGGCAAGTCCTTGGGTATTCTTGCTTATGTTAGACTATGGCACGGATCTAGAAGGGGGGGGGGTTGAATAGATCCCAATTAAAATTTGAGTCGGCGCTACCAATTTAAAAATTGGTTTTGAAAATTTGTTTTAAGTGCGGAAGCGGCCGAGGAAAATATAGTCTAAAACGAACTGTTATTGGAAAACCGGATATGCGTCAAGCCTATGGATTAGAGATAA
The DNA here is from genome assembly GCF_024323335.1 of Lathyrus oleraceus. Taxonomy (NCBI): domain Eukaryota; kingdom Viridiplantae; phylum Streptophyta; class Magnoliopsida; order Fabales; family Fabaceae; genus Lathyrus; species Lathyrus oleraceus. The sequence continues at coordinate 428,222,896 of NC_066581.1, forward strand.
TGTAGAATACGAATCACTACACTAGTCACACTATCAATAATTTGTTTCACTTACTAGGATTCCTAGTTCCAATGCTTCAAAGAGCAAACCAAACTAGATACACAACTAAGATAATTTTGGTTTAGGCAAATTATCAAACACTTGGTGTGCAAAAACACTCCAAGTGATATTTATATTGAGTAAGTGATTTCAAACAGTCTAGTACAATATTTTATTGTACTTTGGATTCAAAAATAGAGTTTTAACTTCTTACTCAATTAATATCAAGGTTTGATAAAAGTGCTTATACAAAAATCACTTATTTTTAAGCCAAAACACATATGCTGAAAAATAAAGAAGACAAAGATTTGATGAGGCAGTTCCCCCGTTGTCCTCGCTTCGGGGTACGTCTGCCCTCAATTCTAAAACTAGAATTGAGATGATTTAATAGATATCACCTATTGAGTATAACCGTTTATACAAGGATTGTAAAGCAAATATACAACAGAATTGTCAACACGTTGAATGTTGCTTTCACTCCTTGTTCCTTGATTCAAGGTGAATAAAGTCCTTCGATTGTTGTTGATAGACCTCCGATTCCATCCCCTTTGTTGAATAACCCTCAGTTCTTCAAACCCTCGGCCCGACTGATCTCAACTACAACAAATCGAACCCGAAATCTTCCCTTAAATATCACTGAATCCGCTACTAGATTGATGAAGACTTCCTCTTCTCAATCACCTTCGCTCAGCTGAAAATTGATGAAGAATTCGTCCAAAACCCCCCAAAAACAAACCAGTCTTGGAGGACAAAACCCTAAAGGTTTTATTCAATAAAAAACTTGTCACAAGCTTCAACCCGAACCGGATTCCCCAATCTCGGCTTCGAACGTTATCACCTTTAACCAATCACAAAGCACTTCAAAAATGGTTGTGTGTAGTTGATGTGTTGTGAGATGTTGAAGATGAAGATGAAGAATCTTGGACACCTATTTCACTTTTTCTTGTTCTTTGAGCACTTGAATCAAATTGTCAAAATGTTAGTTGATACAAATAACTAAACTTCTATTTATAGTAACAAACCAACCAACCCACTTAACAGATTTTCAAACAGAGTGGGAAATACTTAAAAACTGAATTTGCGCACGAACGGTCGACCATAGCAGGTCTATGCGTCGACTCATGGCCTGCAGTTTTGGACAGACTGAAAAGCACAACAATATGCGTCGACCATAGGTCGGCGTGCGCTGACCCGTCGTTCATGCGCTGACCCCTGCGGTCGACTCAAGCCTTTTGTGCGCTGACCCGTGGGAAATGCACTTTGTTATGCGCTGACCCGTGGGAAATGCACTATGTTATGCGCTGACCCGTGGGAAATTCACTGTGTTATGCGCCGACCCTGTGGTCGACTCAAACCCTACAAATCTGGAAAAAATCATATTTATGTGGTTTTCATGCATTTTGTCATGACCACATTTTATCCACATATGTTGTATGAAATATAACAGTTTAGATGAGCATAGAAAAGGATATGATAGGTGATATGTTGCATTTATTTTATAGAGGTGGAATCGACAATGCTGATTCATCCATGGTGGTCATTTGTCATCATCGAAACCCATGATCGTATGTTGTATGACAGTTTGCCCTTACATACTCCCCCTTTTTGATGATGACAACCTGTGTGAAACCAAAGAGAAACAACGTGCAATGTTTACACAACACTCCCCCTTTCTTTAGTAATCTAAGGCTGACTGCAAAACAAACTGTTAATTGTTGTGAATATCTTGGCTTGGCTTTGGTACATGCTCTTCTCCCCCTTTGATAACATCAAAAAGAGAAAAAGAGCGATTATTCAACATAACATGATATTCAACAGGAGATAGCGAATCATATAACAATATCACACCAAATATTATTACTGAACAGATTGAAAAGGAAATAACATTAAACTAGATTAACAAACAAGCAAAACAGATAATAAGTTTAGTCAAACAACAAAAATACAGATGCACATGCAGTTCTATGCCCTAATGGTCTCGTCCTCGATGGTAACAGATATCCGGGTTTCTGTAGGGGTCTGCCAGAGACGATATTTGGTCAGCAACACCACCTAGATACTTGAGGCCCACATCGACGGACCACTCCTGGCGTTCAAATGTTTCGGTGAATGCTGCATACCGTTCATTCATGCTGGTAGAGAGGTTATCGAGCCTCTCATTTTGTGCTTGAAGTTGGCTGCATATTTGAGCATAGCGCTCATCCTGAGTTTGTATAAATGATTGTTGAGCCAGCTGCATATCTCGCATCATATCTAAGAGTTCAGAAGAATTGTCTTGCTGCGGAGGAGACGGTTGAGATTCTTCAGCACCATATTGATACGGCTCATAGAATTGTCGTTGTGTCGACCAGCCCATATGTTCCCATTCACCCCAGCCACCATGGTTGGGGGCATCTTCTTCAGTCGAATGGGTATTCTGGACCCAAGCGGTGTTTGTGTAGTCGTGTGTGTCTGCTTGTGGAGGACTATCATGCTGCACAAATGCTTGTCCTGCTTCTTCTTCTTCGTTTTCCTCTTGGTCTTCTTCTTCACTTTCATCATCTTCTTCAACAGTCGTAGGAATATACCCTCTGCGAACAAATTTGTATATTCTCCGCTCATCACACCAAAAATATCCCATCATAGACAAAGTTTTTGGGCTGAATTCTTTATCTGAGGAAATAGAGGTATACGGAAAGGACGGATAATCCACATCGGCTGCAGTAAGAACCTCTTGAATAAAAGATCCATATGCAAGAGCCGTTCCTCGTCCAGAGTCACGTAAATTGAACATCCTACTGGCAATGTAGTAGGGCCAGTTGATTTTGCGCTGATTTTTCAGAATGTATATGAGATGAACCTCAGCCTGTTCAACTCGGGAAAGGCCACCCTTCTTAGGTCGCAGGATGCGTGACACAATCCAGTGGAGAATGCGCTCACCTGTTTTCAGTTTACCGGCAGTGACAGTTCATGGGAACGCATCACTGTTCACAATGTGGTCTGGGTAGGGTCGTTTCAGCATAGCGTTCAAAGCGCTCTTAAACTCATATCCTTCTATTGTGTGAGAATCAGTCACCTCAGTAAGAGGATTTTCATCAACAGCCAATGTCATATCAAAATATTTATTCCAAACATTAGACTTAAATGATACCTTTCTTGTGCCGATCCTGGAGTGAAACTTTTGCCAACGAAATTTGTCATGAAGGCAAGTGTAGAACACACAGACCAGGTCTTCGCTATATTTGGCATTGCATTCCAGGAATTTAACAATGCCGTGATACTGTAGCAGAGACATGATTTCTACGAGATGCATGCATTCTGCTGTGAGTTTGTAGAAGGCATGTTGCCTCACAACTCCTCTTTTACCAATATCTTTGTTGAAGGAGTCGACAAGAGCCGGTGGAACTAATGATACAGCGGTAATGGGTAAAGAGGCAGAGGATGATTCCCTTGATCTCTTACCGGTAGGTCTGCGGGATGAGGAAGCCATTGGTAATGATTTTGAAGCTTTTTGTGAGGGTAGAGAGAGAAGCTTGGTGAAGGTTTTTGAGAATGATTTGCAAGAAGGAAGTTTACCCTTTTTATGGATGAAGATTTAGGGTTTTGGGAAGAGGAGAGGCCAAGAGACAATAGGCACTAGGTAGATGCAACTCACAATGTAGTGGGTTGAATGCACACTTAATGAGAATTTGAAATGTAAATGCACGGGAAGTTTGAAAGTTTTCTGCAGAGAAAAACTGAGTTTTCGTGCGATGCGTCGACCATACCCTCTGTATGCGTCGACGCATACTGTTTGAATTTTTAAAAAAAGAAATTTTTTGAAGTGTGCGTCGACCATTGCCCTGTTATGGTCGACTCATACAGGCAAATTTTGCAGTTTTCACTATTATGGACATATGCTCACATGTTTGATGCATAAATAGAATGCCACACAACATTTAAACATCCAAACAGATATGGTGTAAGAGACAAGTCATATATATATGCAATATTATCATGTAAGACACCTATTTAGCCATGAAGTTTGGGAGAGAGAGAGGGGTAAAGGAACAATATCACCTCGATGCTGGAATAACTTGATGAACAATGTACTTGTGCTTGTAACAACATCAACTTGTTAGAAGTACAAGACTATAGTTTTAAATGAAATAAGATAAAGCAGGCAATTTATGACGCCCGTTCTGAAATGTCGAGAATACCAAGTTCTCGGCGAATATGAAAGAAAGGCTCAGTAGCTAGCGGCTTTGTGAAAATGTCCGCTAGTTGATTTTTAGTGTTAACATGTTCAAATACAATATCACCTTTCTCTACATGATCCCGAAGAAAGTGGTGTCGAATTTCGATATGTTTAGTGCGAGAGTGCAACACAGGATTTTTGGTAAGATTAATGGCACTTGTATTGTCACAAAAAATGGGAATACGTTCGAGTTTGAGATTAAAATCCAATAATTGTTGCTTAACCCATAGGATTTGAGCACAACAACTACCGGCGGCAACATATTCAGCTTCGGCGGTTGACAAAGCAACTGAAACTTGTTTCTTGCCATGCCAACTGACCAAGGAATTTGAAAATAAGTGACAAGTGCCACTAGTGCTTTTCCTATCCGATTTGCAACCGGAAAAATCGGAATCGGAGAAACCTACCAATGAGCAATCATTACCTTTGGAATACCATAGTCCATACTTCGGAGTACCGGATAGGTATCGAAGTATTCGTTTGACAGCTTTTAGATGGGATTCCTTGGGACATGATTGATATCTTGCGCATATACACACGCTAAACATAATGTCGGGACGAGAAGCAGTAAGATAGAGAAGTGATCCAATCATACCTCTATACCTTTTTACCTCTACATCCTTACCGTTTTCATCTTTATTCAAGTTTGTACATGTTGGCATGGGGGTGTCAATGGCCTTGGCTTTTGCCATGTCAAATCTCTTGATAAGGTCCAAACAATACTTTGTTTGACTCACGAATGTTCCTTCTTTGAGTTGTTTAATTTGCAAACCGAGAAAGTACGTGAGCTCCCCCATCATACTCATCTCGAATTCACCCTGCATAAGATCCGAAAACTCTCTCACGAGATTCATGTTAGTAGACCCAAATATAATATTGTCTACATAAATTTGTACTAATATCAAGTGCTTTCCTTGACGTTTAATGAAGAGAGTTGTGTCAACCTTTCCTCTTGAGTAACCTTGATCGAGTAAAAATTTACTTAGTCACTCATACCAAGCTCTAGGAGCTTGTTTGAGACCATATAAAGCCCTTTTTAGTTTATAAACATGATCGGGATACTCATGAGATTCAAAACTCGGAGGTTGTGCGACGTAGATCTCTTCATTTATGTAACCGTTAAGGAACGCGCTTTTAACATCCATTTGGAATAGTTTAAAGTCTTTCGCACAAGCGAAGGCAAGGAGAAGGCGTATAGCCTCGAGTCGGGAAACCGGCGCATAAGTTTCCTCATAGTCGATGCCTTCCTCTTGGTTATACCCTTGCGCGACTAAACGCGCCTTGTTACGGGTTATTACCCCGTTTTCGTCCAACTTGTTCCTAAACACCCATCGGGTGCCGATTACTCGATGACCTCACGGAGGAGGGACAAGGTCCCAAACCTCATTTCTAGTGAACGGATTTAGTTCCTCATGCATTGACAAAAACCAGTGTTCATCGAGTAGGGCTTCTTTAGGGTTTTTAGGTTCCATTTGTGAAACGAAAGCGAAGTGATAATAGAAATTACTTAGCTTCGATCGAGTTGTAACACCCTTTGAGATATCTCCGAGAATGTTGTCAATTGGATGGTCTTTTGGAGACTTCCAAGCTTGAGGAAGATCATCGTTTGAAGGTGGATGAGCTACCTCGGTTTACTCATGGTGTACATCTTTATCCTCCTCAACTTTGACTTTGTCGGGTTGATCAATCCCCGGCTCGCCACCCTTGAGTATGTCTTCCGTAGACGTACCTGCACCATGAACAACACTACCCTTTCCGATGTTTCTCAGATAGGATTCATCAAAAGTGACATCTACAGACTCTTCCACAGCAAGTAATCGTTTATTATATATTCTATATGCTTTACTCGATTGAGAGTATCCGAGGAAGATACCTTCGTCGGCCTTGGAATCGAATTTGCCCAAGTTTTCCTTTCCATTATTTAATACAAAACATTTGCAACCGAAAACATGTAAGTGAGAAACATTTGGCTTTCGCCCTTTTAAAAGCTCATACGGTGTTTTATTTAGAATGGGGCGAATGAGCACCCTATTCAAAACAAAACACGCCGTACTAATGGCGTCGGCCCAAAAATATTTCGGTAAACCACTTTCGTTAATCATTGTTCTTCCCAATTCTTCCAAAATTCGATTTTTACGCTCCACAACCCCATTTTATTGAGGAGTACGTGGAGCGGAGAAGTTATGATCGATACCATGGTTACCGCAATATTCTTCAAATAAATGGTTTTCGAACTCACCCCCATGGTCGCTTCTAATTGAAACAATGTTTGTATTTAATTTATTTTGGGAAAGCTTAGCAAATCTTTCAAAGGCGGCGAACGTATCGCTCTTGCTTACTAAAAAGATAGTCCAACAAAATCTAGAAATATCTTCCACTATTACGAAACCGTAATAATTTCCTCCTAGACTTTTAATCCTAGACGGCCCAAATAAGTCCATATGAAGAAGTTCGAGAGGTCTCGTTGTTGAAACGATATTTTTGGATTTAAATGAGATCCTCGTTTGCTTCCCTTTTTGACAAGCATCACAAAGGTGATCCTTGGTGAACTTTATTTTGGGGAGACCTAGGACTAGATCTTTTGAGACTACTTTGTTTAGTAAGTCAAAGTTAACATGTGCTAAACGCCTATGCCATAACCATGAATCTTCACTCATTGTTACAAGGCATTTGTCACTCGTTAACGATACTTCTTTCAAGTCTAACATATAGACATTATTCAACCGCAGGCCATTAAACATACTCTTCTTATCATCATTATGTACAATTTTGCAACAATCTTTTGAAAACGATACATTGTATCCTTTGTCACATAATTGACTGATGCTAAGTAGATTGTGTTTAAGACCTTCGACAAGCAATACATCAGAGATAGTAGTGGAAGAAGGGTTACCTACACTACCTTTACCTAGTATTGCTCCACGGTTGTTGTCACCATAGGTTACATACCCTTTCTTCTTAGCCACGAAGTCAATGAAGAGTGATATGTCTCCTGACATGTGCCTTGAGCATCCACTGTCGAGAACCCATCTTCTCTCGGTGGTCTCGAGGCATTGTACCTATGGAAATGTAATTAACACGAGAAGGTACCCAATGGCTTATTGGGTCCTGAATGGTGAGTAACGAAATGGTTGCATTTGGGCAACCATTGATAAAAATGCCTTTAGGAACTAAGAATCTCCTAAATCTGCATTTAGCAATGGAGTGGCCTTTCTTGCAACAATACAGACAAGAGAAATTTACATTTTGATTGCCTTTGCTATCTTCATCTTTTATAACATATTTATATTTTTGATATGGATTAACCATACATTTTTGAAAGTTTGATTTATCGATTGCAAAGGTAATCTTGGGCTCAAGAGCCTTGTCAAGTTTGGCCTTTAGGTTTCTTACTTCACCTTGCCAAATATAACAAGTATCACACCCAAAGTTTATTATCCTATTTCTAAGATCCTCACAACCTGCTTTTGTGCTTTCTACTATAGAAGCTTTGAGTGCCTCAAGTTTCCTTTCGGATTCTCGAATTTTTTGTTCCAAATGGGTAAAAATTTGGTTATTTGAGGCAAGCCTTTTAAAGGCCTCTTTAGCTTCGCAGTGTAAAGTATCAAAAGCAGCTTGTAAATCATGATGAGACATACTAGAGGATTTTTCATATTTAGCATGTCGTACCTGTTTCTTTTTGTTCTTTTGATGAGCAGAGAGGCATAGGTTTGCAGCTTCATCTTCATCACTAGAACTTTCATCATCGTAAGAGTCGCTATCGCTTTCCCAAGCTATGTATGCTCTCCTTGGCTTTGATGATTTCTTGTGTGATTTGTATGATTCCTTTTCTTTTGTCTTCTTGTTCATCGGACAGTCCGGTTTGTAATGACCGGGCTTCCCACAAGTGTAGCACGACCCTCTAGTCTTTTTGCCTTTTGAGTCATCATCTTTAGAGTACCTTGATTGTTTCCGGAAGTTTACCAAGTTCTTCTCGGAATGTTGGATGCCGTTCTTTCTCACGTAACGATTGTAACGTTTAACAAACAGCCCCATATCTTCGCTCTTGTCCTCTTCTTCTTCGTCGCTCGAGGAATAATCACTTTGCTCTTTTGCTTGAGACTTCGAGGAGGAAGTCTTAAGAGCTATTGATTTCTTTTCACTCACCTTTGTTTTATCCTTCTTTTCTTTCTTTTCGTGTTTTTCTAGGCTCAAGAGTACTTGTTCGTGCTCTTGTAGTTTGCCAAATAATGTTGTCAAGTCTAATACGGTGAGATCATTTGCTTCTTTGATGGCGGTCACTTTCGGCTGCCATTCCCTGTTGAGACATCTCAAGATCTTATTAGTAGCAATATCATTGGAAACCGGCCAACCTAGTGAATGTAATCGATTAATGAGATGAGTAAATCTCTTTTGCATGTCAGCAATGGTTTCCCCTTGCTCCATGAAAAAGAGATCAAACTCTTGTGTTAGTGTGTTGATTCTTGCCAACTTAACATCGTTCGTCCCCTCATGGGCAATTTGTAGTGAATCCCACATGGCCTTAGTAGTAGGACAATGGGATACACGATAGTATTCATCTACACCTAATGAGGAGATTAGGATATTTTTGGCTTTCCAATCGTAATTGTATTTCTTTTCATCATCATTGGTCCATTGTGCTTCGGGCTTTGGCACTAATTCATCATTCTCATTGGTCATGGTTATTTCAATTGGACCATTGAGAATAACGTTCCATATTTTTCTATCTATGGAATTTATGTGCACCCGCATACAGTCTTTCCAATAACTATAATTTTCACCATTGAAAATAGGAGCTCTATTATACGCCCCTTTAGGTTCGTTAGCCATTTTCTATCAAAGTTATATTTTGAAGCACGGAGTGAATCGGAGCTCCTGATACCACTTGTTAGACTATGGCACGGATCTAGAAGGGGGGGGGGGGGTGGAATAGATCCCAATTAAAATTTGAGTCGGCGCTACCAATTTAAAAATTGGTTTTGAAAATTTGTTTTAAGTGCGGAAGCGGCCGAGGAAAATATAGTCTAAAACGAACTGTTATTAGAAAACCGGATATGCGTCAAGCCTATGGATTAGAGATAATGTAGAATACGAATCACTACACTAGTCACACTATCAATAATTTGTTTCACTTACTAGGATTCCTAGTTCCAATGCTTCAAAGAGCAAACCAAACTAGATACACAACTAAGATAATTTTGGTTTAGGCAAATTATCAAACACTTGGTGTGCAAAAAGACTCCAAGTGATATTTATATTGAGTAAGTGATTTCAATCAGTCTAGTACAATATTTTATTGTACTTTGGATTCAAAAACAGAGTTTTAACTTCTTACTCAATTAATATCAAGGTTTGATAAAAGTGCTTATACAAAAATCACTTATTTTAAAGCCAAAACACATATGCGGAAAAATAAAGAAGACAAAGATTTGATGAGGCAGTTCCCCCGTCGTCCTCGCTTCGGGGTACGTCTGCCCTCAATTCTAAAACTAGAATTGAGATGATTTAATAGATATCACCTGTTGAGTATAACCGTTTATACAAGGATTGCAAAGCAAATATACAACAGAATTCTCAAGACGTTGAATGTTGCTTTCACTCCTTGTTCCTTGATTCAAGGTGAATCAAGTCCTTTGATAGTTGTTGATAGACCTCTGATTCCATCCCCTTTGTTGAATAACCCTCAGTTCTTAAAACCCTCGCCCCGACTGATCTTAACTACAATAAATCGAACCCGAAATCTTCCCTTCAATATCACTGAATCCGCTACTAGATTGATGAAGACTTCCTCTTCTCAATCACCTTCGCTCAGCTGAAAATTGATGAAGAATTCGTCCCAAAACCCCCAAAAACAAACCAGTCTTGGAGGACAAAACCCTAAAGGTTTTATTCAAGAAAAAACATGTCGCAAGCTTCAACCCGAACCGGATTCCCCAATCTCGGCTTCGAACGTTATCACCTTTAACCAATCACAAAGCACTTCAAAAATGGTTGTGTGTAGTTGATGTGTTGTGAGATGTTGAAGATGAAGATGAAGAATCTTGGACACCTATTTCACTTTTTCTTGTTCTTTGAACACTTGAATCAAATTGTCAAAATGTTAGTTGATACAAATAACTAAACTTCTATTTATAGTAACAAACCAACCAACCAACCAACCCACTTAACAACTTTTCAAATAGAGTGGGAAATACTTAAAAACTGAATTTGCGCACGAACGGTCGACCATAGCAGGTCTATGCGTCGACTCATGGCCTGCAGTTTTGGACAGACTGAAAGCACAACAGTATGCGTCGACCATAGGTCGGCGTGCGCTGACCCGTGGTTCATGCGCTGAACCCTACGGTTGACTCAAGCCTTTTGTGCGCTGACCCTTGGGAAATGCGCTATGTTATGCGCTGACCCGTGGGAAATGCACTGTGTTATGCGCCGACCCTGTGGTCGACTTAAACCCTGCAAATCTGCAAAAAATTCATATTTATGTGGTTTTCATGCATTTTGTCATGACCACATTTTATCCACATATGTTGTATGAAATATAACAGTTTAGATGAGCATAGAAAAGGATATGATAGGTGATATGTTGCATTTGTTTTGTAGAGGTGGAATCGACAATGCCGATTCATCCATGGTGGTCATTGTCATCATCAAAACCTATGATCGTATGTTGTATGACAGTTTGCCCTTACAGCTTACACCTGAAACCAATCAAACTACCACAAGGAGACATAAAATGGAGTATAATGATGTAAACCAAAGATAATCATCAAAACCGAATAGAAATGCAAACAACTAATTTACTAAACAGAATAACATAACAGGTCGAGTAATGTGCTACCGACTTCGTGAATTTGTGCCGAATGAATGTCAAAAAACAAGTAGAATTGGATACCGATCACCTATAAATACAAACCTCTTGGCTCAGAATTGAGGACCTCATGCCCAAGCTTTGAACATGCAATCCAAACCCTCACCATTAAAGGATAATCTTGAAGGTTTTCATTTGAAAATAAAGCTTAAAATCTCATTCTATTTTGAGATTGAAACTCCAAAAGTCCAAGCCTCTCTTTGATCTTAATCACCTCCTACAAGCTTCTGAAACCAAGCCAAGCACAATTGGGATCAATATCAAGCAATGTTGAAGCTCCTTCGAAGGTAATTTTCCAGATTTTTCATCTATTTGATTCTCCATCAATTCTTCACTATTCTTTGTGATGCTTGGTTGGATTAAGTCCTACCAATGTAGGCAACAAGATTGAGTTGCTTTGAGGTCAAATCGAAGCAACTCAGTTCATGATCCTCAAAATTCAAATCCTTGTATCTTTTTATATACTTGGAATTGGAGAAAATTAAGGTGAGATTCGAGCTCCAGAGCATTTTTTTTTATTTAAATCCATGTCCTTGTTTTTCATTTTGGTGGTGGTTGGTGGTGGACCAGTCCGGTGAGGTCCACCGGAGAAGGAGACCAGAGCTAGGGCTCCAGTTGTGTGTTGGTGTGTCCAAAGCCATTGGATCATGATCTCAAGTTATAATCTCAACCATTGTTTTTAAATACCACGTGTGTGGCACTTTGACTAGTTGATAGCGCGTGCGTGGCCATCAAATCTGCCACCTCAAATAATGAAGGAGATCTGATGGCCCCTATTTTTTTGTATTTACTAATTTTTCATTTAATTGCTTTATTTTGTTTAATTCGTAATAATTTCATTTTTAATCCAAAAAATATGGGACTTTCACCAAAAATATTTAAATATTTTTCTCTTTCATTTTATAAATTAAAATTATTTTTTGGATTAATTTTGATATTTTTTATGAATTAAATGTTTTTGTACATATTTTTAATTGTTTAAAAATACTTCTGTCTTTTCAAAAATGATGAAATTTTTTGTCTAAGGTCATTTGGCCTTGTTTGACCTAGGATAAATCTCTTGGCCATTTATCTGGTGATTTGAAGAGATTTTAGATTTTTACCAAATTAAATTGAATTTTAATGCTTCTTTTAAATTGATTTTTAATTGATTAATCGTGTAGAAATTATGTTGAGCCATTTTTATGGTCTTGTGATGTTTGACTATTTGTTTGGGCCTTATTCAAGGTTGATTTGACTTTTGTTGGATTAAAATAATTGGATTTAGGGGATTGATGAAATGTACATTTCATCTCTAAAAATGAATGAATGATTTTAATTTGATAAAATTCCTCCCATGACGAATTTGTGTTTCTCTCATTCCCCTTCCCCTTCATCTTCATCCCTACTATTTTTCCAATTCCTTTCATTGACCAATGGAATCTCAAGTATCCTAAAGCTAATTGGTTCATCAACGACCTTGTGTCAGATGAATCAATACAAGTATGAATGAGATATGTCCATCCCTCTTGATCTTTTCTTCTAGTGTGTGGTATGTTTTAGGAGTTTGGTTCTTCATACCAAATCTCTAACATACATTAACACCTAAATTTTTATTGCCCGGTCTCAAATAGTTGTGACTTCTACATAAGTCCAATTACGATTGCTTAACATAGAACTAAATTTGACCCTAAAAGCATAGTATTCTAGTAAGTGAGATTTTAAGTCTCCCATCTTTCATGGTATTATGTGGAAACTTGACCTTTTTTCCTTCCTATGGAAGATGTCTTGGTTCAAGGATCCATGCCTGTGAATAGATGGTTGAGTGTTCTCCAAAGAATGACTTAATCAATTAAAAAGCAAAACATAATTAACCTTGACTAACATTTGACTAACTCTTACTAATATTGCTTTACTTTCAAGTCATTTATCTTATGCAATTTAAATTTCAGTCATTTATCATTCATTGCCATTTAAATTTCATATAACTTGTTTATGTATATGCCATTTTCACTTTGCTCATTTGAGCCATATCATGTGATTGTTTATATATTGTTTGTGGTTTTGATTTTGCTTGTGGTATTAGGACCTTAAAATACTTAGTAATAACAAAAAACCCTAAAAAACATTTGGTGGACGGTTGATCTTGATCTGAATTTTTGGACTTAGGATTAAGTAACATTCCCTGTGCAAAAAGGACTTGGCCAATGCCAACATTTTGAGACCAAGTTATTATGAACTGAGCCTTCATCTAATGAAAGCCTTGGGATTTATTTTGAATTCATCTGCTACTTTGTATTGATGCTAATTGTTATTTTGATCTTGTGTCTGATGCTTTCCTCTGAGTTGATTAAGGAGTATTTCATCTGGTACATAAGAAGACAAAGAAGACTGCTAGCTATGGGATCTGCTTGCTTTGATGGGGCTATCTTTATTTGATACCTTGATTTTCTTGATGATTAGATTGCTAATTGCTTTGTTTATTATTGCTTGATTCAAAGTCTAAAGGGAAAGTGGGTTTTCTATAAGACATTCTTGTCTGTTAGATTGCATCCCATTGGTCAGATCTTTTCAACTCTTAACTTTTAATTTTATGCTTAGGATTAGTCTCTTCATCTTCTACCACTTCTTAAATTTCAAAATCTCTCCCCATTTTCAAAAACTTTCTTTGCTTGTGATTTTAAACTTAGACTCTATTTAAATGATTAGAAACTTTGGCCTTATGCCAATGAATTTTCAAACTCTTTTGTTAAATCAAACTTGTCAATAAATCTAATCATGTTGACTTAAAAATTCAAAAGACAAAAAGAAATAACAACTCCATTCAAATTTGTTGGCATTTTTGTGACCTTTCCATTTAAAAACTTTTGTTAAAAGCAATTCACTCACTTTAAATTGTTACCACGAACTACGAGGTTTTGATCCCTCATTTTTATGTTGGTACGTAGGCACAAGTCTGAAGGTCTTGTCAAACGCAAAAATATAATCAATGAATTCATTTCTCACCCCTACACTCTATTTCTTCTTATACATATTTTATACCAAACACATATGCACACATAAAAAAAGGGCTCCCTAGGAGTACCTAGGACACTTTGGGTGCTAACACCTTCCCTCTGTGTAACCAACCCCCTTACCTGTAATCTCTGGCATTTTATTAGTTTTGATTTGAAAACTTATTATCTTTGGGTTTTGTTCGTACTTTTCCCTTTTCCTTTGGAAACAATAAAAGCGCGGTGGCGACTCTGGTTTTATTGACGTTAAGCTTATCCATAGCTTGATGGTAATGAATTTATCGCTACATAAATTAAGTGGCGACTCTGCTGGGGATCTAGTCCTCAGTGGGTTTAGCCTACTCTTTTTTTATGTGTGTATATAATTGTATATTTGATGTTTGTATATTTGTTTGTATGATATAATCTGTCTTTTGTGCTTGGTGATCTCTGAGTGGTGAGATAAGTCCTAACCTGGACTTGAGTGCAATTAAGATAGGAGGATGGTAGTTCAACTTGTGTGGAGTAGTCCTTAACAAGTTAGGTTGAGACCCATCTACTTAGTGGAGACCCTTTTGGAGTTACTAATGTCACACAAGTTATTTGTGGTTAGGCGTTACTCTCTCCCATTTGGGGTCCGAGAAGCTGAGGACCGTAGAACATTTAACCCAACGTGGCCTATTTAGGACGTAGTGCGGAATTGTTCAGGTGTAGACCTGATAACAGTTGTTATGTGATACTACGCTCAAACGAGTTTCTCTTGAGAATATTATGGGTTGATGAGTTAGTCATTCTTGAAGGTTGAGAAAAACAAGAAAGGGGGTTTGAATTGTTTTGGAAATAAAAACTTTTTCAGAAATCTGACACACACAGGATAAAAAGGAGATGACACAGAATTTTATATTGGTTCGCTTGAAATCCAAAGCTACTCCAATCCACCCGGACAAGGTGATTTCTCCTTCAAAAAGGACATAATCCACTAATCTTGAAAGATTACACAACCAAACGTCTAAGAGAATAATCTCTCAGCCCTCTCAAGTATTCAGACTGCACAGAGTCACCTGAGGAAGTAGTTCAAGCAAGAGTATAAATTGTAATGTAAAGTGCTTCTAACAAAAAGCAAATATTACAGAATTATAAGAACAATAGCTTTTCACGTAAGAGCAGCTGCTCGTGAAAAATGAGAGAGGATGAATGAGATTTCTTGTGTGTCTCAGGTGTGTTCTCTTGTGAAGTATTTTGTCCATTATATAGTCGTTGTGAAGGACCGTTAGAGTGATGGCATGATCTTGGTTATTGAAGAATGTTTAATGTCATTACTCTCCTTGTTTCTTTCTAAAACAGTTTTTGAGAGCCTCATTATTTCCTTCTTGGAATAGTTTCTTTCCTAATACAAATTTCTTTTCGGTTACACATTCTGAGCTGGTGAGTCTACGTCAGAGTCTTGATAGATCAGAGTTTTCCTTCAGAGGATAAATATGTCTAACTGTATCAAAGTTTCTCAATGCTTTAGACTTCTTCAGATTCAGAGTCTGGATTCAGCATTCTTTTATCAGAGTCTGATTTCTTTATGTTACGCTGGGTATCTGTGTTGATCAGAATCAGAGTCTTCTGGATACATTCTTTCTGAGTAGCATCTGATAATCGAATACTTTCTATCTGATGTTTGATCAGAGTCTTGCATACTAAGAAAAAATCTCGTTAGAGTACCATTTTGTTTCATCCTTTGTTATCATCAAAATCTTAGAGATATATTGTAGAACTAACTTTGTTCTTACAATCTCCCCCTTTTTGACGATGACAAAACAATACAGAGTAAAGGTGAAACATAAAAGAAAATCTTAGATTAAATAGGAAAGTGGGCTCCCCCTGAGTTAGATCCTTGGATAACTAAGATGTTCTTACCGGACCTTCCTTGGTTTAGTGCTTCAGATACTTTCCTGCATATCTTTAGTCATGATTTAGTAATAATTTTATTGAAAATGTTTGCAGTGCTTGAGAGGATTTAGTTATGTTTTCATTAGAGTTGTTTTAGTTCTCCCCCTTTTTGTCAGAATCAAAAAGACAGCAACAAAAAAAGGTTGATATTGATAAAGAAGCATTTACAGATAAGCACATATGTTAGAAGGCAGAAAGCAAAGAGAAAACAACAAAAATAGAGAAAGCAACACACAAATAGCCTAGGTGCCTAAGGGTTTTGAGGAGGAGGCATCCTCTGGAGCAGCTGGGACAACATGTTCTGAATGTTGACGTTGACTGAATCCTGTTGATCCGGCCTGACCCGAACTACCTGTTGTTCTTTCTGCAGTTCCTCTAGAGTCTTCAAGACCATAGGGACGAACCCAGAGTCAGTTCATCAGCGTTGGCTTTGGCAGCAACTTCTTCAGCAATGCGAGCTGCTTCTTCAGCGTCGGCTTTAGCTTTTGCCTCAGCCTCAGCAGCAGCAGCATCAGCAATAGCCTTTGCTTTAGCTTCTCTGATTCTGGGAAGTTCTTCTTGGCGTGCTTTCTCTTCAGCTTCCTTCCTTTCCTGTTCCTCAGCTTCTCTGGCTAGGCGCTCTTGAAGTCTAATCCCAGCGTATCTGATGAAGTCGTTGCAGACTTGTTCAGAGAGGCCTTTCAGCTTGAAGGCTTCAGAGGTCATCCAACTTATCACTCTGTTCTAGTGGATCCTTACAGCAGAGGGATCATCACTGATACCAGAGTTGATGGCAGAGACTTGACCTTCTCAACTGAAGACTCTGCAAAAACCTGGATTGCTTCTTCAAGGGTAGGAAGGGTAGTTTCTTGTTTAGTGGCAGAGGCTGGGGAGGGTGAGGAGGGTGAGATAGGGGCACTTAGATTAAGTGTGGGAGTTGTTGGGTCAGCGGAAGTAATGGGTGGTGATATGTCAGAGTGGATTTGTGAGGATAGTTCAGGTTGTGGAGTTCGTTCAGATGGTGGTTGGGTTGGCTATGGTTCAAAGTGAGTTGGTTGTGGTTTAGAGTGGGTTGATTGTGGTTCATATGGTGTTTGAGGTGGTTCAGATGTGGTTGGATTTGGATGTTTCAGAGGTGGGGAAGTGACTTCTGGTTTAGGTTCAGGATGTGATGGTTGTTGAGAGGCCAAAGCACGGGCTTGGAGCTGAGCCAGAGTGGGGGATTGAGGGTCAGATGGTTCAGTATCAGAGGATAGTTCGTAGTAAGGTGGGGATTGAGGAGATGGTGATGATGATGGTGAGGTGGTTTCATTCAGCATTTCTGCTTCTGAAACTGGTAATGTTGTGGTGGCGAGATTGAATTTCAAAGAAGGTGGGTTAGAAGATTTGGTGGTTGAGGGAGGAGTTTCAACAGAGGTGTATATGGGAGTTGTTTGGGGGAAGAGAAGAAGCAATTGGTTTAATTTTGACAGAGCGAGGGAAAGATACAGAATTACCTGGAGAGCCAACCAGAGGAACTAGGTGCCTTGATCCAGAGGATTCTCCCAGCTTAGATTTCTTCGACTTATTAGATTTCTCAGAGGGCTCCCGCATCCTCTTCATGAAGTGAGGTGATGCCCAGAAAGCTAATCCACTGTGAATTCAGAGATATCCACCCCTTGATTGGCAAGGTTCTGTAGATAGTAGGCTATTACCTCTGGAGGGTCAATCTTGGAGACACAGGTAAAGTCCGTTGGGAATCTCCCTCTGATCTCTGAGTGCTTCCCAGGAGGTATCAAGTGTTGGTTTGGCTCTGACTTGATCAATGATTCCCATGCTCTTCAGATTTCGAGCATTCAGAGGTTTTCCAGTGTCTATGGTGACATCTTCCATGAGTCTGAGCTGAATCAGGTGGTCCACGAGGCCACTCTCGATCAATACATCAGATATCAGTCTCCCCAGAGGGATGTAGTTCCTTGTTTTCATGTTGTTTATGGTGTCTTTAACTGAATCTCTGAGATACTTGAAGAGGAGTGCAAGTAGACAAAGTTTCAGACCCTTGTGAATGCAGTACAAGATACACTTCTGATCTGTGTTGATATAGTCAGAAGAGTTTGAAGCAGGACGATGATGGATGGTGCCTAAGATGATCTTCAGCCAGACCCAGAGGTTTTGATGTAGTTCCTTGTTCTTGGAATGTTTGCCTTCAGCACTCTGTTGGAAGATGGTATGGTTTATTTCTTGGGACAAGTACTTTGCCCTAGGGTTTATGTTGTAGACGCGTCTTCCTCTTGTCTTCTCCATGTTCAGAAGGGAGGCAATTGATTTCTCAGTGATGATTATCTTGACTCCTAGAACGTAGGAGACAATGTAGTGATCATCTGAGTCTGCAAAATGCCATAACTCCTTTACCAGATTCCTGTACACAGGGCCATAAAGGCGTTGAAAGTAGGTTTCCCACCCTTGCATTTTCAGTTCTTCAAGGAGGTCGATGCCATTTCGCTTCATGTTTTCGAAATCAACCAAAGATTCACATAGAACTTCAAGCTTATCAAAGGGAGTTGCTAGATGAGTGTGGGGCTCACGATCAAGGATGTGGGGTTCCCTGTAGATTGGAGTTGAGACTACGCCGATGGTTGCAGTGGTTTGTTGGCTAGAACTGGGTGATTGCTCTGTTGAGTTCATCTGTTGGGAGAAGTTGTAAATTGATTGTTACTGAGAATCCAAGACGAACAATTGAAGATGATGATGAATGTTTGAAGAACTTGATGAAGACTGCAGAAATCCTTTGAAGGAGATGAAGAACTGAGAGAGAGGGTTTTGTGAGACCGTGAGTGTTAAAGGTGTGCAACTGTAGTTTGTGAAATGAATATATACACATTTAGGGTGCATGGAAAATGACAATAGAAAGTGAGTTTAACAGTTAAGAAATTGAATGCAGCATGTGAACCAAGTAAGCACATTTGGAGGAGAATGATTACATCCTATGGTAGAGGTCTAATCCCCAAATCAGCACACTGCTCGGGGAGATATCAAGAGTCTGTCTCTTGATTTCTGCTAGACAACTGTCTAGAAGTTCCAAGGTTAGACGCAAGACGTACCACGTGTTACTTTATCTGATCTTCAGGAATACCAAAGGGTTGGATCCTGAGGATTTCTAACTTAGATGACTTCTAACTGGTAGTAGCATCAGAGTCAGATACAAATTCCAGGTGTTTACTTCAGAGTCTTATTTTGCTATTTCAGAGGCACATTTCATTCTGGACAATTTTTAATGTTTAGATTTTTCAAGATAAAAGAGAATCTATCTTCATCCAGAGGTTTGGTAAAAATGTTAGCCCATTGATGGTCTGTATCAATAAATTTTAAAGTGATTACCCCTTTTTGAACATAGTCTCTAATGAAATGATGTTTTATTTCTATGTGCTTAGCTCTGGAATGCAAAATAGGATTCTTACTTAAACAGATGGCAGCAGTACTATCACAGAAAATAGGAACATTAGTAAGACCCCAATTTTGTCCCTAAGATCCCTCATGGCATCATATCATATCATATCATTGCCTCAAGGATCATTGTGCACCTTGCCTTCCTTGTGGGTGGGTTGTCTCTTGAGTGTGGTTCTTGATCACCAAGCATGTTTAGAATTTGTATATCATTGCTTTTCATTTGTTTACTAACCAAAAGTACAAAAATATTGTCATCTAACCTTGTTACTTGCAGATGAAGCGATCTTAGGTCAAGGCAGTCAAAGGCATTCATTGAGCCATAGATGATGGCCATTCTGAAGAATTTGGGCACCATGATCATTCATCAAGAGTTCATATGAACCATGACATCATTTGAATCAAGATCTCAAGTGGTAGAGGCTTGGATTTCATCTGATCACAGCTAGGTCAGCTGAAACCCCAGAAAAGTCAACATAAGTCAATTGTGCATTCAATCATGGATTTGAAGGTGTGAGATGGTTAGAGAGGCCTCATTCATGTCCATACATGTCTCATGTAACATGCCAAACATCAACATTGAAGGATTTTAGGTCAGGCAAAAAGTTTCCAAAAATAGTAAGTGACCTGTAATTTCAAACTGCCAAAACTGGAAAGGTCTTCTCCTCAAGTTTACATGTCCAAGCAAGCTTCAAATCAAATTTTGTCCAACATGAAAGTTGAAGATCTTGCTCTCACCTTTCCAAAAAGTCCAAGAACACCCATTACTCATTTGTGGTTGGCAAGTTATGATCAAATCATTGTCAATGGAATTTGAACTTCAACAAGGCATAACTTTTGCATCAAAAGGACAATTCATGTGGTTCTTTTTGGAGCATTTCACTCTTGATCCCTACTATCATAATCATGCATCACATTTCATTAAAACTCATCACAAAAAAAGTGAATTTTTCACTTGATTCCATTTTGAATTTTGGTGGGAAAATGTGAATTTGAAAAGTGTGCATTATTTTCATTTCAAACCAATTCCATTTGCCTCAAAACAGATTTTAAGACTTGTTTCAAGTGCAATTCGCACTGTTCCATTGCCTAGCATGTGCATGAGGGTATTTTGGCCAAATTGCATAAATCATTCCATTTCACTAATTCTTGGGTTTTTGGCTAAACATGTTTAATCAGCATCATTAGCAGAGGGTATAAAGTGATAATCATAACAGAAATTCACAGGAACAACTTCACAAACTCAGATCTAAAATTTTCATCTCAAATTCTCTCAACTTTTTTTCATCAATTTTCTTCATCTCTTTTGCTTTGCTTTCGATCTGTTCATCATCTACAGGCATAGTGGAAGTGAATTGAAGCTGGATCTTGAAGAATTCTGCAGAATTCTTGGACTGTTGAACATTGCATCATCCATGGCAACTGGAATTTTTGGACGAATCAAGCACAACTGAGCTACACTTCATCATCCATTCATTCATCTGAGCTTAGGAGAACATCTGTTTTTACATTCCAAGCCTTGAATCCAGCAAATTAGCTTCTGCATCTTCATTGAGGTTAGATTTCGATGCTTATAATTCTTGAAATTGTTTGATGCATCTTGTAGATCTTGGAATGTAGGTCATGATGAACTTTAGATCTCTTAAAACCATGCGATATTAAAGTTGTTATGTTGATTTGAATGTTGATATGTGAAACTTCCTCTGCTCGATCCGTTTAATATAGTTTGAATTAAATGAGATGGATGCTGGATTAGTGATGTGTGTTGAATGATGAATCGAATGATGTATGTTTCATGAATTTATGTGCACATGTGTTCTTGAGATGATGAATGATGATGAACACGTTGAAGGCTAGGGTTTCAGTTTTACAGAATTTGTTTGATCCTCATAAACCTGGCCTGCATGCGTTTTGTTGTTTCTGCGCCATGTACTGGACCATGTGTCAATTGCTGATTGGCCTGTGTTTCATTTAAATGAAACGCGGCGTTTTGGACCTGGCGCCATTTTCAAATGCATGCGCGGTTCGATTCTGGTTCCTAGCATTTTCCAAAACTGCCTTGTATTTTAATTCATTTCATCATACATGATCATGTTACTTCATTCATGCATTTTTTTTCTCTTCATTCAAAAATTCATAACTCTCAAAATATTGGTCCAATTCACATGAGATTTTTTGTGCAATGTTCCTTGTAATGTCTACTTTTTTATGGATATTTTTCCAAGATTTATGCACGGTTGAAATTGTTTTTAGCCTAGGGTTTGTTCAACTATGTCATTCCTTGCACATTGCTTGCCATTTCTTTTATGAAATCATGATGCTTGATCCAATGAAGTTGAAAATTTACATGCATAAACAAGACTCATTCCTGGTCATTTTGGTATGTGGTTTGCAATTTTTTCATTTCTGGTTTGTGAGATATGATATGATCATTGGAGGTGTGACAATGTGTGTCACACTATTTCTTGTCCAAATTGCTGATTTTATTTACCATGCCATATAAACTTCAATTAATATGATTTTTTGCATGTTGATTCTTCTGGATGTTATGTTTGATCATGATTTTTTGTGGATTTTTTGAGGGCATTTCCAATTTGTTTGAGATTTTCTTTGCGGATTGGTCAAGATTGGACTTTTGTTGAGTGTTGAATTTAGATGATTTGTGAAATTCTTGATGTTTATTGGATGAACTTGAAATTTTGCACATGTGTTCTAGACACTTTGAAGTTTGTTATGGCTTTGGTTTGATTCATTTATCATGTGTAGATTCTGTTTTGTGCTTGTGTGAATTTGATGCATCAATTTGTGCTTCCTTTGAGCTTGTTTTGCCTTACCTTGACTTGATGATTTTATTTGACATGCTTCCACTTATCCAAATGACTTGAATTTTTGTGTGATGATCCTATGATGAATGCTGTTTAGCCATGATTTGTATTGGGATTTATTGAGCCATTCTTGATTTGACTTGAATTGATTCATTCTGTTTGGTTCTATGAGCTTTCAATTTACATGCTTTGTACCAAATGCTTTATGAAATGAAATTGGTTGATGCTTTTGATATGAGACCACTTGGATGATGTTCTTAATTGATTAATCTTGATTCTTGTCAATTTTCATGTTCTGTTTTAAATTTTTTCCTCATATTTGACCCTAGGCTTTGGCCTAAGGGTTTGCCTCTCATGTTTGAAGCTTTGTTTCAGGTTGCACATGCAAGTTACACAATTGATGATGCCTCATCTTGAGAGCATTTGATATTTGCTTTTGATTAATAATGTGTGTTTTGTAGGTTGAAGTTGATTCAATTGGGATTGACTTGTGGCTTATGCCTTTGCTTATATTAGTTATCTGTTGCATTAACTGTTGGTTGATTGTCTGTATTGTATACTGATTGTGTTGGATTGTTTTCAGGTACCTTAGTTGCTATAGTTCCTTTGTGAACTTGCTTTTGCTTTGCTTGATAGCTTAAGCATTGAGGTATAACATCTCTTCTTCATGTAGTCTGGAAGACCTGGTCTGTTACTTTGCCAGGCACCTGTCTGAAGTCCTCCTTAAGAGGCAATGTTTGTGATTGTTTATCTTTATCCCCAAGCAGGAAAAGTCGTTTTGATAAGGCAATTGGTAGATAAAAGAGATGTGTAGTCCATCTCCTACTATTCTGTGTGTCTTCCCTTTTCTCACATTACATGTTGTAGCATTGTGGATCCTAACCCAAGATCTATAGAGTCATTAACTTGTGGAGAGAGTTCCAACTTTCTGAACTCCCACACCTTCTGATATTCAATGCTCTCCCTGACCAGGGATAAGAGCAATGAGGCACACCCCTCATATCCTTTCATCTGCTTCACCTTAACTCTCAATGTTAAGGTTAAGAGCACCACTTACCCCATTCCAGTTGACTTTAAAGTCTAACCCTTGCTTGAGCCTAATTGCTTGTATATAGAGTGTGCTAATTGACTTTGTTTGATTGATTGCTTGATTCATTTGTACATGTTTGATTGTTTTCCTTTGTGCATTTATCATCATTAATTTTTCATTATTGCATGATCATCATTTTATATCTTTGTGACTTGTTTGAGTTTTCCCATTGAGGAATCAACAGTAAGTCCATTCATTGGCCATTGTTCCTATGATTTGGAAGGGATTGAGTGTAAGACCATTTCATTGGCCACTTATGTCCTCTTTGCTTATTGCTTGTGTTTGTTTGTTGTATGTGAGGATTCAATTGTAAGCCCATGTTGTTGGCATTTGTATTCCTATGATCATCCTTTGGAGATTAGAGTAAGCCCAGATAGATTGGCATCTGATATCCATGTTTTGTGTTTGCTTTGTGAGATTGGAGTAAGTCCATTTATTGGCATCTGGTATCATTGTTTTGTTTTAGGAGATTGGTGTAAATCCATTGATTGGTTTCCGATATCCGCTTTTGTTTTGTGAGATTGGAATAAGTCCATTTATTGGCATCCGGTATCATTGTTTTGTTTTAGGAGATTGGTGTAAATCCATTGATTGGTATCCGATATCCGCCTTTGTTTGTGAGATTGGTATAAGTCCATTGATGGCATCCGGTATCACCTTGCTTTTTATTTGCTTACTTGCTTTGTTGCCTCATTCCAAAGGACACACTTGAATCATCTTCTATATGATTTCAAGAGGTGAACTTCTAGGAAGTTTTACACTCCTTCATCCACACCCTTTTTGTTTCAAAACCCCTTTTCACTTGTTGACTTTTAAAACTTGTAAATACATGTTGTGCAAACATTCTCATCTCTTTTCAAATTAGAAACCTGGACCTTAAGTCCTTGACTTTTCAAACTTCATTTCATAACACTTCTTTCTGAATTGAATCTTAATCATACTTTGACCATCCTTTTGTGAATACTCATAATCAATTAACTTCACCCATTCAATTGTTTTGTGGTTTTGTCCATTGTTTATATGTTTTCATACATTAGCCATAGGTTTCAATTCTCATAGTGGTTGATGTAAATCTCACCACATCCTTAGTGAGTTGATTGTAAGTCTTCCATACTTATTATAGGGTTAACCCCTCACTAGTATGTTGAAGCTATCCTCGCATGGTGGATTGTTGGTATTGGTTGAGTTTTCTCCCGTTGAGAATGAAAAGCCTTAGTGCTCTTGTTTTAAAATGAACCCACTGATATTTTGGAAATCTTTTAGCCGAACTACGGCGTTTTGATCCTTTACCTTTGTATGGAAAGGTACGTAGGCAACGGGTTCATCCGTTCAAACACAAAAATAATAAAATTGTACATTCTTTTCTCATCATCCCATTCATGTTTGCACAATATGTCATAAACAAATAAACACTTTCATTCAACAAGTGTGAAAAGGGCTCCCTAGGAGTACCTAGGACGTTTTGGGTGCCTAACACCTTCCCATTGCGTAATTTACCCCTTACCCAGATTCTCTGATCTTTTCATTAGTTTTCTATGTGTAAAACTTCTTAGGCTTTTGTTCGCTTTTTAGCCAATCCTTTGGATAAATAAAAGTGTGGTGGCGACTCGATTCTTTGTATGCTTTGCTTATGGTTTAATCAATAAATCATATAGCGACGAATACACCGCTATAGAAAAGTGGCGACTCTGCTGGGGATAACATTAGACCTTCCCTGGTGGTATTGCCCACTTTTCACCCTTGTTGTATGATATTTGTTTATGTGTTATTTGACATATTTTTGTACAATTTGGGATAACTGTATTGATTGTAATGTTTGAACTGCTTGATATACAATTGTTGTTTGCTTTGGTGATCTCTGTGAGATGAGTTCTATACCCGAACTCGAGTGCACTCTAGGATAGGAGAATGGCATAGTCTTGTTGACTGGTGTGGAGTATTCCTTAGCCAGTCGACTTGCGAGTCCATTCACTTGGTGGAGGTCATGTTGGATTAATAATGTCACACAAGTTATTTGTGGTTAGGCATTATTCTTTCAATCATGCGCCTTAGAAGCTAAGGACCGTAGTTTACCAAGCCCATCTTGGCCTATTTTTAGGACGTAGTGCGGAGGTCGTTCAGATGTAAGATCTGAGGCGATTGTTACGCGATACTACACTCATAAGAGTCTCTCTTGAGAATATTTTTGGAATACGAGTATTCGTTCCTCCGATAATATTCGAAAGATGGGACGATGATTATGGGAACTTCTGGTAGAACATGTCTGGAAGGTTTAAACCCTAGTACACTCCCTTTGGGTGGTTCTTAACCGAGACTCCATGCTCATGACTCTCAGCAAACCCGTGATTCATGGTTGAGTTGTTCAGACAACCTTAATATCAATGGAACTTGGGCGTCGATAAGGTGTAAACCATAATCCGCCAAAATGGATGGTTGATATTAAGGATGTTTGAGCCGGTTCATGTATTGTTAATATCAATGGAACTGGGGTGTTGATAAGGTGAAAACCTAAATCCACCAAAACGGATGACTGATATTAGGGATACAATGAGCTTTCCCATGACCTTTGTCTGGTGTGACTTGCTTGATCCTTGAGTGTGATTGTTGCATCCATGCACTCATGCATTCATCTGCATCCATATCATCAGATAAAAAAAAGATTTTCAAGGAACTCAAAGGAGTTTATTTGCAAAAAATTTCAAACATGGAAAAAACCAGAATTTTTTTTTACCTGATATATCTGATGAGATATTCTCATATATGATCAAAATGTTAAATATTTCAAAGTTTGCAAATAAAACCCTCGAGTTCCTTTGAAATAAAAACAAATCATCTGCACGAGCATTGCATGCATCATGTGCACAAACGGGTTTTGTTCCGGTCTCCCGTCCTGTAGTCTGACCCTGCGATCTTCATTTATTTTGAAGACGCACTTCGCCGGTACTACACCAGAGCCGATTCTTCGAGATTGATGGATTATCTTGGGCAGGAGAATTGTGAACTCAACGAGGATTTTGCCAGACTAAGTGCTGTGGATGGATTTATTCCTGGTTAGTCACTTGTCTTCTTTCTCATTATTGACGCTGAGGATGAAGTTGGAACTCCTTTCCAAGCTTTATTTATTGATGAACCAATTGAGAAGAAGTCTCATTCATTTGCTTCCTACCGTGATGCGAAGCTGGCCATTGAATGTGGTGCAGTTGCTGGTTTGGGGAAGATGATCGAGCTTGAAGACAACAGATCCCGGGCTGGCATTGGCTATTCCTCTGGGGCATTCAATGAGAAAGGTTTGTTCAAGAGTGCAGGATTACTCAATGCTGATCAACCTGAAGAGGCTGCTGCTATCTTGGAAGAGGATGCAGAGGACCTGAATAATTTCATCATACCTGGTGGTGTCTGCCACAATTGGGTCGCTGTAGATGTTCCTACAGTCATCCATAGATCAGAGTAATTATTCACTTTGTTCAAAACCCTTCTCCCATGCCAAAAGGAGAAGTGATGACATTGTTGGCAACATTTATACAATGATGTTTTCATTCAATTAATGCATTGTTAAACATTTGTTTTCCATTTGTTTTCACTTTTTGCTTTTGCATGAAATCAGTGATCACAAAAAACCCATAAAAACAAGAATAAAAGCAATCCTTTTTCATCTGCATAATGATTTGTTTGTTTAAATTCTAAAGTTTTTCCTTAACCAAAATCATTATGCAGGTTGATTCTAAAACCCATTGAACATAATGATCCAACGCCATTTCCCAATTTTGAATTCCCTGTATTCGAGGCAGAGGAAGATGATGTTGAAGAGATTCCTGATGAGATTACCCGTCTCCTTGAGCACGAAAAGAAGATCATTCAGCCGCACCTTGAAGATCTGGAAACAGTCAACTTGGGGTCTGAGGATTGTGTTCGTATGGTGAAAATTGGGGCACTTCTTGAAGAGTCTGTCAAGAAGAGATTGATTGAGTTGCTACGAGAATATTCTGATATCTTCGCTTGGTCATATGAAGACATGCCGGGTCTAGATACAGATATTGTGCAACATTTCCTGCCTTTGAAGCCTGAGTGCGGGCCTGTGAAGCAGAAGCTCAGAAGAACTCATCCAGATATGGCAGTGAAGATCAAAGAGGAAGTTCAGAAGCAAATTGATGCGGGGTTTCTGGTGACTTCTACATATCCTCTATGGGTGGCCAATATTGTGCCTGTGCCTAAGAAGGACGGAAAAGTCCGTATGTGTGTTGATTACAGAGATTTGAATAAAGCTAGTCCGAAAGATGATTTTCCTCTACCACACATTGATATGTTGGTAGACAATACAACTAAATTCAAAGTCTTTTCGTTTATGGACGGATTTTCCGGTTATAATCAGATCAAGATGGCACCCGAAGATATGGAGAAGACAACATTCATCACACCTTGGGGAACATTCTGTTATCGAGTGATGCCCTTCGGTTTGAAGAACGTCGGAGCCACATATCAACGTGCTGTGACTACCTTGTTTCATGATATGATGCACAAGGAGATAGAGGTCTATGTTGATGATATGATTGCTAAGTCCCGAACGGAGGTTGAACATGTTAAGCATTTGTTGAAGCTTTTTCAGCGTCTGAGGAAGTTTAGACTTCGTCTGAATCCGAACAAATGTACATTTGGAGTCCGTTCCGGCAAGTTGTTGGGTTTTGTGGTCAGCGAGAGAGGTATTGAAGTTGATCCTGCAAAGGTCAAAGCAATACAAGAGATGCCTGCACCCAAAACTGAGAAGCAAGTCCGAGGTTTTCTTGGCCGCTTGAACTATATTTCCAGATTTATATCCCACATGACTGCCACATGTGCGCCGATATTCAAGCTCCTTCAGAAAGATCAGTCTCATGATTGGACCGAGGATTGCTAGAAAGCTTTCGACAGTATCAAAGAGTATCTGTCTGAACCTCCGATCTTGTCTCCGCCTGTGGAAGGAAGACCTCTGATTATGTATCTGACTGTTCTTGAAGATTCGATGGGTTGTGTCCTCGGTCAACAAGATGAATCAGGGAAGAAAGAATCTGCTATCTACTACCTCAGTAAGAAGTTTACTGATTGTGAGTCTCGATACTCTATGCTTGAGAAGACGTGCTGTGCTTTGGCTTGGGCTGCTAAGCGTTTGCGCCAGTACATGATAAATCATACCACTTGGTTGATATCCAGAATGGATCCAATTAAGTATATTTTCGAGAAGCCTGCTTTAACTAGGAGGATTGCCCGTTGGCAGATGTTGTTGTCTGAGTACGATATTGAGTATCGAGCTCAGAAAGCTATCAAAGGTAGTATCTTGGCTGACCATTTAGCACACCAGCCGATTGAAGATCATCAGTCAGTTCAGTACGACTTCCCAGATGAAGAGATTCTGTATTTGAAAATGAAAGATTGTGATGAGCCTACACTTGATGAAGGTCCGGAACCTGGTTCCAAATGGACGATGGTGTTTGATGGCGCTGTAAATCAGTACGGAAATGGAATTGGGGCAGTAATCATTACTCCTCATGGCACACATATTCCGCTTACAGCAAGGCTAACTTTCAAATGCACGAATAATATGGCTGAGTACGAGGCCTGTATTATGGGACTAGAAGAATGTATTGATTTGAGAATCAAACATCTTGATGTGTATGGTGATTCGGCCCTGGTTGTTAATTAGATTAAGGGTGAATGGGAGACGAATCAGCCAGGTCTCATTCCGTACAGAGATTATGCAAGAAGGATTTCAACGTTCTTTACAGAGGTTGACTTTCATCATATTCCTCGAGAGGATAATCGGATGGCAGATGCTCTTGCTACGCTTGCTTCCATGATTGTTGTCAAGTATTGGAATGAAGTACCCAACATTGTCGTGATGCGCTTGGATAGACTAGCTCACGTACTTGCAGTCGAAGAAGTGATTGATGACAAGCCTTGGTATTTTGATATCAAGAATTTCCTCCAGAACCAGGTCTACCCGCCTGGAGCATCTGTGAAAGATAGGAAAACTTTGAGAAGGTTGTCAGGCAGTTTCTACCTCAGTGGTGAAGTGTTGTATAAGAGAAATTTTGACATGGTTTTGCTCAGATGCGTGGATAGACACGAAGCTAACCTGTTGATGACTGAGGTCCATGAGGGTTCATTTGGTACTCATTCCAATGGACATGCCATGGCTAGAAAGATGTTGAGAGCAGGCTACTATTGGCTGACAATGGAGTCTGACTGCTGCAAATATGCGAAGAAATGTCACAAGTGTCAGATTTATGCGGATAAGATTCATATTCCTCCGACACTTCTGAATGTGATTTCATCACCATGGCCTTTCTCTATGTGGGGAATTGACATGATCGGCTTGATTGAGCCAAAAGCGTCTAATGGACACAGGTTTATTCTCGTAGCAATTGATTACTTCACCAAATGGGTTGAAGCCGCTTCGTATGTGAATGTGACTAGGCAGGTGGTTGTGAAGTTTATCAAGAACCAGCTAATTTGCCGTTATGGTGTGCCAGATAAGATCATTACTGATAATGGATCTAATCTGAATAATAAGATGATGGATGAGTTGTGCGCTGAATTCAAGATTGCACACCATAATTCCTCTCCCTACAGACCTAAGATGAATGGGGCTGTTGAAGCTGCTAATAAGAATATCAAGAAGATTATCCAGAAGATGACAGTTACGTACAAGGATTGGCATGAGATGCTGCCATTCGCTTTGCATGGTTATCGTACATCTGTCCGCACTTCAATAGGGGCAACCCCTTTCTCTCTTATTTACGGCATGGAGGCTGTTCTCCCAGTAGAGGTGGAGATCCCATCAATGAGAGTCTTGATGGAAGCCAAGTTGACTGATGCTGAATGGATTCAGAGTCGTTATAACCAGCTGAATTTGATTGAAGAGAAGCGATTGACTGCCATGTGTCATGGTCAGTTATATCAGCAGAGAATGAAGAAAGAATTCGATAAGAAGGTCAAGCCTCGTGTGTTTCGAGAAGGAGACCTCGTGCTCAAGAAAGTCTTGTCTTTCGTGCCCGATTCCAGGGGCAAGTGGACTCCAAACTATGACGGTCCATATGTTGTTAAGAGAGCCTTTTCAGGCGGAGCTTTGATGCTTACAACAATGGATGGGGAGGATTTCACTCGTCCTGTGAATTCAGATGCATTCAAGAAATACTTTGCCTAAAAAAAAAAGTATATGCAAATGAAAAACAGAATTGCTCGCTAAGTTGAAAACCCGAAAGGGCGGCTTAGGCAAAAATGAGCGTCTCGGTGGAGAACCCGAAAGGGCGATCCAGGCAAAAATTAGAGACTTGAAAAAAAAAGAGAATATTTGCATCCCGCTAGATTGAGTACCTCACCCTGGGGCAATCTAGGCAAAAATTAGGGATTTGGCAAGTAACTGCATTCTGACAAGACTTTCTGTTCCGCAGCCGTCTTTTCGTCAGAGATTCTCGATTCGTCGTCGACTGAAGCTTCGAATACATCGAGATTCAAACTGGTAGAGAAAGGATCATTATGTTCAATGTAGCCCTCTTCCAATATATATCACTGATTTCAAATTTGTACAGATCTATGGAGTCTTGCCATTTGCAGGCTACCATTCCATCAAATAAATTTGAGGTTTTGTCCAATTATTTGCACTCTTATTTGTTTCAATTTAATAAATGTTTTGCATGTTTTAATTGATAAAATGTCATTGTTTTAAACAAATAAATTTTTTCAAAAAAAAATTGTTGTTTTAAACAAAGTGAATATTCCCAATGATAAAAGGATACTCAAGAATTTCTCAGTGCTCTCCCGAGGGTGGCATGATTTCCGACAGGTAAGACATTTGTTCATATTCCTGGCTTGGCTGTATCCTCTTTCTCCTGCTTTATTGTTGGGGTTGTCCCCCCAAGCAGAGTTGTTGTTGGGG
Organism: Lathyrus oleraceus; assembly: GCF_024323335.1. Taxonomy (NCBI): domain Eukaryota; kingdom Viridiplantae; phylum Streptophyta; class Magnoliopsida; order Fabales; family Fabaceae; genus Lathyrus; species Lathyrus oleraceus. Next base: position 428,254,155 of record NC_066581.1, read on the forward strand.
TTGTTCCCCTAAGCAGAGTGCTTGTTGAAGACTTCGTTTTCTTCTCCAGCAGTATTCTCTCCCAGCATGGGTGTTTTTCCTTTTGGAAGATTCGGTAGTTGGTGGTTGGAAACCCAGGTACTCCGTTTCTCCCCTGTGCAGTCGCTAGTAGAAGTGTTGTTTCTCTCCTCAGCGTGGTTGCTTTCTTTCGAAGATCCAGTGGTTGGTGGATTGATATCCCGGTACTCTACCGCTTTCCCCAGCATTATCGCAAGCAGGGTTGTTGCTATCTTTCCTCAGCACAGTCGCTAGTGGAATCTGTGATATATCCCCAGAGCAGAGCGCTTGTGGAAGACTTCGTTTGTTCCAGCAGTACTCCCTCTTCCCGGCCAAGTCGCCAGCGGAGTTGCTAGCTCCCCATCAGTACGCTTATCCCTTCGGCAGGGCAGTGATTATGTTCCTCCTCAGCAGTTGTGGATGTTCTCCTCAGAAGAGTTAGCATTTTGTGGTTGATCCCTAGCTCTCTTCCATATCCTCAGTGGATTCTTCAGTGAAATCCCCGGTAGATCTGCCAGTAGATTTGTGGTTTGGTGGATTGTATTTATGCAAAATCCCCATTGGAGTTGGTATTCCCAACAGAGCCAGGTTTATGTCTGTGGTATTTCCTCAGAGTCTCCGCCAGAGCTGGTATTCTCGACAGAGTTGCTTTTGTGGCAGTTTATGCTTGTTGAAATCTCTGTTCCCCAGTAGGGTCGGGTTGGTGGTCTATCATCCAGAGTTTGGGTTGATTTCCCGATCGCTTTTGATCCTCAGTAGAGTGGCTTGTTGCAGAATCTATTGGTGTGATCTGTTTTTTCCTTCAGTGAGTGTATTCCCGATGGAGAGGATACTTGTGTTCTCCCCAAGTAGACTTGCTTGTGCAGTAGATTCTACATGGATGATTGGTTCTCCCTCAGTGGGTTGTTCCCCAGTGGAGTTGTGTGGAGTTGCTTTCATGGCAATTCTCACTTTGTGCAGTTCTCAGTTGATACCGAAGATCCTCCTGTAGATATCTCGGGATTTCTCCCATTCCCCAACAGATTTGTCTTTGTGGCTGTTTGTGCCTGTTGTGACTTTCTGTTCGTCAGTTGGGTTGATTGTTGATCCATTACTCAGAGATTTTGTGTTTTCGTTGATATCTCTGATCTTTTGCCTCCCCGTGGATCTTTTCTTTTCAGCATGTAGATCTCCAGCAAATTGGCTTTCCAGTTGGTTTTTCCCCTGGAAGTATAGTACCAGGCGTTTGATTCCTGGGCCTGTTTGTGTTAGATATGTCTGTTTTGTCAGCATTCATCAAACATAAATTACGCATATTCATGCATAATCATAAACATTCAGATATTCATGTTGCATCTTTTGCCATATATCTTTTGTTTGTTGTTCTCCTGCTATCGGTTTCATAGATCTCTCCAATAGATCTTCTCCGAGCAGATGTCGGGTGTTAAAATCTCTCCATGTAGAGTCCGCCCCATAAGCAGAAAGTGTCTGTTTTTTCCTTCTGCAGTTCCCCACTGAGATTATCCTCGTGGATGACGGTTTCTTCTGTTTCCTCCCAACACATATATTGGGATGGATTTTCCTATTGAGTTATATCCTCATAGGACGAATTTTGATTCAGTCTGTCTTTTCGGTTTGATCCCGTATTGACATTTGTCAACCGTTTCTGGTGCTTCCCTGTGGAATAAAGGAATAATTTGCCCAGTAACCAGCATTATTTCTTTTATCCCCAACGGAACCTTTTTGGGCCTCTACCCAGTAATCGGTAGTTGTAAGTCCTATGTTCCCTCTTGGTGGAATTTATGGTTATACCCTTCTCCCCAGCAAGAGTTGATTTAGCCACTACCCCGTATTCGGTAGTCATAAGTCCTATCTCTTTTCCCCTAGCAGAGGTGACCTTTGTGGTTCGATCTGATTGAGGGCGGATTGTTATGATGTTGTGTTTTTCTCCCCGGCGGAGTTTGTGCCTCGTGGTACAGGTGGATGATTGCCGGTTGCTAGCAATTTTATCCCCAGCCAGAGTTTTGGTATTCTACCCCGTATTCGGTAGTTGTAAACCCTAATTTCTCCCCTTTGCAGAGTTAACCTTGTTGTTCATCCTAACCGATGATGGTTACTCTTTGTGGTTACCTTCATTCAGTATTCGATGTTGATATTCCTCCCTTTGCCTGTGGATAATTGCCGGTTGCTAGAAATTGTATCCCCAGCAGGTCGTCTTCTGGATAATTGCCGTATGCTTGCAATTTTATCCCTTTGAAGTCGCCAGTGGGTCTTTTCACCGTTTGCTAGTGATTTGTTCCCCGGATTATTGATTGTTTATCAATGTATCCCCAGCTAGTCTTTGTGGATAATTGCTGTTTATGCAATTCATCCCTGGGTCATTGATCTTTGTATCAATGTATCCCTAGTTGAGTCGCTTTTCATTTACCCGTTTGCTTGGTAATGATTGTTGCTCCCTTTGATTGGTCATCTTTATATACCTAGTTTGGTATTCCGATGCCTTTCTTTTCGGTCGATTTATCCTTTGTTAACCCAGTAACCGGTTGTGGATAATCTTCCATGCGAGTATGTTATCCACGTTCTGACGGTAATGGATAATATATCTCATGCACTCTTCAGTCGAAGCCTTTTGTGTTTCCTTGGTCGAGTAAGATTCGTTATTTCCCTTTTGCGGAATCGAATATGTGTTGTTTTGGATAATTGCCGGATGCTTGCAATTTATCCCTTTGAGTTGTCTTTCATTCACCCGTATGCTTGGTATCGATTGTCTCTCTTTTGGTTGGTCACCTATTATATGCCCTAACCGGTATCTCTGGTGTCTCTTCCTTTTCGAGTATATTATTCACGTTCTGACGGTAATGAATAATATATCTCTTCCACTCTTTGGTTGGAGTCCTTTGTTGATTTTCCCCAATAGAGTAAGATTCGTATTCTTTGTAGAATCGAATATCCATCCTTTAACCAGTTTGTGTTTTGGATGATGAGTGTTTTGGCAGTAAAAACCAATCCACGTTTTCGGTAGATCACCTATTATATACCCAGTAACCGGTATCCTTGGTGTTTCTTACCATGCGAGTATGTTATCTACGTTCTGACGGTAATAGATAATACATCTCATGCGAGTATTCTATCCACGTTCTGACGGTAATGGATATTATATCTCATGCACTCTTTGGGTTTGTGTCCCCAGTTGAGTAAGATTCGTTTTCCCGTTGTGGATTCGAATGTCCATCCTGTAATTCGATTTGCTTTTTCAAGCCCTCCTTTCGGATGATGAGTGTTTTGGCAGTAAAAACCAATTCATGCTTTGGTCGGTCACCTATTATATACCTCGGTATCCCTGGTGTTCCTTCCTGTCTGCTCCCTATTATGACCTTGGTCCCTCGCGGAGTCAGATTTTCCTGAGTTGATGTACCTTTTTCAGGTCTTTCTCAGATGTTTGGTTGATTGATATCTCTCACCCTTATACCGGTCTTAGATATTCATTCTTCCTGAATTTGTTACCCTTATACCGGTCTTAGATATTCATTCTTCCTGAATTTGTTACCCTTATACCAGTAACACCTCATTCCCTTGTTGCTTTTCCCCAGGAGAGTCTCTTTGTTAGACACTTCTCCATTGGAGTTTCCTGTTGTGATTTTACCCTTTGCTGTATTGGCGTTTTCCCCAATATATGCATTTTTCCCCGGCAGGGAGGTTCTTTGTGAATCTTTTCTCGGTCCGAGTCCGGATTTTTATCCGAAGTATCCTTTGTGGATAATTTGAGTCAGCTTGTGTCTTTCCAACGGATGTGTCTTCCTTTGGAAATCTTATTTTCCCCAGTGTGAGTCCTTTACATCCCTAGTAAAGTCTCCAGTTTGATTTCAGTTTTGTACCCCAACTCAGAGTCGTGTCCTGCTCACGCATTCTTTTCTTTTTATCCCCAATGAGAGTCCTGTTAGAGTCTCTGTTCCTGGTGAGTGTATTACTCCGATGGATCGTCTTTTCTTCTGTGTGAACCATATCCCCACAAAGGTTGTGTCTTTGCATGCATACATTTGCATCATGAGGTCTCTTAGGGACCAAAATTTGTCTCATTACTGTTATTTAAGCCCATTCTACCGCGTCAAGACGAAGATTTCTAAACTTCACTTATCCGGCTAGAATGACCTTAAATAGGGGCATCTATAAGACCCCAATTTTGTCCCTAAGATCCCTCATGGCATCATATCATACCATATCATTGCCTCAAGGATCATTGTCCACCTTGCCTTCCTTGTGGGTGGGTTGTCTCTTGAGTGTGGTTCTTGATCACCAAGCATGTTTAGCATTTGTATATCATTGCTTTTCATTTGTTTACTAACCAAAAGTACAAAAATATTATCGTCTAACCTTGTTACTTGCAGATGAAGCAATCTTAGGTCAAGGCAGTCAAAGGCATTCATTGAGCCATAGATGGTGGCCATTCTGAAGAATTTGGGCACCATGATCATTCATCAAGAGTTCATATGAACCATGACATCATTTTGAATCAAGATCTCAAGTGGTAGAGGCTTGGATTTCATCTGATCACAGCTAGGTCAGCTGAAACCCCAGAAAAGTCAACATAAGTCAACTGTGCATTCAATCATGGATTTGAAGGTGTGATATGGTTAGAGAGGCCTCATTCATGTCCATACAAGTCTCATGTAACATGCCAAACATCAACATTGAAGGATTTTAGGTCAGGCAAAAAGTTTCCAAAAATAGTAAGTGACCTGTAATTTCAAACTGCCAAAAATGGAAAGGTCTTCTCCTCAAGTTTACATGTCCAAGCAAGCTTCAAATCAAATTTTGTCCAACATGAAAGTTGAAGATATTGCTCTCACCTTTCCAAAAGGTCCAAGAACACCCATTTCGCATTTGTGGTTGGCAAGTTATGATCAAATCATTGTCAATGGAATTTGAACTTCAACAAGGCATAACTTTTGCATCAAAAGGCCAATTCATGTGGTTCTTTTTGGAGCATTTCACTCTTGATCCCTACTATCATAATCATGCATCACATTTCATTAAAACTCATCACAAAAAAAGTGAATTTTTCACTTGATTCCATTTTGAATTTTGGTGGGAAAATGTGAATTTGAAAAGTGTGCATTATTTTCATTTCAAACCAATTCCATTTGCCTCAAAACGATTTTAAGACTTGTTTCAAGTGCAATTCGCACTGTTCCATTGCCTAGCATGTGCATGAGGGTATTTTGGCCAAATTGCATAAATTATTCCATTTCACTAATCCTTGGGTTTTTGGCTAAACATGTTTAATCAGCATCATTAGCAGAGGGTATAAAGTGATAATCATAACAGAAATTCACAGGAACAACTTCACAAACTCAGATCTAAAATTTTCATCTCAAATTCTCTCAACTTTTTTTCATCAATTTTCTTCATCTCTTTTGCTTTGCTTTCAATCTGTTCATCATCTACAGCCATAGTGGAAGTGAATTGAAGCTGGATCTTGAAGAATTCTGCAGAATTGATGGACTGTTGAACATTGCATCATCCATGGCAACTGGAATTTTTGGACGAATCAAGCACAACTGAGCTACACTTCATCATCCATTCATTCATCTGAGCTTAGGAGAACATCTGTTTTTACATTCCAAGCCTTGAATCCAGCAAATTAGCTTCTGCATCTTCATTGAGGTTAGATTTCGATGCTTATAATTCTTGAAATTGTTTGATGCATCTTGTAGATCTTGGAATGTAGGTCATGATGAACTTTAGATCTCTTAAAACCATGCGATATTGAAGTTGTTATGTTGATTTGAATGTTGATATGTGAAACTTCCTCTGCTCGATCCGTTTAATATAGTTTGAATTAAATGAGATGGATGCTGGATTAGTGATGTGTGTTGAATGATGAATCGAATGATGTATGTTTCATGAATTTCTGTGCACATGTGTTCTTGAGATGATGAATGATGATGAACACGTTGAAGGCTAGGGTTTCAGTTTTCCAGAATTTGTTTGATCCTCATAAACCTGGCCTGCATGCGTTTTGTTGTTTCTGCGCCATGTACTGGACCATGTGTCAATTTCTGATTGGCCTGCGTTTCATTTAAATGAAACGCGGCGTTTTGGACCTGGCGCCATTTTCAAATGCATGCGCGGTTCGATTCCGGTTCCTAGCATTTTCCAAAACTGCCTTGTATTTTAATTCATTTCATCATACATGATCATGTTACTTCATTCATGCATTTTTTTCTCTTCATTCAAAAATTCATAACTCTCAAAATGTTGGTCCAATTCACATGAGATTTTTTGTGCAATGTTCCTTGTAATGTCTACTTTTTTATGGATATTTTTCCAAGATTTGTGCACGGTTGAAATTGTTTTTAGCCTAGGGTTTGTTCATGTATGTCATTCCTTGCACATTGCTTGCCATTTCTTTTATGAAATCATGATGCTTGATCTAATGAAGTTGAAAATTTACATGCATAAACTAGACTCATTCCTGGTCATTTTGGTATGTGGTTTGAAATTTTTGCATTTCTGGTTTGTGAGATATGATATGATCATTGGAGGTGTGACAATGTGTGTCACACCATTTCTTGTCCAAATTGCTGATTTTATTTACCATGCCATATGAACTTCAATTAATCTGATTTTTTGCATGTTGATTCTTTTGGATGTTAAGTTTGATCATGATTTTTTGTGGATATTTGAGGGCATTTCCAATTTGTTTGAGATTTTCTTTGCTGATTGGTCAAGATTGGACTTTTGTTGAGTGTTGAATTTAGATGATTTGTGAAATTCTTGATGTTTATTGGATGAACTTGAAATTTTGCACATGTGTTATAGACACTTTGAAGTTTGCTATGGCTTTGGTTTGATTCATTTATCATGTGTAGATTCTGTTTTGTGCTTGTGTGAATTTGATGCATCAATTTGTGCTTCCTTTGAGCTTGTTTTTCCTTTCCTTGACTTGATGATTTTATTTGACATGCTTCCACTTATCCAAATGACTTGAGTTTTGGTGTGATGATCCAATGATGAATGTTGTTTAGCCATGATTTTTCTTGGGATTTATTGAGCCATTCTTGATTTGACATGAATTGATTCATTCTGTTTGGTTCTATGAGCTTTCAATTTACATGCTTTGTACCAAATGCTTTATGAAATGAAATTGGTTGATGCTTTTGATATGAGACCACTTGGATGATGTTCTTAATTCATTAATCTTGATTCTTGTTAATTTTCATGTTCTGTTTTAAATTTTTTTCGTCATCTTTGACCCTAGGCTTTGGCCTAAGGGTTTGCCTCTCATGTTTGAAGCTTTGTTTTAGGTTGCACATGCAAGTTACACAATTGATGATGCCTCATCTTGAGAGCATTTGATATTTGCTTTTGATTACTAATGTGTGTTTTGTAGGTTGAAGTTGATTCAATTGGGATTGACTTGTGGCTTATGCCTTTGCCTATATTAGTTATCTGTTGCATTAACTGTTGGTTGATTGTCTGTATTGTATACTGATTGTGTTGGATTGTTTTCAGGTGCCTTAGTTGCTATAGTTCCTTTGTGAACTTGCTTTTTCTTTGCTTGATAGCTTAAGAATTGAGGTATAACATCTCTTCTTCATGTAGTCTGGAAGACCTGGTCTGTTACTTGGCTAGGCACCTGTCTGAAGTCCTCCTTAAGAGGCAATGTTTGTGATTGTTTATCTTTGTCCCCAAGCAGGAAAAGTCGTTTTGATAAGGCAATTGGTAGGTAAAAGAGATGTGTAGTCCATCTCCTACTATTCTGTGTGTCTTCCCTTTGCTCACATTACATGTTGTAGCATTGTGGATCCTAACCCAAGATCTATAGAGTCATTAACTTGTGGAGAGAGTTCCAACTTTCTGAACTCCCACACCTTCTGATATTCAATGCTCTCCCTGACCAGGGATAAGAGCAATGAGGCACACCCCTCATATCCTTTCATCTGCTTCACCTTAACTCTCAATGTTAAGGTTAAGAGCACCACTTACCCCATTCCAGTTGACTTTAAAGTCTAACCCTTGCTTGAGCCTAATTACTTGTATATAGAGTGTGCTAATTGACTTTGTTTGATTGATTGCTTGATTCATTTGTACATGTTTGATTGTTTGCCTTTGTTCATTTATCATCATTAATTGTTCATTATTGCATGATCATCATTTCATATCTGTGTGACTTGTTTGAGTTTGCCCATTGAGGAATCAACAGTAAGTCCATTCATTGGCCATTGTTCCTATGATTTGGAAGGGATTGAGTGTAAGACCATTTCATTGGCCACTTATGTCCTCTTTGCTTATTGCTTGTGTTTGTTTGTTGTATGTGAGGATTCAATTGTAAGCCCATGTTGTTGGCATTTGTATTCCTATGATCATCCTTTGGAGATTAGAGGAAGCCCAGATAGATTGGCATCTGATATCCATGTTTTGTGTTTGCTTTGTGAGATTGGAGTAAGTCCATTTATTGGCATCTGGTATCATTGTTTTGTTTTAGGAGATTGGTGTAAATCCATTGATTGGTATCCGGTATCCGCTTTTGTTTTATGAGATTGGAATAAGTCCATTTATTGGCATCCGATATCATTGTTTTGTTTTAGGAGATTGGTGTAAATCCATTGATTGGTATCCGGTATCCGCCTTTGTTTGTGAGATTGGTATAAGTCCATTGATGGCATCCGGTATCACCTTGCTTTTTATTTGCTTACTTGCTTTGTTGCCTCATTCCAAAGGACACACTTGAATCATCTTCTATATGATTTCAAGAGGTGAACTTCTAGGAAGTTTTACACTCCTTCATCCACACCCTTTTTTTTTCAAAACCCCTTTTCACTTATTGACTTTTAAAACTTGTAAATACATGTTGTGCAAACATTCTCATCTCTTTTCAAATTAGAAACCTGGACCTTAAGTCCTTGACTTTTCAAACTTCATTTCATAACACTTCTTTCTGAATTGAATCTTAATCATACTTTGACCATCCTTTTGTGAATACTCATAATCAATTAACTTCACCCATTCAATTGTTTTGTGGCTTTGTCCATTGTTGATATGTTTTCATACATTAGCCATAGGTTTCAATTCTCATAGTGGTTGATGTAAATCTCACCACATCCTTAGTGAGTTGATTGTAAGTCTTCCATACTTATTAGAGGGTTAACCACTCACTAGTATGTTGAAGCTATCCTCGCATGGTGGATTGTTGGTATTGGTTGAGTTTTCTACCGTTGAGAATGAAAAGCCTTAGTGCTCTTGTTTTAAAATGAACCCACTGATATTTTGGAAATCTTTTAGCCGAACTACGGCGTTTTGATCCTTTACCTTTGTATGGAAAGGTACGTAGGCAACGGGTTCATCCGTTCAAACACAAAAATAATAAAATTGTACATTCTTTTCTCATCATCCCATTCATGTTTGCACAATATGTCATAAACAAATAAACACTTTCATTCAACAAGTGTGAAAAGGGCTCCCTAGGAGTACCTAGGACGTTTTGGGTGCCTAACACCTTCCCATTGCGTAATTTACCCCTTACCCAGATTCTCTGATCTTTTCATTAGTTTTCTATGTGTAAAACTTCTTAGGCTTTTGTTCGCTTTTTAGCCAATCCTTTGGATAAATAAAAGTGTGGTGGCGACTCGATTCTTTGTATGCTTTGCTTATGGTTTAATCAATAAATCATACAGCGACGAATACACCGCTACAGAAAAGTGGCGACTCTGCTGGGGATCAGAGGACCTGAATAATTTCATCATACCGGGTGGTGTCTGCCACAATTGGTTCCCTGTAGATGTTCCTCTAGGAGCTTGTTTTAAACCGTACAATGATTTCTTGTGTTTAAAAACGTGTTCTAGACATTTAGAGTTTTCAAAACCTGGAGGTTGATTGACATAAACTTCTTCTGATATATAACCATTAAGAAATGCACTATTGACATCCACTTGATATAGTTTGGTAGAATGATTTACATAAAATGAAACAAGTAAACGAATAGATTCTAACCTGGCGATTGTGGCAAAGGTTTCGTTGTAGTCAATGCCTTCTTGTTGATTGTACCCTTGTGCCACCAATCGAGCTTTATTTCTGACAACTTCTCCTTTTTCGTTCAGTTTGTTTCTGAACCCCCATCTGGCTCCAATAATGTGAGTTCCTTTAGGCTTTGGAACAAGATCCGATACGTCATTCTTTGAGAATTGATCTAGATCTTCTTTCATAGCTAGAACTCAATCGTTGTCTTGAAGTGCCTCATCACAGGAAGTAGGCTCAATCAGAGATACTAGTCCTAAAGGGATTTCTTCAGGTACCTTGAATGTTGACCTAGTTCTGACAGGTTCATCCTTGTTTCCCAGAATCAAATCTTCAGAGATGTTGGGGCGGCTTCTTGATTTCTTCTAGATAGTTGAGGCTTCAGTTGCATCTGGACTTTGTTTATCAGGTAGAGGCTTTGGTCTTTTCGTCAGAACCTGCAAGAGTAATCTCCAGATCTGCAAGTTTCTCAACTAGCTTTGACTTTTCAGGGTCAAGCTTATCATCAAATCTAACATGGATTGATTCTTCCACAATTTTGGTTTTTATGTTGTATACTCTGTAGCCTTTAGAGCGTTCTAAGTATCCTAACATAATAACTTTTTGTGCTTTTGAATCAAACTTGTTCAGATGTTCTTTAGTATTCAGAATAAAGCAAGAGCATCCAAAAGAGTGAAAATAAGAAATGTTGGGTTTTCTTCCCTTACACAGTTCATAGGGAGTCTTCTCCAGAATAGGTCTTATAGAGATTCTATTCTGAATATAACACGTTGTATTTACTGCTTCAGCCCAAAAGTGCTTAGCCACATTTGTTTCATTGATCATGGTTCTGGCCATCTCTTGGAGTGTCCTATTCTTCCTTTCTACAACTACATTTTGTTGTGGAGTTCTAGGACATGACAAATCATGGGATATTCTATTAGAATCGAATTGTTCTTTAAAAAATTTATTTTCAAATTCTCCACCATGATCACTTCTGACTCTGATGATTTTGGAGTCAAATTCATTTTACACTTTGGAACAGAAGTTAGTGAATACAGAGTGAGACTCACTCTTGTGCTTTAGGAATTTTACCCATGTCCAACGACTAAAATCATCCATAATAACTAGTCCATCTTTCTTTCCATTGGCTGATGCTGTTTTAACAGGCCCAAACAGGTCAATGTGAAGAAGTTCCAGAGGCTTAGAGGTGGAAACAATATTTTTCTTTTTAAAAGATGTTTTGGAAAATTTCCCTTTCTAACATGTCTTACACAGAGTATCTGAAGACTACTTCAGCTTGGGTAGACCTCTGAGTAACTCGAGTTTATTTAGCTAAGAGAGTTTTCTCATGCTAATATGGCCCAAGTGTCTATGCCATACCCACTGCTCTTCATAAGCAGACATCAGACATTTTACATTTTCTTCTTTTAAGTCTGAAAGATTTATTTTGTAAATATTATTTTTCCTCTTGCCAGTGAATAGGATTGTTCCGTTGTTTTGATTAATTGCTTTACATGTTTTTTGATTGAAGATTACATCATAGCCGTTATCACTTAATTGACTTATTGATAACAAGTTATGCATTAATCCTTCTACATAGAGGACATCAGATATAGAGGGAAGAGTTCCATTACCAATAGTTCTGGAGCCTCTGATTCTTCCCTTCTGATTTCCTCTGAACCCTACAAAGCCCGCATCTTTAAGTTCCAGGCTTTGGAACATATACTTTCTTCCCGTCATGTGTCGCGAGCATCCAGAGTCCAGGTTGTCGCATCCGCAAAAAACAACCGGCGGGCTAAAACAAAACAAACAGAGTCGTCACCGTGCGTTATTTATCCCAAAGAGGGAAAGGAAACGCTCGAAGTAAACCTGGAAAAGACATGGTCTCGTGACCAAAGAGAGATGGGATCGGGAGTCGGTTATGCGAAGGGAAGGTATTAGCACCCCTACGCATCCGTCGTACTCGACGGGATCCATGCTCAAAAGAATAGAAGAAGGGTTGCTAAACACTGCTCAAAAGAATGCACACACACACTAGAACAAGAAACACAAATGGAAAGAGAGGGGAAAGGGCTCGCTAGGATATCGCATCCTATGCCTACGTATCTCATCTGGAATGAGAATCAGAGCTACCGTAGTTCGGCTCACGCACGCCAAACAAAACACACACCTAGGAAACCGACTGCCAATCGCTGGACCTACGTCAGACTCCACACAAAACGGCAAACATGGAAACCGAATGCCAATTGCTGGACTTACATCAGACTCCGAACCAACAAACACACACAGGAAACCAACTGCCAATCGCTGGACTTACGTCAGACTCCACACAAACAAGCACTAATAGGATACGGACGGCCAATCGCTGGTCTTACATCCATATCCTAACACACACAAGAAGGATGACAAACAAACAAGTTAATAGGGAGTCTGGAACTCGAGCCTAATAATTGTCAAGCAAACACACTCAAAAAAGAAAAGGGTGCCCGGAGAGATCTCGTACGATCTCCTGCCTACGTACCTCATCTGGTATGAGGATCAGGGCAACGTAGTTCCCCTTAACAGGGGAGAAACTTCTCCTAACCAGAGACTAGGAAATGACAAACTAAAAGGGAGCCTGACTCGAGCCTAATAGTTATCTGTAAGACCCCAATTTTGGCCCTAAGATCCCTCATGGCCCATATCATATCATACCATGGCCTCAAGGATCACTGCATGCCTTAGCTTTCCTCCTAGTGGGTTGGTTGCCTTGTGGGTTGATTCTTGATCACCAAGCATACTTTGAATTTGTATATCTTTGCTATTCATATGTTTATCATTCAAAAAGTACAAAAATATTGTCAGTCTAACCTTGTTGATTGCAGATGAAGCAATTAGGTCAAAGTCAGTCAACAGTCAGTCAAAGCAATGGATGGTGGCCATTCTTGCAGAATTTGGGCACCATGATCAATAATCAAGAGCTCATACATCTTATGACATCATTTGAAATCAAGGTCTCATGGAATTAGGGTTTGGAGTTCATCAGAAATGCTCCAGTCATCCAAAACCCTAGAAAAGTCAAACTTGGTCAACTATGGATTTAATCAGTGATTTGATGGATGGAATTGATTTGAAGGAGCTCATTCATGCTTGTATAAGCCTCATATATCATGTCAAACCTCATCATGGAAGAAAATCAAGTCAAACAGAAAATTTCCAGAAATAGAAAGTGGACCTGTAATTTCAACTGCCAAAAATAGAAACTTCTTGATCTTAAACTTACATCATGATACAAGCTCCAAATGAATTTTTGCCCAACATGAAAGTTGAAGATCTTGTTCTCCCATTTTCAAAAAGTCAAAGAACTCTCAAATCCCATGTGTGGTTGTCAAGATATGATCAATTCAAATTCAAAAATTTGTGAACTTCAAAGAGCCATAACTCATGAACCATAAGGCCAAATTTGGTGGGGTTTTTTCCTACAAACCACATTTTTCCTCCTCTTTCCAAAAATATAAATTTCATCCACCAAAACCTTGCCAATCAAAATGGCATTTTTGGCCCTATTTCATTTAAAAATCAAGTTTGACCAACCATTGACTTTTTGATCTATTGATTTTTTTCACACTTTGGCCAATTGGGAATGTTTGGAAACATCATTTGTGACTTGTCTAGAGCCCTAACTCATGCACATACCACCATTTTACTACCATTTTGGCACAAAGTTGCATAACTTGGTATTTTTGCAAATGGAAGCATAAGAGCAAAACAAGTACAACAATTCAAGAGCAGACCAAAAACAGCATAAGTAATGGTCATTTGCAGCATGCCAAAAAGCCCAATTCGTGCAGCTACACCCTCCATTTTTCACTTATGTGCAAATTAGCAAATTGGCAATTAGTGATTTTTGAACTAAGCTAGCTTAACACTCCCATTACCATTGCTAAACAGAAGTATAAGATGATGTTTTCTGCTCATTCCACAACCCTAGTGGCAGCTGCAGACTACAGGAAACTCCCATTCTCTCATCTTGCAATTTTGCACATTTGGGATTTCTGACCAACCCTTCAAAGAACCCGAGCAACCCATGATTCTTTCTTCACCTAGACAACATATTGAGCTCATTTTCACCATCAAAACTCAGCTGTAAACACACTCTTGCAACTGTCATTTTCAAGCACCTCCCATGGCATAATGGATTCAGAACTGAATTGCTGTGTTGCAAGCCAAAATTCCTCATTCATTCTTCATTTGAAAGCATAAAGGATAACTGCTGCAGGCATTAAGGACCAAACAACTGCAGAATCTTCCACTGCTCTTCATATTGGTTGGTTTTCGACTCTTTCATTTTCCAAATCCATGCTATGCTTTGTGTATTTCCTATATTGCTGAGCATTATGAAATTTGTATCATGCTAAATGATCCACCATGCTGTGAGAAAATCGAATTTCATTGTTTATGCTCAAATGCGTTTTAGCTCGATTTGGTTTGTTTAAGCTGATTTCATGAAATCTATTACTGAAATGATGATGTACATGACTTGATGTTTCGATTGGTGTACCTATCTTTGATTTCTGGGCATATTGTTTTTATGATTAGATGTTGATGATGAAGATCATACTGCCATGATAAACCCTAGATAGTTTTCCAGAAATTCACATGAATGTGTTGGTTTACTATTGCTTTAGTTGTATGAAAGTCAATACCATGCTATTGTGTGATGCCTGTTAGAATGTTGGTCTGTTGGTGTTGGCTGCATGATGCCCTGCTATTATATTAAAACCATTAAACCTGCCCAGAATATCTCCATGAACTGTGTCTGTTGTTTCTGTTTGATGCCATTTGAGGATGATGTTTAGTTGCCAGGCTGATTGGGCCTCTTGGCTGGAATTAATTTTCTCATGATGTTGGTCATATGAACATGAACTGCTGTACAAACCATAAAGAATGTCTGCCCAGATTTCTTCCTGAATCATGTTTGGATTTACTGTTTGTATGTTGTTGCATGAATCTTATTGTCTCGTTGCCATGATGCTTGTAAAGTTATGATTGTTGTTCATGATGATTGCTTGAGCAAGATGTTTGCTGCATTTCCAAACCCTAGATTGTATGACCATTCCCAGAATCATGAGCTTCGATTGGCTGTTGTTGTTGTTTGCCCTGCAGGTGTACTGTTCCATTGGCCATCAGCCAATGAGATTATTTCGTGGCCCTGGCTTAAACGCTGTGTTTTGATAAATGAAAGCCAAAATTACAAAATTGCCATGCTGACCCTTGTTTGACCATGCTTTTGTTCATGTTTTGTTCCAATTATATCTCAACTTCCATAATTCATATTTAATTCATTTCAACTCCAAAAAATATGAAACTTTTTCCATCATGTTCATGAATGTGTCTAGTATTTAATTATGATTTTTAATTATTTTTTGGCTGACTGGATTTTAATTGGCATGAAGTTTCTTAACATGTATGCACATTTGACACCCTTTGCCATTTCAATTGTGAAATACTCATGATGTATACATTGCCCCTGAAACCTTTTGTAGTGAAACTAGACTCATTCATCTTCATTTTGGTATAAAGTTTGTGCATTTATCATATGTGGTGTGTGAGCTTTGATTTTTTGAAGTTAGGTGTTACATTTGGTGTCACACCATGAATGTGCATTTTCCCAATTTTGGTTGACATGCTTCCTTACATCCAAATGGCCCCAAATTTTGCATGATCCCTCCCTTTCATGTCTAGTTCATATGTGAATTTTCTTGGAATTAATTGTGCTGTTTTCCATTTGATTGTGAATTTTCTTCCCTGCCTAGTCAAATGTTGACTTTTTGTGCTACATGTTGCCAAATCCTTTTGGGAAATTCTCATACCATATTGTATGATCATGAAATTTCATATGTGCATACTAGACATCTTGAGCTTTGCATTGGTGTTAATCTCATTCATTTCTCATCTGTTTTCAATTTGATATGATTTTTTGAAGTTGACCCATGTTTGTTGACTTTCATTATGCATGCTTGAATTTGGTTTGACTTCATGATTTTAATTGACTGCCTTCCTCTCATCCAAATGCATTGAAATTTGACATGCTTGCCATGCTAGATGTTAGGATTGAATGTGATTTATTTGTTGATTTTTGAGATTGTTTGGGTTGACTTTTGAATGAAGTCTTGCTGTTGACCTATTTGTGCTTCTTATTGCCATGCTTTGCATTCTTTTGTGCATAAAATGACATTGATGCATGATTTGACTATGAACCCAATTGTGATTGCTTACTAAATGTTTGACCTTGACTTTGGTTGACTTTTCTTTGCTGTTTGACCTTTTCTTTCATCTTTGACCCTAGGCTAGTCCTAGTGGTCTTTTGAGCTTACAATTGAGCTATTGTTTCAGGTTAAGCACCAATGCCTCAAAGGTCATTCAAATTTGATTGAGTCGGATCATATATATTGTGCTAACCCTTGTTTTGTAGGTGTGACTCATATGAGTTTGGCTTTGTGCCTTGGCACCTCTGTTTATGGTTGACTGTTGTTTATCCATTTCTTTTGGTTTGAACTGTTGACTTGTTTACTAATAAGTTTGACTTTTTCAGGTACTTTAGTTGCTTAAGTTCTTTGAACTTGCTTGCTTTGCTATTTAGCATTTGCTTTGAGGTATAAACCTTTCTTCTTCATGTAGTCTGGAGACCCGGTCTGTTATTTGACCGGGAAAACTGTCTGAAGTCCTCCTTAAGAGGCAATGCCTGTGTGTGTTTAAAATTGTCCCAAGCAGGAAAAGTCCTTCAAGTAAGGCAATTGGTGGAAGGTAGGGATAAGTAATCTATCCCCCACTATTCAGTGTGTCCTCTCTTTGCTCCCATTACATGGTTGAAGCATTGAGATAAAAACCCAAGATCTAATCGAGTCAATAATGTGGAGAGAGTTCCTACTTTCTGAACTCCCACACTTTCTAATGCTCTCCCTGATCAGGGATAGAAGCAATGAGGCACACCCCTCATCTCCTTTTCATCTGCTTCACCTTAGCCTCTCAATGGCAAGGTTAAGAGCGACTCTTACCCATTACAGTGGACTTTCATAGTCAAACCCTCTTGTATGAGCCCCCCCCCCTTGTTTTGGCTATAGAGTGTGCTGTTTGATATTCATTGATTGACTGATTGCTTCATATGCACTTGCTTGCTTGTATGTTATGCATTTATCATCATCATCAATTGCCATTAATGCATGATCATCTCACTTGCTTTTGTGATGCCATCATTTGTTGTTTGCCCATTGAGGACAATTGTAAGTCCATTGCTTTGGCATTTGCTCCTATGATATGGAAGGATAGAGTGTAAGACCTCATTGGTCACTCCTATCTTCTGTCATTGCTCTGTTTGTATGTGAGGATACAGTTATAAGTCCCGGTAAGTTGGCCTCTGTTATCCTGTGATCATAATTTGTTCTATCTGTTTGTATGTGAGGTTGCAATTATAAGTCCCTGTAAGTTGGCATTTGCATTCCTGTGATCATATTGTTGCTTTTGTTCTTGTATGTGAGGATCCATTGTAAGTCCCTGTAATGTGGCATTGGATTTCCTAGGACCATACTGTGGAGTTAACCTAAGTCCAGATAGATTGGCAGTTAATTTCCATGTTTCATTTTTGTTTTCTTCTGAGGAGATTAGTGTAAGTCCATAGAGTGGCTTCTGATATCCTGTTTTGTTTTAGGAGATTGGTATAAGACCAGTGATTGGCATCCGGTATCCGTCTTTCTTTGCTTTGTTTGTTTATTATTATCCATTGCTATTCCAAAGGACACACTTGAATCATCTTCCATATGATTTCAAGAAGTGAACCTTCTAAGAAGTTTTACAACCCATCCTCATCCATTCATCATTCATTATGTCCTAAACCTTTTTCACACTTTATCTTTCAAACTTGACATAAGTGTTGTGCAAACATCTTCATGTTTTCAAACTAAAAACCTGGACTCAAGTCCTTGACTTTTTTCAAACTCCATTTCATAATACTTATTTGAATTGATCTTAATTATACTTTGACTCCATTTTCATAATCATAATCAGTAACTTCACTCATTCACTTGTTTTGGCTTTGTCCATTAATCCTTTCATACATGAGCTATAGGTTTGATTTATCTTAGTGGTTGATGTTAATCTCACCTTCTGTCTTTAGTGATTGAATTGTAAGTCTTCCTTGCCTATTATAGGGTTAACCCCTCCCTGGCAAGTTGAAGCTGTTCTCACATGGTGGACGTTGTTGTTTGTATAAGGTTGAGTTTTCTCCCGTGGATAACGTAGGACCTAGGGTTTGTGTTTAAAATTGAACCTAACCCACTTTTGGAAATCTTTTAGCCGAACTACGGCGTTTTGATCCTTACCTTTGATGGAAGGTACGTAGGCAGCGGGTTTATCCGTTCAAACCCAATAAAAATTGTATATTCTTTTCTCACCATCCCAATCATGTTTGCACAATCTTTATGTCATAATAAATAACAATTTAGTACAACAAGTGTGAAAAGGGCTCCCTAGGAGTACCTAGGACGTAGTGGGTGCCTAACACCTTCCCATTGCGTAATTTACCCCTTACCCAGAATCTCTGATCTTTTTATTAGTTTTCTACGTGTAAAACTTCTTAGGCTTTTGTTCGCTTTTTAGCCAGTCCTTTGGATAAATAAAAGTGCGGTGGCGACTCGAAATTTCAATGTATCTCTTGCTTATGATTTAATCAATAGATCATATAGCGACGAATACACCGCTACAGAAAAGTGGCGACTCTGCTGGGGATAGAACATCCTTGGTTGTATTGCCTACTTTTCACCCTTGTTGTGCTATATTGTTATTCTTTATTTGACATATTTTTGTACAATTTGGGATCACTGTATTGATTGTAATGTGTGAATTGCTTGATATACGTTTGCTGTTTGCTTTGGTGATCTGTGAGATGGGTTCTATACCCGAACTCGAGTGCACTCTAGGATAGGAGAATGGCATAGTCTTGTCGACTGGTGTGGAGTAGTCCTTAGCCAGTTGACTTGCGAGCCCATTCACTTGGTGGAGGTCATGTTGAACTAATAATGTCACACAAGTTATTTGTGGTTAGGCATTATTCTTTCAATCATGTGCCGCAGAAGCCAAGGACCTTAGTTTACCAAACCCATCTTGGCCTATTTTTAGGAACGTAGTGCGGAGGTCGTTCAGATGTCAGTTCTGAGGCGATTGTTACGCGATACTACACTCATAAGAGTTTCTCTTGAGAATATTCTTGGAATACGAGTATTCGTTCCTCCGATAATATTCGAAAGATGGAACGATGATTATGGGAACCTCTGATAGAACATGTCTGGCAGGTTTAAACCCTAGTACACTCCCTTTGGGTGGTCCTTAACCGAGACTCCATGCTCGTGACTCTCAACAAACCCGTGATTCGTGGTTGAGTCGTTCAAACATTGTTAATATCAATGGATCCCGGATCAGGTGTAAAACCTAAATCCATCAAAGCGGCTGGTTGATATTAAGAATGTCTGAACCGGTTCATGTACCGTTAATATCAATGGAACTTGGGTGTCGATAAGGTGAAAACCTAAATCCACCAAAATGGATGATTGATATTAGGGATACATAGAGCTTTCCCACAACCTTTGTTTGGTGTGCTTTGTTTGATCCTTGAGTGTGTTTGTTGCATTCATGCATTCACGCATTCATCCGCATTCATGTCATCAAAAAAGAAAATTTTCAAGGAACTTAAAGGGTGTATTTGCAAAATTTTCAGACATGGAAAGACCAAAGAGGTATACAAAGAAGTACAGCTTCAAGCAGCCTGATGTAAAAGAGTTAAGGAATCTGACATCATATGTATTAGATCCCTTGGGTTTCAAAGCTCGCTATGGGAAGCTTCTACCTCTGTTCACTACTCAAGTGGATGAGGGATTGATGAGCACTCTTGCTCAGTTCTATGATCCGCTCTATCATTGCTTCTTATTTCCGGACTTCCAGCTGTTGCCGACTTTGGAAGAATACTCTCACCTTATTGGGATTCCGATTCTGGATCAAGTGCCGTTCAGTGGCCTGGAGAGTATTCCATCTGCTCGAGAGATTTCCAGCTTGTTGCACATAGATGAAGACCTGATTAGAGCTAATCTGACTACCAAAGGCGGAATTCAGGGTTTTCCTTCCGAGTTCCTCATTGCCCAAGCTACCTTTTATGGGAAGGCCATGAGTGAGGATGCCTTTGAGGCTCTATTCGTATTTCTCATCTATGGATTGGTGCTGTTTCCCAACTTCGACAAGTTCGTGGACATGAACGCCATTAGGATCTTTTCAGTTCTTAATCCAGTTCCGACTTTGTTGGGTGATGCGTATGTCTCCTTGCATCTGAGGAATATGAAGAATGGAGGAGTCATTGTCTGCTGTTTACCCCTGCTGTACAAGTGGTTTATTTCGCACTTGCCTCAGACAGTCGCTTTCAAGGAGAACAAGGGATGTCTACGGTGGTCCCAGAGACTTATGTCTCTCACCAATGATGATATCACCTGGTATGATCGTGTGTATGACACCGTTCAGATCATCGATTCTTGTGGTGAATTCCCCAATGTGCCTCTTCTTGGTACATGTGGTGGGATCAGCTACAACCATACGCTTGCACGTCGTCAGCTTGGGTTCCCCCTAAAGGATAAACCCCATAACATTCTGTTAGAAGGTGTATTCTTTCAGGAGGGTAAAGATCCCCGAGGCCTGAAATCCAGATTTGTCCGCGCTTGGCGCAATATTCGCAAAAAGAGTAGGAATGAATTGGGTCCGAAGAACTGCATTGCTTTGGAGCCGTACACCTCTTGGGTCAGACAGAGGGCTGCTACCTACCTGATGCCGTATGATTATCCAAGACCTACACTGTTGGATGTGGCTGGGCCTTCAACCCTCCCTACCCAACGTGTAGAGGAGTTGAGAGAGGAGGACCTTTCGCGTGCCTGGATCCGTGAGAGGGAGGAATTGCTGCAGCAGCTCAAGGAGAAGGATGCTATGATTGAATTTCTCGAGCACCGAGTGATCGACGATCCGAACGACACTTGGACTTCTCTGCTTCCTCAGTCTTCCAAGTTCTGGAAGAGGAAGTATGATCGACTTGCGAAGGAGAAAGCTGATATGGAGGCTGCCTATGAGAGAGAGATCAAGAAGTTGTGCACTTCTCGTCTTCCAGCGTCCCGAGCTAATAGGGATCCATAGGATGTCATTTACCTTTCCTCTTTGTAAAATTTGAATCAAAAATGCTGTACTTCTTTGTTTCAATATATTTGAATGAAATATTTTCCATGAGCAATTAAAATGTTTAAATATTCAAAATATTGCAAACAATACCCTGAGGGTTCCTTGAAAACAAAGCATTTGCACAAGCATTTCATGCATCATTCTTGCATAAACAGGTACCCCTTTGTTTTCTGGTCTTCCGGTTCTAACCTTTGCTCTTCATTTATTTTGAAGACAAGCTGACTCACCGGTATTATACAAGAGTCAACTCGGCCAGAATCATGGAGCAGTTGGAACAAGAGAACCAAAGTCTGAGAGATGAGGTCGCCAGACTTGGCGCTTTGATGGAGCAACTTCTCGCTGCCCAGAATCAGCCTGCCCAACAGCCAGCAACTCCGGTTCAGCGGACTGTTATTTCAGAAGTGGCTACATCAACGGTGCCTGTTAGTGCCCATCAGCCCAATGCCATGCCTCCCGGTTTTCCTTGGGGGATGCCTCCAGGCTTTATGCCTGATCTGCCAGCTCCTACCTTTGCTCAAATGCCGGCATCTAGCCCGGTCCCTATTCCCGTTCCTCCTGTCGTGCATACCATGCCTAGGGTAGACGACACCATCTATCACTCTGAAGCTTCTGAGGGCTCAGATGTTCACGAGAAAATGGATGCAATGAACGATCAATTCCTCGAGCTGAGAAAGGAATTGAGGACTCTCAGAGGTAAAGATCTCTTCGGCAAGTCAGCAGCCGAACTCTGCCTGGTTCCCGGTGTGAAGATACCTGTTAAGTTCAAGGTCCCAGACTTTGAAAAATATAAAGGGAACACTTGTCCTTTGGCACACTTGGTCATGTATGCCAGGAAGATGTCCACGCAGACCGACAACGATCAACTCTTGATCCACTACTTCCAAGACAGTTTGTCTGGTGCTGCTCTCCGTTGGTACATGAGTCTGGACAGTGCCAACATCCGCTCTTTCAACGATCTTGGCGAAGCTTTCGTCAAGCAATATAAATACAACGTTGACATGGCGCCTGACAGAGATCAACTCAGGTCTATGTCACAAAAGGACAAGGAATCGTTCAAAGAGTACGCCCAGAGATGGCGTGAGCTGGCAGCTCAAATCACTCCACCATTAGAAGAGAAAGAGATGACCAAGATCTTTCTGAAGACTCTTGGGTCATTTTACTATGAGAGAATGGTGGCCAGCGCTCCCTCTGATTTCACCGAGATGGTGAACATGGGGATGCGTCTGGAAGAAGGCGTCCATGAAGGACGGTTGGCTAAAGATGATGGTTCTTCCTCTAAGCGATATGGAGCGTTTAAGAGGAAAGAAGGTGAAGCGCATGCTGTGCAGTCTTAGCCGAAGCACCGAAGACCCTCTGTTCAGAGGAAGCCTGCACATCGTGCCGGACATCAGCACCAGGTGGCTCATGTAGCGCCTGTATTCAAGGATAACGCTCAACAGTATCAGCATCAGCAGCAATATCCACAACCGCAATACCAACAGCAACAGCAGCGTCCACAGCAACAGGCTTACCAGCCTCGTGGAAGTACAACCAACCAAGCTAACATGAATTATGATAGGAAGAAGATCAGCTTCGATCCAATTCCTATGACATATGCCGAGCTTTATCCCTCCTTGTTAGAGAGGAAATTGGTTTCTCCCAGGGATCCTCCTGCTATTCCTGCCAATCCGCAATGGTGGTACAAACCAGACCAGCATTGTATCTATCATTCCGGTGCTCCGGGCCATAACGTTGAGAACTGTTTCCCGCTGAAGAACAAGGTTCAAGACCTTATGAGAAGCGGAATTCTGAGTTTTGAAGACTCCAATCCGAATGTCACCAGGAACCCATTGCCTTCGCATGGGAAATCTGTAAACATGATCCAGGAGGACCTTGGGAAGTACAAGGTTAAGTATGTCAGCCATGTCCGGCAGTCGTTGGTTGATTTACATAAGATGCTGTGTCGGTACAGCTATTTGGAGCATAACCACGACAAGTGCCGCGTCTGCTCGGTCAATCGCTTGGGTTGTGACCAAGTTCGTAAGGAACTTCAGAAGATGTTGAATGAAGGTACCATTGAGATTCTCCAGAATCGCAATGTTGATACAGTTGAACCTGAGGTAAATGTCATATCACCAGTGTTCAAGCTGCCAGAACCGGTTGTTATTCGCTATAATAGCAACAAGCCGAAGGCTTCCCCTGCTTTGATTATCAAACCAGCTGGCCCTGTGCCTTATTCATCTGATCGAGCGGTGCCATTCCGGTACAATCCTGTTGCTGTCCAAGATGGGGTTGAGATACCTTTGCCTTCAACTTCTGTGACTACTGTTGCTGATGTTAGTGGTTTGACCCGCAGTGGTCGTGTGTTTTCCGCACCTGCTAAAGCTCCTGCTGTTTCTTCTGAATCTGTTGAGCGCCCTGTGAGGACTGCTGTGAATGTTCAGAATCCGGCACTTGATGTTGCCAAACCCTCCTCATCTGTACAAAAGACTCCTGTTTCTTCAGGTAGCCCGAGCGGCATTGTTGATGAAGAATCTGATGAGATGCTGAGGCTCATCAGAAAGAGTGAGTACAATATTGTAGACCAGCTTCTACACACGCCATCCAAGATTTCCATTCTTTCTCTATTGCTGAATTCAGAACCTCATAGGGAGTCTCTGCAGAAGGTCTTGGATCTGGCGTACGTTGATCACGACGTCACCCTGGAACAATTTGATAGCATTGTTGCAAACATCACCGCTTGCAACACTTTGAGCTTTTGTGACGCTGATCTCCCTGAGGAGGGAAGAGACCACAACATGGCCTTACACATCTCTATGAATTGCAAATCTGATGCAATGTCCAATGTGTTGGTGGACACTGGATCATCTCTTAATGTATTGCCAAAATCCACACTCTCCAGATTGTCGTATCAAGGTCCTCCTATGAGGCAGAGTGGGGTTGTTGTAAAAGCTTTTGATGGGTCGCGCAAGACCGTGATTGGGGAAGTTGATCTCCCAATCAAGATAGGACCAAGTGATTTCCAGATCACTTTTCAAGTAATGGATATCCACCCATCATACAGCTTTCTCTTAGGCAGACCATGGATTCACGAGGCTGGCGCCGTGACATCCACTCTACACCAGAAGCTGAAGTTTGTCAAAAACAAGAAATTGGTTGTAGTAGGGGGAGAAAAGGCTCTCCTGGTCAGTCATCTGTCTTCTTTCTCGTACATTGATGCAGAGGATGAAGTTGGAACTCAGTTTCAAGCTTTATCTATTGATGAGCCAATCGAGAAGAAATCTCCTTCATTCACTTCCTACCGTGATGCGAAGCTGGCCATTGAATGTGGTGCAGTCGCTGGATTAGGGAAAGTGCTTGAACTTGAAGATAACCGATCCCGGGCTGGCATTGGCTATGGTTCTGGGGCATGCAATGAGCAAGGTCTGTTCACAAGTGGAGGATTCATCCATGCTGATCAACCTGCAGAAGAGGAAGCTGCTGTTATCATTGAAGAAGAAGATGCAGAAGACTTGAACAATTTTGTTATTCCTGGTGGTGTCTGCCACAATTGGGTCGCTGTGGATGTTCCTACAGTTATCCATAGATCAGAGTAATTGTTCACTTTGTTTAAAACCCTTCTCCCATGCCAAAAGGAGAAGTGATGACATTGTTGGCAAAGCATATATACAATGATATTTTCATTCAATTTTTGCATTGTTAAACATTTGTTTTTTCTTTGTTTTCACTTTTTGCTTTTCTTTATGAAATCAGTGATCACAAAAAACCATAAAAACAAAAATAAAAGCTATAAAAGCAACATTTTTCATCTGCATAATGATTTGCTTGTTTAAAATGCTGAAGTTTTTCTTAACCAAAATCATTATGCAGGTTGATCCTAAAACCCATTGAACACAATGATCCAACGCCATCTCCCAATTTTGAATTCCCTGTATTTGAGGCAGAGGAAGATGATGTTGAAGAGATTCCTGATGAGATCACCCGTCTCCTTGAGCACGAAGAGAAGATCATTCAGCCGCATCTCGAAGACTTGGAAACAGTCAACTTGGGGTCTGAAGATTGTGAGCGCCTGGTGAAGATTGTGGCACTTCTTGAAGAGTCTGTCAAAGAAGATTTGATCAGCTTGCTACGAGAATATTCAGATATCTTTGCTTGGTCCTATGAAGACATGTCGGGTTTAGATACAGATATTGTGCAACATTTCCTGCCTTTGAAGCCTGAGTGCGTGCCTGTGAAGCAGAAGCTCAGAAGAACTCATCCAGATATGGCAGTGAAGATCAAAGAGGAAGTTCAGAAGCAAATTGATGCGGGGTTTCTGGTGACTTCGACATATCCTCTATGGGTGGCCAACATTGTGCCTGTTCCTAAGAAGGACGGAAAAGTCCGTATGTGCGTTGATTACAGAGATTTGAACAAAGCTAGCCCAAAAGACGATTTTCCTCTACCACACATTGACATGTTGGTAGACAATACAGCTAAATTCAAAGTCTTTTCCTTTATGGACGGATTTTCCGGATATAATCAAATCAAGATGGCACCAGAGGATATGGAGAAGACAACATTCATCACACCTTGGGGAACATTCTGTTATCGAGTGATGCCCTTCGGTTTGAAGAACGCCGGAGCCACGTATCAACGAGCTATGACTACCTTGTTTCATGACATGATGCACAAGGAGATAGAAGTCTATGTTGATGATATGATTGCTAAGTCCCGAACGGAAGTTGAGCATATTGAGCATTTGTTGAAGCTTTTTCAGCGTTTGAGGAAATTCCAGCTTCGTCTGAATCCGAACAAATGTACTTTTGGAGTCCGTTCCGGCAAGTTGTTGGGTTTTGTGGTAAGTGAAAGAGGTATTGAGGTTGATCCTGCAAAGGTCAAAGCAATACAAGAGATGCCCGCACCCAAAACTGAGAAGCAAGTCCGAGGTTTTCTTGGCCGCTTGAACTACATTTCCAGATTTATATCCCACATGACTGCCACATGTGCGCCGATATTCAAGCTCCTCGGAAAGATCAGTCTCATGATTGGACCGAGGATTGCCAGAAAGCTTTCGACAGTATCAAAGATTATCTGTCTGAACCTCCAATTTTGTCTCCGCCTGTGGAAGGAAGACCTCTGATTATGTACTTAACAGTTCTTGAAGACTCGATGGGTTGTGTACTCGGTCAACAAGATGAATCAGGGAAGAAGGAGTTTGCTATTTACTACCTCAGTAAGAAGTTTACTGATTGTGAGTCTCGGTACTCTATGCTTGAGAAGACGTGCTGTGCTTTAGCTTGGGCTGCTAAGCGTTTGCGCCAGTACATGATAAATCATACAACTTGGTTGATATCCAGAATGGATCCAATTAAGTATATCTTCGAGAAGCCTGCTTTAACTGGGAGGATTGCCCGTTGGCAGATGTTGTTGTCTGAGTATGATATTGAGTATCGAGCTCAGAAAGCTATCAAAGGTAGTATCTTGGCTGACTACCTAGCGCACCAGCCAATTGAAGATCATCAGTCTGTTCAGTATGACTTCCCTGACGAGGAAATTCTGTATTTGAAGATGAAAGATTGCGATGAGCCTACACTTGATGAAGGTCCAGAACCTGGTTCCAGATGGACGATGGTGTTTGATGGCGTTGTTAATCAATATGGAAATGGAATTGGGGCAGTAATTGTTAATCCCCAGGGATCGCACATTCCATTTACAGCAAGGCTAACTTTCAAATGCACGAATAACATGGCGGAGTACGAAGCCTGTATTATGGGACTTGAAGAATGCATTGATTTAAGAATCAAGTATCTTGATGTCTATGGTGATTCAGCCTTGGTTGTCAATCAGATCAAGGGTGAGTGGGAGACGAATCAACCAGGTCTCATCCCATACAGAGATTATGCAAGACGGATTTCAACTTTCTTCACAGAAGTTGAATTTTATCATATTCCTCGAGAAGATAATCGGATGGCAGATGCTCTTGCAACGCTTGCTTCCATGATTGTAGTCAGATGGTGGAATGATGTTCCCAATATTACTGTGATGCGCTTGGATAGACCAGCTCACATATTTGCAATCGAAGACGTGAAAGATGACAAGCCTTGGTATTTTGATATCAAGAATTTCCTCCAGAACCAGGTCTACCCGCCTGGGGCATCTGTGAAAGATAGGAAAACTTTGAGAAGGTTGTCAGGCAGTTTCTACCTCAGTGGTGAAGTGCTGTATAAAAGAAATTTCGATATGGTTTTGCTCAGATGCGTGGATAGACACGAAGCAAACCTGTTGATGACTGAGATCCATGAGGGTTCATTTGGTACTCATTCCAATGGACATGCTATGGCTAAGAAAATGTTGAGAGCAGGCTACTATTGGCTGACAATGGAGTCTGACTGTTGCAAGTATGTGAAGAAATGTCACAAGTGTCAAATTTATGCGGATAAGATTCATATTCCTCCGACACTCCTGAATGTGATTTCATCACCATGGCCTTTCTCTATGTGGGGAATCGACATGATCGGCATGATTGAGCCGAAAGCGTCCAACGGACATCGGTTTATTCTCGTAGCAATTGATTACTTCACCAAATGGGTTGAAGCCGCGTCGTACGCGAATGTAACCAGACAGGTGGTTGTGAAGTTTATCAAGAACCAGCTGATTTGCCGTTATGGTGTGCCAGAGAGGATCATTACTGATAATGGATCCAATCTGAATAACAAGATGATGGATGAGTTGTGCGCTGAATTCAAGATTGCACACCATAATTCCTCTCCCTACAGACCTAAGATGAATGGGGCTGTTGAAGCTGCTAACAAGAATATCAAGAGAATTATCCAGAAGATGACTGTCACGTACAAAGATTGGCATGAGATGCTGCCATTTGCTTTGCATGGATATCGTACGTCTGTACGCACTTCAACAGGGGCAACCCCTTTCTCTCTTGTTTATGGCATGGAAGCCGTTCTCCCAGTAGAGGTGGAGATCCCATCAATGCGAGTCTTGATGGAAGCCAAGTTGACTGATGCTGAATGGGTTCAGAGTCGTTACGACCAGTTGAATTTAATCGAAGAGAAGCGTTTAACTGCCATGTGCCATGGTCAGTTATATCAACAGAGAATGAAGAAATCATTCGACAAGAAGGTCAAGCCTCGTGTGTTCCGAGAAAAGTGACCTTGTGCTCAAGAAAGTTTTGTCTTTCGCGCCCGATTCCAGGGGCAAGTGGACTCCAAACTACGAGGGTCCATATGTTGTTAAGAGAGCCTTTTCAGGCGGTGCTTTGATGCTTACAACAATGGATGGGGAGGATTTCACTCGTCCTGTGAATTCAGATGCAGTCAAGAGATACTTTGCCTAAAAAAAAAAAAAAAAAAAAAAAAAGTATATGCAAATGAAAAAAAAAAGAATGAAAAAACAGAATAGCTCGCTAAGTTGAAAACCCGAAAGGGCGGCTTAGGAAAAAAATGAGCGTCTCGGTGGAGAACCCGCAAGGGTAATCCAGGCAAAAATTAGAGACTTGAAAAAAAAGAGATATATTTGCATCCCGCTAGATTGAGTACCTCACTCTGGGGCAATCTAGGCAAAAATAAGGGATTTGGCAAGTAACTGCATCCTGACAAGACTTTCTGGTTCATCAGTCGTCATTTCGTCAGAAGATTCTCGATTCGTCGTCAACTGAAGCTTCGGATACATCGAGATTCAAATTGGTAGAGAAAGGATCATTATGTTCAATGTAGCCCTCTTCCAGTATATGTCACTGATTTCAAATTTGTACAGATCTATGGAGTCTTGCCATTTGCAGACTACCATTCTATCAAATCAATTGAGCTTTTTATCCAATTATTTGCGCTCTTATTTGTTTCAATTCAACAAATGTTTTGCATGTTTTAAATTGATAAAATGTCATTGTTTTAAAATCAAAATTTTCAAAATTTGTTGTTTTATACAAAGTGAACATTCACAAGATTGAAAGGATACTCAAGAATATCTCAGTGCTCTCCCGAGGGTGGCATGATTCCCAACAGGTAAGACATTTGTTCATATTCCTGGTTTGGTGGTATCTTCTTTCTTCAGGTCTTTGTTGAGGTTGTTCCTCAAACAAAGTTGTTGTTGGGGTTGTTCCCCAGTATAGTCGCGAGCAGAGTGTTGTTGAAGACTTCGTTCTCTCCAGCAGCAGTTTCCCCTAGCATGGGTGTTTTCTTGTAGAAGTTTCGGCGGTTGATGGTTTGTCACCTTGGTGCCCCGTCACTTTCTCCAGTGGGTCGTACGCCCCAGACTTTATTTGTCTCCTCAGCAGTCATGAGTATAACTGATTGATTGATACTCCCCTCGGAGTCGCGAGTAGAGCTGTTATTAATATCCCCACCAGGGTTGCAAGTGGAGTTGTTACCTCTTTTCCCCATGCAGTGTTGCCAGCAGGATTTGTCTGTTTCCTCAGCATGATCGCTTTCTTTTTGAAGACTCGGTAAGTCAGTGGTTTGATACCCGGTACTTTACCTTTTCCCCGGCGAAGTCGTCTGCGGAATTGTTGTCATCTCTCCATCAGAGTTATTCTCTCCAGCAGAGCAGGATTTATCTTCCTACTCCGTGATTGATTTGGGTTGACATCCCAGTATTTCAATCATCTTTTCCTCAGCTTAGTCTGCAGAATGTTCGTTGTGGCAGTTTCGCCTGTTGATTACTCTTTCAATCCCCAGTATGGTCGGATGATGGCTTTGACCTCCAGTGAACGGATTAATTTCCTGACTGTTTGTGATCCCCAGTAGAGTGGCTTATATTGCAGAATCTACTTGTTATGATCAGTTTGCTATGTATATTCTCCCCAAGTGGAGTGGTTCGTTGCAGAATATACTTGCTTGATCTGTCCTCCCTCAGTGGTTTGTCCCCAAGAGAGTAGCCGACAGTTTTCCCCAATAGAGTTGCTTGTGCAGTTACATTCTATTTGGATGATATCATTCTCCCTCAGTGGGTTGTTCCCCAGTGGAGTTATGTGGATTTGCTTCTACAGTAGTTCGTGCTTATGCAACGCACCCTTTGTTTCTCAGTTAACACTGGGATCCCCTGCAGATACTTTGGGACCTCTCTTGTTCCTCTACAGATTTGTCTTGGTGGCTGTTATGCCCGTTGTGACTTTCTGTACCCTGTTTGGTTTGTTTCCTAATATTTCTGATTCTCTGCTTTTTCAGCAGTACTTGCAGATCTTTGCTTTACAGCATGTGGATCTCCGCAGATTGGCTCTCCAGCTGGTTTTTCCCCTGGAAGTATAATACCGGACGTTTGGTTCCTGAACCTGTTTGTGTTAGAATTGTCTGTTTTGTCAGCATTCATCAAACATAAATCACGCATATTCATGCATATTCATAAAACATTCAGATAATCATGTTGCAGTTCTTGCCATATATCCTTTGTTTGTCGTGTCTCCTGCTGTGGTGATATAGATCTCTTTACAGATCTCCCCAAGCAGATGTCGGGTGTTATAAATCTCTCCATATAGAGTCAACCCCATAAGCAGAAAATGTCTGTCTTTTCTTCTGCAGTTCCCCACTGAGATATATCCTCGTGGATGACGGTTTCTTCTGTTTCCTCCCAACACATATATTGGGATGGACTTTCCTATTTGAGTTATATCCTCATTAGGACGTGTCTTGATTCAGTCTGTCTTTTCGGATCATTCCCGAATTGGCTATTTGTCAGATATCTTGTGCTTCCTAGTGGGTTGTTCCCCAGCGGAATGTGTTTTGGGCCTCTACCCTCATAACCGGTAGTTATAAGTCCTACTTTTCCTGGCTTTCTTGACAGAATTTGTGGTTATACACCTTTTTATTCTCCAGCCAGAGTTTTGGTTTTCTACCCGTATCCCGGTAGTTGTAAATCCTATTTTTCTGCTCTTCAGCAGTTTGTGGTTTGTTATAAACCCTATTTTGGTTTCCCGTGCGGATTTGTGATTTGTTCTATCCCTACGTGGAGTTGTTGGTCTTCTACCCCGTATTCGGTAGATGTAAACCCTAATTTTGTGGTTATCTTCATTCAATATTTGATGATGATTTTCCTTTGCTGGTATAAGTTGCTCAGATCAGCACTTATTCCCCAGCAAGTCTTTTGTGGATAATTGCCGTATGCTAGCAATTTTATCCCCAACGGGTCTTTTCACCGTATGCTAGTGATTTGTTCCCCGGATCATTGGTTGTTTACCAGTGCATCCCCAGCTAGTCCCTGTCGATAATTGCCGGATGCTTGCAAATTATCTTCAGCAGATCGCCTTTCATTTACCCTTCTGTTGGTAATGTCTGTCGCTCCTTTTGGTTGATTATCATTATATACCTAGTTTGGTATCCCGATGCCTTTCTTTTCGGTTGATTTATCCTTTATTAACCCAGTAACCGGTTGTGGATAGTCTTCCATGCGAGTATATTATTCACGGTCTGCCGGTAATGAATAATATATCTCATGCACTCTTCAGTCGAAGCCTTTTGTGTTTCCCCAGTCGAGTAAGATTCGTTTTTTCCCTTTGCGGAGTCGAATATTTCTTTGTTGTTGGATAATTGCCGGATGCTTGCAATTCATCCCTTTGAGTTGTCTTTCGTTTACCCGTATGCTTGGTATCGATTGTCTCTCTTTTTGGTTAGTCACCTATTATATACCCAGTAACCGGTATCTCTGGTGTCTTTTCCTTTCGAGTGTATTATTCACGGTCTGCCGGTAATGAATAATATATCTCATGCGCTCTTTAGTTGGAATCCTTTGTTGATTTTCCCCAACTGAGCAAGATTCGTATTCTTTGTAGAATCGAATATCCATCCTTTAACCAGTTTGTGTTTTGGATGATGAGTGTTTTGGAAGTGAAATCCAATTCACGTTTTCGGTAGATCACCTATTATATACCCAGTAACCGGTATCCCTGGTGTTTCTTACCATGCGAGTTTATTATCTACGTTCTGACGGTAATAGATAATATATCTCATGCGAGTATTCTTATCCACGGTCTGCCGGTAATGGATATTGTATCTCATGCACTCTTTGGGTTTGTGTCCCCAGTTGAGTAAGATTCGTTTTCCCGTTGTGGATTCGAATGTCCATCCTGTAAGTTGTTTTGCTTTTTCAAGCCCTCCTTTCGGATGATGAGTGTTTTGGAAGTGAAAACCAATTCACGTCTTCGGATTTTATCCTATAAACAACCCAGTAACCGGTTCAGGATAATTTTCCTTTCGAGTATATTATTCACGGTCTGCCGGTAATGAATAATATGTCTCATCTGAGTATTCTATCCACGTTCTGACGGTAATGGATATTATATCTCGTACGCTCTTGAGTCAATCTTTTGATTGTTTTTCCCTTCAGAGTAAGATTCATTTTCCTTGTGGAATTTAATGTCCATCCTATAAACAAGTTTGCTTTTCTAGCTCTCTTCAGGATGATGAGTGTATTGGAAGTGAAATCCAATTCACGCTTTGGTCGGTCACCTATTATATACCCAGTAACCGGTATCCTTGGTGTTCCTTCCTTCTCTGCTCCCTATTATGACCTCGGTCCCCCTGTGGAGTCAGATTTTCCTGAGTTTGTTACCCTTATGCCTGGTAACATCTCGTTTACTTTGGTGCTTCCTCAGTGAAGTTTTCTGTTGCTTCTCCCCAGGAGTCAGCTTGTGTCTCTCCAATGGATTTATTTTTCCTTTGGAATCCTTTTTCCCAGTGTGAGTCCTTCACTCCCCAGTGAGTTCTCCAGTCTGTTTTCTGTTATTTCCTAATCAGAGTCGTGTCTTGTTCACGTTGTGTTAGTTTTTATTATCCCCATAGAGTCTTGTTAGAGTCTCTGTTCCTGGTGAGTGTACTACTCCGATGGATCGTCTTTTCTTCTGTGTGAATCATATTCCCCATAGAATTTTGTCCTTTGCATGCATACATTTGCATCATGAGGTCTCTTAGGGACCAAAATTTGTCTCATTACTGTTATTTAAGTCCATTCTACCGCGTCGAGATGAAGATTTCTAAACTTCACTTCTCCGGCTAGAATGACCTTAAATAGGGGCATCTGTAAGACCCCAATTTTGGCCCTAAGATCCCTCATGGCCCATATCATATCATACCATGGCCTCAAGGATCACTGCATGCCTTAGCTTTCCTCCTAGTGGGTTGGTTGCCTTGTGGGTTGATTCTTGATCACCAAGCATACTTTGCATTTGTATATCTTTGCTATTCATATGTTTATCATTCAAAAAGTACAAAAATATTGTCAGTCTAACCTTGTTGATTGCAGATGAAGCAATTAGGTCAAAGTCAGTCAACAGTCAGTCAAAGCAATGGATGGTGGCCATTCTTGCAGAATTTGGGCACCATGATCAATAATCAAGAGCTCATACATCTTATGACATCATTTGAAATCAAGGTCTCATGGAATTAGGGTTTGGAGTTCATCAGAAATGCTCCAGTCATCCAAAACCCTAGAAAAGTCAAACTTGGTCAACTATGGATTTAATCAGTGATTTGATGGATGGAATTGATTTGAAGGAGCTCATTCATGCTTGTATAAGCCTCATATATCATGTCAAACCTCATCATGGAAGAAAATCAAGTCAAACAGAAAATTTCCAGAAATAGAAAGTGGACCTGTAATTTCAACTGCCAAAAATAGAAACTTCTTGATCTTAAACTTACATCATGATACAAGCTCCAAATGAATTTTTGCCCAACATGAAAGTTGAAGATCTTGTTCTCCCATTTTCAAAAAGTCCAAGAACTCTCAAATCCCATGTGTGGTTGTCAAGATATGATCAATTCAAATTCAAAAATTTGTGAACTTCAAAGAGCCATAACTCATGAACCATAAGGCCAAATTTGGTGGGGGTTTTTCCTACAAACCACATTTTTCCTCCTCTTTCCAAAAATATAAATTTCATCCACCAAAACCTTGCCAATCAAAATGGTATTTTTGGCCCTATTTCATTTAAAAATCAAGTTTGACCAACCATTGACTTTTTGATCTATTGATTTTTTTCACACTTTGGCCAATTGGGAATGTTTGGAAACATCATTTGTGACTTGTCTAGAGCCCTAACTCATGCACATACCACCATTTTACTACCATTTTGGCACAAAGTTGCATAACTTGGTATTTTTGCAAATGGAAGCATAAGAGCAAAACAAGTACAACAATTCAAGAGCAGACCAAAAACAGGATAAGTAATGGTCATTTGCAGCATGCCAAAAAGCCCAATTCGTGCAGCTACACCCTCCATTTTTCACTTATGTGCAAATTAGCAAATTGGCAATTAGTGATTTTTGAACTAAGCTAGCTTAACACTCCCATTACCATTGCTAAACAGAAGTATAAGATGATGTTTTCTGCTCATTCCACAACCCTAGTGGCAGCTGCAGACTACAGGAAACTCCCATTCTCTCATCTTGCAATTTTGCACATTTGGGATTTCTGACCAACCCTTCAAAGAACCCGAGCAACCCATGATTCTTTCTTCACCTAGACAACATATTGAGCTCATTTTCACCATCAAAACTCAGCTGTAAACACACTCTTGCAACTGTCATTTTCAAGCACCTCCCATGGCATAATGGATTCAGAACTGAATTGCTGTGTTGCAAGCCAAAATTCCTCATTCATTCTTCATTTGAAAGCATAAAGGATAACTGCTGCAGCCATTAAGGACCAAACAACTGCAGAATCTTCCACTGCTCTTCATATTGGTTGGTTTTCGACTCTTTCATTTTCCAAATCCATGCTATGCTTTGTGTATTTCCTATATTGCTGAGCATTATGAAATTTATATCATGCTAAATGATCCACCATGCTGTGAGAAAATCGAATTTCATTGTTTATGCTCAAATGCGTTTTAGCTCGATTTGGTTTGTTTAAGCTGATTTCATGAAATCTATTACTGAAATGTTGATGTACATGACTTGATGTTTCGATTGGTGTACCTATCTTTGATTTCTGGGCATATTGTTTTTATGATTAGATGTTGATGATGAAGATCATACTGCCATGATAAACCCTAGATAGTTTTCCAGAAATTCACATGAATGTGTTGGTTTACTATTGCTTTAGTTGTATGAAAGTCAATACCATGCTATTGTGTGATGCCTGTTAGAATGTTGGTCTGTTGGTGTTGGCTGCATGATGCCCTGCTATTATATTAAAACCATTAAACCTGCCCAGAATATCTCCATGAACTATGTCTGTTGTTTCTGTTTGATGCCATTTGAGGATGATGTTTAGTTGCCAGGCTGATTGGGCCTCTTGGCTGGAATTAATTTTCTCATGATGTTGGTCATATGAACATGAACTGCTGTACAAACCATAAAGAATGTCTGCCCAGATTTCTTCCTGAATCATGTTTGGATTTACTGTTTGTATGTTGTTGCATGAATCTTATTGTCTCGTTGCCATGATGCTTGTAAAGTTATGATTGTTGTTCATGATGATTGCTTGAGCAAGATGTTTGCTGCATTTCCAAACCCTAGATTGTATGACCATTCCCAGAATCATGAGCTTCGATTGGCTGTTGTTGTTGTTTGCCCTGCAGGTGTACTGTTCCATTGGCCATCAGCCAATGAGATTATTTCGTGGCCCTGGCTTAAACGCTGTGTTTTGATAAATGAAAGCCAAAATTACAAAATTGCCATGCTGACCCTTGTTTGACCATGCTTTTGTTCATGTTTTGTTCCAATTATGTCTCAACTTCCATAATTCATATTTAATTCATTTCAACTCCAAAAAATATGAAACTTTTTCCATCATGTTCATGAATGTGTCTAGTATTTAATTATGATTTTTAATTATTTTTTGGCTGACTGGATTTTAATTGGCATGAAGTTTCTTAACATGTATGCACATTTGACACCCTTTGCCATTTCAATTGTGAAATACTCATGATGTATCCATTGCCCCTGAAACTTTTTGTAGTGAAACTAGACTCATTCATCTTCATTTTGGTATAAAGTTTGTGCATTTATCATATGTGGTGTGTGAGCTTTGATTTTTTGAAGTTAGGTGTTACATTTGGTGTCACACCATGAATGTGCATTTTCCCAATTTTGGTTGACATGCTTCCTTACATCCAAATGGCCCCAAATTTTGCATGATCCCTCCCTTTCATGTCTAGTTCATATGTGAATTTTCTTGGAATTAATTGTGCTGTTTTCCATTTGATTGTGAATTTTCTTCCCTGCCTAGTCAAATGTTAACTTTTTGTGCTACATGTTGCCAAATCCTTTTGGGAAATTCTCATACCATATTGTATGATCATGAAATTTCATATGTGCATACTAGACATCTTGAGCTTTGCATTGGTGTTAATCTCATTCATTTCTCATCTGTTTTCAATTTGATATGATTTTTTGAAGTTGACCCATGTTTGTTGACTTTCATTATGCATGCTTGAATTTGGTTTGACTTCATGATTTTAATTGACTGCCTTCCTCTCATCCAAATGCATTGAAATTTGACATGCTTGCCATGCTAGATGTTAGGATTGAATGTGATTTATTTGTTGATTTTTGAGATTGTTTGGGTTGACTTTTGAATGAAGTCTTGCTGTTGACCTATTTGTGCTTCTTATTGCCATGCTTTGCATTCTTTTGTGCATAAAATGACATTGATGCATGATTTGACTATGAACCCAATTGTGATTGCTTACTAAATGTTTGACCTTGACTTTGGTTGACTTTTCTTTGTTGTTTGACCTTTTCTTTCATCTTTGACCCTAGGCTAGTCCTAGTGGTCTTTTGAGCTTACAATTGAGCTATTGTTTCAGGTTAAGCACCAATGCCTCAAAGGTCATTCAAATTTGATTGAGTCGGATCATATATATTGTGCTAACCCTTGTTTTGTAGGTGTGACTCATATGAGTTTGGCTTTGTGCCTTGGCACCTCTGTTTATGGTTGACTGTTGTTTATCCATTTCTTTTGGTTTGAACTGTTGACTTGTTTACTAATAAGTTTGACTTTTTCAGGTACTTTAGTTGCTTAAGTTCTTTGAACTTGCTTGCTTTGCTATTTAGCATTTGCTTTGAGGTATAAACCTTTCTTCTTCATGTAGTCTGGAGACCCGGTCTGTTATTTGACCGGGCAAACTGTCTGAAGTCCTCCTTAAGAGGCAATGCCTGTGTGTGTTTAAAATTGTCCCAAGCAGGAAAAGTCCTTCAAGTAAGGCAATTGGTGGAAGGTAGGGATAAGTAATCTATCCCCCACTATTCAGTGTGTCCTCTCTTTGCTCCCATTACATGGTTGAAGCATTGAGATAAAAACCCAAGATCTAATCGAGTCAATAATGTGGAGAGAGTTCCTACTTTCTGAACTCCCACACTTTCTAATGCTCTCCCTGATCAGGGATAGAAGCAATGAGGCACACCCCTCATCTCCTTTTCATCTGCTTCACCTTAGCCTCTCAATGGCAAGGTTAAGAGCGACTCTTACCCATTACAGTGGACTTTCATAGTCAAACCCTCTTGTATGAGCCCCCCCCCCCTTGTTTTGGCTATAGAGTGTGCTGTTTGATATTCATTGATTGACTGATTGCTTCATATGCACTTGCTTGCTTGTATGTTATGCATTTATCATCATCATCAATTGCCATTAATGCATGATCATCTCACTTGCTTTTGTGATGCCATCATTTGTTGTTTGCCCATTGAGGACAATTGTAAGTCCATTGCTTTGGCATTTGCTCCTATGATATGGAAGGATAGAGTGTAAGACCTCATTGGTCACTCCTATCTTCTGTCATTGCTCTGTTTGTATGTGAGGATACAGTTATAAGTCCCGGTAAGTTGGCCTCTGTTATCCTGTGATCATAATTTGTTCTATCTGTTTGTATGTGAGGTTGCAATTATAAGTCCCTGTAAGTTGGCATTTGCATTCCTGTGATCATATTGTTGCTTTTGTTCTTGTATGTGAGGATCCATTGTAAGTCCCTGTAATGTGGCATTGGATTTCCTAGGACCATACTGTGGAGTTAACCTAAGTCCAGATAGATTGGCAGTTAATTTCCATGTTTCATTTTTGTTTTCTTCTGAGGAGATTAGTGTAAGTCCATAGAGTGGCTTCTGATATCCTGTTTTGATTTAGGAGATTGGTATAAGACCAGTGATTGGCATCCGGTATCCGTCTTTCTTTGCTTTGTTTGTTTATTATTATCCATTGCTATTCCAAAGGACACACTTGAATCATCTTCCATATGATTTCAAGAAGTGAACCTTCTAAGAAGTTTTACAACCCATCCTCATCCATTCATCATTCATTATGTCCTAAACCTTTTTCACACTTTATCTTTTAAACTTGACATAAGTGTTGTGCAAACATCTTCATGTTTTCAAACTAAAAACCTGGACTCAAGTCCTTGACTTTTTTCAAACTCCATTTCATAATACTTATTTGAATTGATCTTAATTATACTTTGACTCCATTTTCATAATCATAATCAGTAACTTCACTCATTCACTTGTTTTGGCTTTGTCCATTAATCCTTTCATACATGAGCTATAGGTTTGATTTATCTTAGTGGTTGATGTTAATCTCACCTTCTGTCTTTAGTGATTGAATTGTAAGTCTTCCTTGCCTATTATAGGGTTAACCCCTCCCTGGCAAGTTGAAGCTGTTCTCACATGGTGGACGTTGTTGTTTGTATAAGGTTGAGTTTTCTCCCGTGGATAACGTAGGACCTAGGGTTTGTGTTTAAAATTGAACCTAACCCACTTTTGGAAGTCTTTTAGCCGAACTACGGCGTTTTGATCCTTACCTTTGATGGAAGGTACGTAGGCAGCGGGTTTATCCGTTCAAACCCAATAAAAATTGTATATTCTTTTCTCACCATCCCAATCATGTTTGCACAATCTTTATGTCATAATAAATAACAATTTAGTACAACAAGTGTGAAAAGGGCTCCCTAGGAGTACCTAGGACGTAGTGGGTGCCTAACACCTTCCCATTGCGTAATTTACCCCTTACCCAGAATCTCTGATATTTTTATTAGTTTTCTACGTGTAAAACTTCTTAGGCTTTTGTTCGCTTTTTAGCCAGTCCTTTGGATAAATAAAAGTGCGATGGCGACTCGAAATTTCAATGTATCTCTTGCTTATGATTTAATCGATAGATCATATAGCGACGAATACACCGCTACATTATCATGTAATCGACCATGGTCCTAGGTTGAGGTTTCTATCTAACTTGCACAGGCAGCAAGCTGTCCTAAATAGCACAGCAAAGCAAACATACACACAATTAGCACACACTATATACAAACACAGTGGGCTCACACAAGGTTAGGTTGTGAAACACAAGCCAACTGGAATCGAGTGTAGTTAGCTCTTAACCCTAACATTGAGAGTTAGAGTGAAGCAGATGAAATGGGAAGTGAGGGTAAGACCTCACAGCTCTTATCCCTGGCCTGGGAGAGCTTCAGACAAATGAAAGTGGGAGTTCAAAAAGTTGGAACTCTTCTCCACATATGACTGACTCAACAGAGATCTTTGGTTATTATCCACAATGCAAAAAGAGCCACTTGATTTGGAGTTTTGGTTTGAAAGTTATGCCCCTTTGAAGTTCAATGTTTACTTGGCCATGATTGATCCATATCTCTTCAACCACACATGAGAAATTGATGATCTTGGACTTTTTAGAAATGGGAGAGAAAGATCAACAACTTTCATGTTCTACAAAATTTCATTTGAAGCTTTCTTGATGATGTAATCTTGAGTTGAAAACCTTTCCATTTTTGGCAATTTTGAATTAGAGGTCACTTCCTATTTTTGGAAAGTTTTGACTGAACCTCAAATTATTCAATGTTGATGTTTGAAATGTCAAATGAGACTTGTTTGAACATGAATGAATTATTTCTACTCATTTCCCACCTCCAAATCCAACAGTTGACTTTTGTAGTTGACTTGTATGGTTGACAGATGACCTGGCCATGCACAGATGAATTTGAGCCTCAATCTCTTGATGAAATGGCTCCAAAATGAAACCCTAGCTTATACAAGCTCAACAAAATCATATGGTGATCTCCATCTCAATAAAAACCTCATCTCCTTGAAAAACCCTGATTGGTACAATTCCACTGATTAGGGTTGACCAGAGGTCAAAACCCTAATCCCAAGGCACATGATCAGGCACAATGAACCTCTTGGTGATGATAAGACCATGATGATGGTGATGTACCATTGCAACCAAGATAATGATCAACCTCCTTGAGGAACCAAGAAACCCTAATTGAAGCACAAACCCTCAGATGATTAGTGATCAATTCATGAGACCCTCAAGCTTGAATCTTTTAACCTCTTCATCTTCTGAGAAAGACCTAGGAGGATGACTTGCTCATTACTTCCACATGATAGGCAAAGATGTAATGCCTAATGTCCTAAAAGATGAAATGCAATATGCTAAACTAGTCCCAAGAGAGGAGGGCAAATTTTGAGGTGTTACAGCTGTCCCTATTCAATCCACTGTGAACCTGTCGATATGAATAGCCTCGGCTTTCAGATGATCAGGGTGAAGAGTGATTGAATACCAAGAACAGACGAATAATTTGCACTCTGATAGGAAAATAATTAACAATGCCTGTCAGAATCGGCAAAGAAGCGATCTCAAAAGAAGAATCCGTCTGGTACGGAGAAAAGTTGGCCTGAATACCGAACAGAAATCTGACCTGTATACCAAAATAAATGGTAACACAGGAATACCATGGCCTGAACACCGCATCCGCTGGGGATTATATTATCCTTTCTTTTACTTTTTCTTGAACCCCGGAACTTTCTGATTGATTTCCTCTTTTTTGCTTTTCTTGAACCCCGAACAAATATTTTCGCGCTTATGATCCCCGATCACCGCATTTGAACCCCGACAACTCCATAGTAGTCTTGTTTGCCAAATCATGAACCCCGCTCTCCATATGAACCCCAGTCGCCTGACGATAACTCGCGATCGCCATTGTGAACCCTGTTCTTCCGAAAACACCCAGTGTCTCCCTTTCTCCATTTGAACCCCGTTCTCCAGAAAATGCCTCAACACTTCCTTTTC
The DNA here is from genome assembly GCF_024323335.1 of Lathyrus oleraceus. Taxonomy (NCBI): domain Eukaryota; kingdom Viridiplantae; phylum Streptophyta; class Magnoliopsida; order Fabales; family Fabaceae; genus Lathyrus; species Lathyrus oleraceus. The sequence continues at coordinate 428,295,387 of NC_066581.1, forward strand.
TCCATTTGAACCCCGTTCTCCGCTTTCTTGTGATAATCCCGCTGGCAACACCGGAAATAACACCAAAACACCACTCTGATGGCGACATATCAGAGGGTATTCGACCAGTCATTTACCAATGACTAGGAAGGAACTCGACGTTTACTGACATCAAACAATGATGTTTACTGACACCAAAGAAGGAATATTCGACCAGACATTTACTGATGACTGGGAAGAAACTCGACGTTTACTGACATCGAACAATCATGTTTACTGACACCAAAGAAAATACTCGACCAAACATTTGCTGATGACTGGGAAGAAACTCGACGTTTACTGACATCGAACAATGATGTTTACTGACACCAAAGAAAATTCTCGACCAGACATTTGCTGATGACTGGGAAGAAACTCGATGTTTACTGACATCGAACAATGATGTTTACTGACACCAAAGAAAATACTCGATCAGACATTTGCTGATGACTGGGAAGAAACTCGATGTTTACTGACATCGAACAATGATGTTTACTGACACCAAAGAAAATACTCGACCAGACATTTGCTGATGACTGGGAAGAAACTCGACGTTTACTGACATCGAACAATGATGTTTACTGACACCAAAGAAAATACTACGGGGATCGACACGACACTTACTGGTATCGCAAGGATGACATCTACCTATGTCAAAACCAAGCAGACGCTCGTCAGGGACTAACTGGGGAATGCTGTTGCTCCAAAATCACGATGCTGAACTCCTCAGAGTAACACCTTCCAACTTCCATCTCGCACGATAGAAATCTTCCTCCAATATCGCACTATCGGGGGATACCATTGACCCAACGTCACAATGCTAAACTCCTCGGAGTAACATCTTCACCATCCGGCGAAACCAAATCTCAAGCGGTAACCACGGCTCGAGTAACTGATGCTTGCAATGCTGATGTTGATTTTCCAACTAGCGAAACCACTTCTCAAACGGTAACCACGGCTTGAGTAGCATCTTCACCCCTTGGCGAAACCAAATCTCAAACGGTAACCACGGCTTGAGACTAGCTTATGCTTGCGATGATGATGCATGATGATTTTTAGCGTAATGCTCCATAATCATGGAAATGCTACGCAATTAGCTATGCAATATGCTATGATCTCTTAAATGATGCATGCATAAAAAGTATCCCCTTCAAGGGACTCTCCTGGGGAGCTCGAGGCACTCAATTGAGGAACTCGACAACACTCCAATCTCCACCCTACTGGGGAATAACACTGCTGCTGGGAAATAGGCCACCCTCACCAAGGATGACCTCCTCTGCGCCCGATCCGCTTGGGGGACCTCGCTGGGGAGAGAACCACTAACGCACTCTGTGGGGATAACAACAGTCTCTGACTTGCTGGGGATATTACAATCCCGACTTGGCTTGGAGAAACCACTACCAATAGATACCTCCGCTGGGGAAATAGCAACTTTCGGGCCTGGCTGCTGAGGAAACACCGATCTCAAACCTGCTGGGGAGATGACCATCCCGACCCTGCTAGGGAAGACACAGACCTCGAATCTGCTGAGGAGGTAACAATCCCCACCCTGCTTGGGGAGATGAGGAAAGTCGGGTACTGAACACCCGTCGACTCGTCGAACAATGGCATTCACCGTCTAAATCCACTATCAGCTTTCCAATTTTGAGAACTCCTAGACTCGCCTGGACTTTTCTGATTCATCACCTTGTATTCTCGACTGCTCCGTCCTCTACGGAGAACAAACTCCTTATATTGGTACAAACTTTCTAATCTTCAGACTTTGAAGAGTCTTCTTGATTAATACCCAGGATCGTCGTACGTCTCGCGCGCCTTTTCACCGTTCCTCCATTCATTCGTCCCTGATTGGACTCCACGGGGATCCTTTGTAAAAAGCTTCACCTCACAACCTGCAAGTGAATGAACATATCTAATAGCACCTGCAAAAGAGATCGTTAGACAAAAACGTGCCCCAGGCGTGTCGAGATTCAACACTTGGGTCGCTCAACCTTCCGAATAAGATTTCAAATTTTCAATCTTATAAGCATACATTGGAAGGGACCTGTATGTCTAAAAATGCAAGATTCGTTATCAAAAATAACTGGATGTTTTTGCAATTAAAGCGGTTATGAAAACAAAAAACAAAATTATTTGACTGAATATGCATTTTATTGATTGAAAAAGTGCGGCTCAAACTGAGCAATACAAAGGAAGCAATTCCTGAAAAGAGGTAATTGCACACAAAAGGAAAATCAATCCTAATGGCAATGTGAAACCGTAATCTCATCGAGTTTCAACTCGGTTACACCCCCTATGTCCTCTGACTCTCCGTGCTTTTCCGCCTTCTGAACAAGACGCTTCCGACTGATCCCTACCGGGGATTATCCATGTCATATCCAAAGTACAAACGATCATGCCAGACGCAGTTGTTCGTTTTCAATCCCTCTTTTTCCTGGACCGCCCTTTCGGGTTTTCAGTCCACCGGGATACCCTTTTTTGCCCAAATCGCCTTTTCAGGTTTTCGACTTACCGGGTGTACATTTTTCCTTTTTATCCCTAATTTTTTCCCGAACCTTTTCATCATTTTTTTTCGGTTCGCCGGGATGCCCATTTTTGCCTGGACTATTTTATTCTTTTCGTCCAACGGGTCTCTTTATACGAAGTATTTTTTAACTGCGTCCGCATTCACAGGGGATGGAAAATCCTCACCATCCATGGTCGTCAACAACAAGGCTCCGCCAGAGAAAACCTTCTTGACCACGAATGGACCTTCATAATTGGGTGTCCGCTTGCCCCTACGATCATTCTGAGGAGGAAGGATCCTCTTCAGCACCATATCACCTACGTGATACACCCGAGGTCGCACCTTTCGGTCAAAATCGCGCTTCATCCGCTGCTGATACAACTGCCCATGACAAATGGCCGCCAGCCTCTTTTCCTCAATCAGGCTCAACTCTTCGTACCGAGTCCTTACCCATTCAGCCTCTTGCAATTTCACGTCCATCAGGACTCTCAAAGAGGGAATTTGAACCTCAACCGGTAGCACGGCTTCCATTCCATATACCAACGAGAAAGGCGTTGCCCCAGTAGATGTACGCACCGAAGTTCAATACTCAGGATACCAGCTTCGTACTCAGCCACACTGTCGATGCATTCAAATGTTAGCCGGATAACAAAAGGAACGTGGGATCCCTTTGGCGTAATCAAAACGGCACTAACTCATCCACATTAACCTCCCCCCATCAGACATCAGAATCCGTTCGGATTCAGGGTCAGGCCCCTCCTCCGGGATCGGTTCCTCACAATCTTTCGATCTGAGAAACATGATGTCCTCATCAGGGAATTCAAACTTCATCGGTTGATAATCCTCAATGGGTTGTTGGGCGAGGTAATCAGACAATACACTCCCCTTGATTGCTTTCTGAGAGGTATACTAGATATCATATTCAGTCAAAATCATTTGCCACCTTGCAACCCGTCCGGTCAATGCTGGCTTCTCAAAAATGTACTTGATTGGATCCATCTTGGAAATCAATAAAGTGGTATGAACCAGCATATACTGCCTCAGTCGGTGAGTAGCCCAGACCAAAGCACAACAAGTTTTCTCGAGCAGTGAATATCTTGTTTCACAGTCGGTAAACGTTTTGCTAAGGTAGTATATGGCATGCTCTTTTCGACCAGACTCGTCATGCTGCCCCAATACACACCCCATAGACCCCTCGAGGACCGTCAAGTACAGAATTAACGGTCGTCCCTCCACAGGAGGCATCAGAATCGGAGGCTCCTGCAAATACTTTTATTTCCCAATGCCCCTGGGCAATCATTATCCACCTGACTGTTTGATCTCTCTTTTTGTTTTCAGTTCAGGCATTTCTTGCATTACTTTTTCCTTTTTTATATCTTTTTTTTAGCAAGATCGACCTCGATTCCTCTTATCCGCTCACAATAAACCTCAGCAGTTTACCGGACAGCACTCCACAAGTGCACTGATTCGGACTCAACCTCAACCTGAGTTATCTCGATCCGGTCAAACAACTTTGTTGATTCCTTAGGATTGGCAGTAATTTTAGAAAACAAATAATGTAAACATCTCTGTTGTTTTAATATGTTGGGTTGAAGAAATTCAACATCTGGACCAACATGTCATGTACGATGTCACGACATCAGGTCTGTGACATCGCACATGTGTAGGAAACTGAATTAATTAATTCATTATATTTCATGGGATCAGCAAGGATATCTGGTGAATATCCTAACTCCCTTGTGGAGGTCTTGAAGACTAAATCAGAATATATATAGGCTCTAAATATGGAGATATATATGGAGAGAGTTTAGGAACTTGAAGACCTTGTTTGTAGCAGAATTTTTCTGCTGAAGTTGCAACAGCAAAGAACAAGTCTGCTGCAACTTTCTGAAGGCCCAAATCCAGTTGGGTGATTAGGTTATAAATAGCTGATTGTAATCTAGTCTTTGTAAGCCTCTTAGAATGAATTTTTAGGGGTGTGTGTAAGGTAAACCTCCCAATCTGTGGGAAGGTTACCATGTGTTTCTCAGTGGTAAACCTGAGAGTGTTTGTTACTCAAAGCCTGTAGGCAAGAGTAATTATGTTCTTGAATGAAGCTGTGAAGCAAGTTCAAGGTGTTTGCACATTACATTGTATTTGTAGTGATAGGAATGGAAATTGGAGGTTTCTATCTAGGAGTTCCTAGGTATAGATTGCATTGGGTAGGGATTAAGTGATGAGTTGTAAACGGGGGAGTTTAACTCTGAATTGATACTACTAATAGTGGATCTTCTTCCTGGCTTGGTAGCCCCCAGATGTAGGTCATGTTGGACTGAACTGGGTTAACAATTTCCTGTGTTTGTTTTCCTTCTGTATGATATAATCATGTCTGCCATAACTAAGCATGTATTCCAGTCTGTTCATCAAGATAATAGCAGACCTGATACATAGCCTTCTGTTGGAATGTCAATCAGAATGTTTTGACATTCATCAACAACAGCACATACTGTTTAATAAGCTGATGAATTCAGTTCAGTATGTAGTGAAGTCTGGAGTTCAAAAGCACACCAGACCTGGCCAAAAAGGATCTTTGTGAAACTCTCAAACTGGATGCCTTGACAGTTCTTCCTGTAAGCTGATACTGAAGTAGAGACTGGTTGGTCTTTTACAGTACAGCAAATTTAGCACAGTCTGTTTTCAGGAACCAAACAGACTTAGCATATGGTTCTGGACTTGGATGTCAAACGGAATGTTGTGACATTCACTCATGACTGCATATGCTAAATTGTTGGATGATTAGTTTTCTGTTTCAGGATTTTTCTCAGGCTATTCTTCAGGAATTCACCAGCTGATCTAAAATCTAGGAAACTAACAACTAAGCTACAATTAATGAACCTGGCAAATAATCTATTTGTTGGCTCCTTAATAAGTGAAGATTAGTTTAACTTGTTACAACCTTTAATTTAGGAAATACAAGTACATGACCAACAAACTGGAACAAAGTAACAGATAATGTTCAAAACAGGATTGAGACATCGTGCTGATATCTGTGTAGGAAAACAACAAAAGTGAAGGTTATGGTGCACATAACTAAGGGTTCCTCCTTTCTAGGATGACATAGAAGGAGAGGTCGTGACACTGTGAAAAGGTGCACATTAGTACAGAGTGTAATAACTGTCTTGCTGTAATAGGTACAATGTTAGATAAGATGTCGTGACTTGAAGTAGAACATCTGAATACTGACTACGCCAGAATTTCAATTGGTATCAGAGCAGGCATCCTGTTCTGTCTCTGGATGAGATCCATGGGTGATACTTTCTGGTAGCTGGCAAGGAGTTATGTTAGTACTGATGCTGGGACCTGTGTAAGGTTTTGTAATTCCCTGAATGGTCCCTTGAAGTAGGTGGATGGACTGTTCATGACAGGAATGGTGTGTACCTGTCTCTGGAGGTTGGCTATTGGCCTGTGTGTGGGACAGCTGTGCCAGTACTAAATCACATTCAAACCTGGTATGGTCTTGGAGGCCAATCTGGTGAAGTGTGTGTTCATAGGTTGAGTTGTATTATGATTTCCGCTGCATAATACATGGCAAAACTCAAACTCTGATGTAGTTTCCCCTCATGTGGATGAAAGGCTGCTGTGTTCAAGATCTCATCATAATCTACTGAAGATGTCAAAGATACTTGAGTCTCCTCAAGTCCACTCATCATGAAGTTCTCACTTCAGGATGGTAAGAGTCCCTCAATCACTGATTCTCTTACTCTCTTGAGTAGTGTATATGAAGACCTTGAAGACCTTCAAGGAAGGGTTGTTCCAAGGAGGTGGAACCAATGTTCTATGTGATGTTAGAACATGTTGTTCAACAAGTATGCAGCTACTGGTTGAAGAGCAGATGTTTTTAGGGTTCAAACAAAGGGATAATTCTGTTTGGAACCTACTCCTGACCTGGAAGAGGAGACATCTGTGTGTGCTAAGTTGACAAGAGCAGGGTCAACTGGGTGTGTGCTCAAGAAGGTCATCCCTAGAAGTTGAGCTGGTTGAGATGTGACATTGTGCAATCTCCTGCTGTTAGGCATCTTCCTGCAGTTTGATCAGGATTGGATAGTTATTCCCTGAAGTACTATGGTGTGTTGGAAGACAAGTCTCCTGGATGTTAGCAGTCAATAATGGGGTAACCTGATTGTGATATCATTAAAGGGGGTTGGAACCATGAATCTTGTTATTCAAACACCACGTTCAGAAGTGGCAGTTCTTACTAGGAGTGAGAATATGAAGATTCAGAGGTTGGTTGAGGTAATATGCTCTGGCAATGCATATCTACTATTGACTGGTGATGTCTGTCTCACTAGTACTTATGGTCAGCTGAAGTCTGATTGGTGTGATTGGAGGAGTTAGTTGCCACTGGTAAGGGATGGTGGATGTCGTGTTGAGACATTTGTGTACAATGCATGGATATTGGTGTGGAGTTTCCATGATTGTTAATTTGAGGAGGAGTTTTGGTTAACCTCCTCACGTTTGGTCAGCCTAGGGTCAGGTTGGCTGTTGACCTGTGTCACATGGGTTCTGGTTGATGTGTGACACATTTGCAAGGAAGGATTCATCTCTCTCATTCCTAAGGGTGAATCTAATCTGGAAAGAGTCTCAAGACTATTAATGTGCTTGCAAGCAGAAGATGTTGACACTAGAAGAGTATTTTCAAAGTATTCTTATGGTGGAAGTATCTGAAAGGATAATTGGGAAAGGATTTAAGATCAATGTCTACTTGTGTCAAGTACAAGTATTTAATTGATTATCCTTGGAGCTCAAGATAACTGATGTTCTTAAAGATGTTGGAACATCTCTTCTTCAAGACCCTGTGCAGAATCACAGGAAGGATAGTACATTGGGGTATGATCTAGCTCGTTGGTGGCAGCAAAAGCATATGATCTCTGAAAAGGTTTCCTGGCAAGAAACATGTTCAGCCTTGGTGTGTACAAGAAGAAGAAGGCATCACAGTCTTGATGGTGGTTACTTGGATCAGTTTATTTTTGATCTAGGTGAGGAAGTGCATTGGCTAATGCACACTGTGGAGTTAAGAACAAGTGGCAGCATTCTTAACCTCATGGAAACAGCCTTGCTTTAGGAAGTGGAATCCTTGGCAGAGCTGAAGGGTTAGTTTCCAACTCGTCCTTCTGAAGACTCATGCATCAGAGTGTCTGATGTCTTTGGAAAAGAAGCAGGGATTCATCAAGGTGTGAGCTTGGATGACTTAACTGCAAACTTGCAGGATGGAGGTTGTTTACTCAAACTTGGTTCCACAATCAAGTCTATGAGAACATTGAACTCTTGTTCTGTGAAGGGAGGAAGTTCTTTCAAGTGGCAGAAGAAGGAGCTGAATTCAACAGCTAGATGTCAAAACACAATGTTATGACATTTGGCTCAACATCAGACTCTTAGTTGGTGAAGTGGCACATCAACTTGAGATAGAAGGGTATACAGGGTTGTAGATTGGATACTTCAAAAGGGTCGTCCTCGTAGCAGTACTTTGGAGTTGCTGGATAGAAAGGATGGTACATGTGCATGTCTTAGAAGAGCTAAGCTTTGTTCAACATGTAGCTTGAAGTTCAAGTCTCACTTGGAAGGTCAGAATATCTTTGGGAGAAGTCTGATAAACTTGGGGAGGTCAAAAAGCAGCATTTGACCTTTTCATATGAGAATTCATGAAGGAGGTAGTCAACCAGTGGCAGTTGGTCTATCTCAGAAGTGAGTTCGAAGAATCAAGATAATCAACATAAGGCAGCTGGTTATTCTTGAGGAAAGTCTGAGACTAATTACTTTTGAGCAGAAAAGTAGCAAGTTGAAGACTAAAGGAGGTGTTTTCTATTCATCCCTTGGAGCTTGTGGTAGGAGTTCTGAGTCATCTATGGAAGATTATCTCATGTAATGGGATGAAAAGGCATATGTCCCAATTTATGTCTGGGTTCTTCTTGATCAAGCTGGTGACTCAGTGATATTTGAAGACTATCAGATGGTGTTCCCTGTTATGTGTGAAGGATGTCCTAACGAATGTTAGAACATTTTGTGAAATGGCTTTCTGTTCTGGTTAGAAGAGAGATTGACACAGAGTGTGGATGTGTTCAACCAAGAGGGTTGAACAGAGGGTGCGCTCTTGAAGACATGAAGATGAGTCTTATGTTTTCCATTCATCAAGTGGGTTGAGTTCTTTTTGAATCAGGAAGAAGGTGAAGGTCCAACCATGTTGGATATGTGTGACCTCCAAGAGAGTAGGTTGTCCATGACAGAGGGAGTTGTGCCTTTGTGCTGCAAGCAATCACCAAGCTTGTGGTCTATGTGTTCCCAGATGACTAGGTAGTTATCAGGATGCTGTGATGTATGTCAAGGCTGAGTGAGCAGAAGAATGTCTGACCGGATGTCATGACATTGCCCTGGACATTGCTGTTAATTCCTCCTGAATTTTAAAGTCAGTAGGAATTATGAGGGTGATGTGGCTAAGTCTGATAAACCAGAATAAGCCTGATGGCTATAGCTGTGTGGTACAGGGGGAGTAACCATCAACTGAAGTGTGAAAAGTTGGCTGTAGCAGTGCTAGGTGTCAAGTCTCCACTGGAGGTATGACAGAGGTCTTGTTGAATACTGGCTGAATGCAGGAATGTTAAGACATCGCGTGCAACGTGTCTGACTGCATATATGGAATGGTCTCCATACACTGGAACGACTGTTTTGGAAAAGAAACAGTCAAGAGCTATAAAAGGTATTCAAAGATAGTCTGAGATTTTGTTGGTGATTCTCTGACTGTTTCTCAGAAAAAATAAATGCATCTTGACCAAGCATTTATTTCTACCGGAAATTCCTAGGCACGGGCTGGACTATTTAAAGGATGCACTAGCCCTCCTCCTCTCACAAGAAAAACACTCCATTCTCATAATCATGGGGTATGTTAAGGTTTGGGCAAGCTGCGCCTGGATCTGGTTTTGTGAAGGGTGCCTTTACAAATGTTTAGCTAAAAAGGGGGAGAGAAAGATAGTCCTGGGATTGAGAATGTACCAGAAGAAAGCCAACTGTGGAGGTGGCAGCAAACAGAAGTTGGCATCAGGCACAAAATCCACCAACTGGGGTTTCCACTTGTGTCTTGTTATCTGAGTTAAGAAGACAGTTGTGCCTTGTGATCTGAGTTACATTGTCTAAGTACTCAGCATTACATATTCTTCTGGAAGCTCTCCGGTTGAGGGGAAGGGTTCTGGTACAACTGAGTATTGTCCCTCTTCTTCCCCATGTACACCAACTTTGGTGTTTGTGGTGGTGGAGCCAATGACGGAGATGAAGAGCATTCCCAAATTGGGATGTTTTGTCCAGTGTATTGTTTATTTGTTTTAGCTAAAATTTGCCAAAGGGGGAGATTGTTGATTCCTTAGGATTGGCAGTAATTTTAGAAAACAAATAATGTAATCATCTCTGTTGTTTTAATATGTTGGGTTGAAGAAATTCAACATCTGGACCAACATGTCATGTACGATGTCACGACATCAGGTCTGTGACATCGCACATGTGTAGGAAACTGAATTAATTAATTCAGTATATTTCATGGGATCAGCAAGGATATCTGGTGAATATCCTAACTCCCTTGTGGAGGTCTTGAAGACTAAATCAGAATATATATAGGCTCTAAATATGGAGATATATATGGAGAGTTTAGGAACTTGAAGACCTTGTTTGTAGCAGAATTTTTCTGCTGAAGTTGCAACAGCAAAGAACAAATCTGCTGCAACTTTCTGAAGGCCCAAATCCAGTTGGGTGATTAGGTTATAAATAGCTGATTGTAATCTAGTCTCTGTAAGCCTCTTAGAATGAATTTTTAGGGGTGTGTGTAAGGTAAACCTCCCAATCTGTGGGAAGGTTACCATGTGTTTCTCAGTGGTAAACCTGAGAGTGTTTGTTACTCAAAGCCTGTAGGCAAGAGTAATTATGTTCTTGAATGAAGCTGTGAAGCAAGTTCAAGGTGTTTGCACATTACATTGTATTTGTAGTGATAGGAATGGAAACTGGAGGTTTCTATCTAGGAGTTCCTAGGTATAGATTGCATTGGGTAGGGATTAAGTGATGAGTTGTAAACGCGGGAGTTTAACTCTGAATTGATACTACTAATAGTGGATCTTCTTCCTGGCTTGGTAGCCCCCAGATGTAGGTCATGTTGGACTGAACTGGGTTAACAATTTCCTGTGTTTGTTTTCCTTCTGTATGATATAATCATGTCTGCCATAACTAAGCATGTATTCCAGTCTGTTCATCAAGATAATAGCAGACCTGATACATAGCCTTCTGTTGGAATGTCAATCAGAATGTTTTGACATTCATCAACAACAGCACATACTGTTTAATAAGCTGATGAATTCAGTTCAGTATGTAGTGAAGTCTGGAGTTCAAAAGCACACCAGACCTGGCCAAAAAGGATCTTTGTGAAACTGTCAAACTGGATGCCTTGACAGTTCTTCCTGTAAGCTGATACTGAAGTAGAGACTGGTTGGTCTTTTACAGTACAGCAAATTTAGCACAGTCTGTTTTCAGGAACCAAACAGACTTAGCATATGGTTCTGGACTTGGATGTCAAACGGAATGTTGTGACATTCACTCATGACTGCATATGCTAAATTGTTGGATGATTAGTTTTCTGTTTCAGGATTTTTCTCAGGCTATTCTTCAGGAATTCACCAGCTGATCTAAAATCTAGGAAACTAACAACTAAGCTACAATTAATGAACCTGGCAAATAATCTATTTGTTGGCTCCTTAATAAGTGAAGATTAGTTTAACTTGTTACAACCTTTAATTTAGGAAATACAAGTACATGACCAACAAACTGGAACAAAGTAACAGATAATGTTCAAAACAGGATTGAGACATCGTGCTGATATTTGTGTAGGAAAACAACAGAAGTGAAGGTTATGGTGCATATAACTAAGGGTTCCTCCTTTCTAGGATGACATAGAAGGAGAGGTCATGACACTGTGAAAAGGTGCACATTAGTACAGAGTGTAATAACTGTCTTGCTGTAATAGGTACAATGTTAGATCAGATGTCGTGACTTGAAGTAGAACATCTGAATACTGACTACGCCAGAATTTCAAACTTGACCAGATCCACCTGATGCCCCTTTTCTGTTTGGGACTTTGCTATCATGTCATCAACATAGCATTCAAATTCATGATGAATCATGTCATGAAACAAAGTCACTCTGATACGTGACACCGGCGTTCTGCTTCTCTAGAGGACAGTCTTCTCTCCACGGTAGCTTGTGCACAACGACATCGGCATCCGACCCTAGCATATCCTGACACGACCAGGTGAAGGTATCCACATGCTCTTTCAACAAGGCTACCATTCTGCTCTTGAGACTTCCCTCCAAAGCGGCCCTAACTTTCACTTCCTGACCTCGGCGGTGCCCGGAATATCAATCTTGAATCGCTCCTCGTGCGGTTGAATCACCTGCTCCTCTTGTTTTAACAACCTGGCTAATTCCAGCAGATCACAATCTTCTTCGCCTTATTCTTCGGCATGATAGATCGGGTTGTCGAAGTCATACAAAGGTGTAACCGAATTGTTATCAATGAGATCCGGAGAATTATTTTTCGAAACCGGAACGAGACATATCAAAAAGGGGAAAAATGAAAACAAACATTGCCATTTTTATTTGTTTTTAAACTGTAAAAATAAATGAAAAACAGGGAACACCGCTTTTAATATGAAAAACATCCATTTATTAATGATGCAAAATGTTGCAAAATGAAACACATGAGGTGGCCCTTACAATGGACCATTACGTTTCGGGCAAAACGTATGGTTTTCATGCAAACAGAATTGAAAAACAGAAATACCACTCTTCATGATGAGTGACAGTGGTGATCTTTTAGGCCTTCCAGTTCTGGACTTCCATCCCTGGTACGTACGGTTTTATCCAACCATCAAACTCGCAGTCACTGTCAGCCTTTTCACCCACCGCCCCGACGTGACCTGAATCTTCAGCAATTGCACCCACCATCGCCTGACCATGCGCCGACATGGGATTAGCATTAACATTCGGAGATGGTGCAAAATTGATGGCCTTGGAGTCTACCAAGTCTTGGACAACATGCTTAAAGGCTCTACAACCCTCGATGTTATGCCCTGGCGTACCAGAATGAAATTCACACTTGGCATTCTCATCATAATTATGGGGCCTCTGATCTGATCTTACCGGAGCCATCGTCCTGGGCTGAACCAACCCAAGATCCATCAACTTTTTAAACAATAAAGCATATGTCATGGGTGGCCTATCAAATTGACGATCAATCCCCTTTCCTCTCACTTGGTATCCATCTCTCTGTGCTCTCTGTTGGGGTGGCTGACGTTGTTGTTGTACCGATTGATTACCAGCAGGAATTGTTACCGCAACAGTGTGCTGGTAGTAACGATCCCTACCATGTCCCCTTTGGGAATACACAACACTCGATTCACCCTCATTCTTGCGCTGACCATTCCCAAATGGCTTCTTTACTCCAAATGACGGAGCATTTCCCTGTATTTTCCCCATTCTCAACCAACTTTCAATTCTCTCACCAGCCACTACTATGTCCGAAAAGCCAGTGACGGGACAACCCACCATCCTTTCAGCAAAAACCCCCTGCAGGGTACCCATGAATAGATCAGACATCTCCCGATCCACCAGCGGAGGTTGAACTCTGGCAGCCATGTCAGCTTTAAACCCTTCATATTCTTTAAACCCTTCATTCAGCTTCTGAGACATACCCTGCAACTAGGTACGGCCAGGAGCCATGTCAGCATTAAACTGGTACTGTTTAAAGAACGCATCTCCGAGATCCTGCCAGCTCTTGATATCCGAAGTTTTCAACTTGGTATACCATTCAAGAGATCCGCCAGACAGACTGTCTTGGAAAAAGTACATCCAGAGCTTCTGATCTGTCGTATAAGCAGAAATCTTGCGGACAAAAGCCTGGAGATGAGTTTCCGGGCAAGAACTCCCATTGTATTTGTCAAACGTGGGCACTTTAAACTTTTGCGGGATCACAACCCCCTCAACCAGCCCCATGTTCGTCATATTGATAGCCCCAGGAGTAGCATGGCTTTCTAGAGCCCTGATCTTCTCTGCCAGCACCTGAATTTCCTTGTTTGGCGGTTGGACACCGTATTGGCCAAACTGTTCATTTAGTATGGAGAACCGATCCGCTTCTCTATCTTCCAAGGCTTCCAAGAAAGGGGGGAACTGATTATCCTTCACACTATTGCCCATATTACCGGGTCCACCACCCGCAGCAAAACCAAAGCCTCCAGTGTTATTAATTACCACATCAGCAGCCTTCCTCCTGGGGTCACCACCATCCCTTAAACCACCAAGACCACTGTTGGAGACCCCCTCAAGATTGTTACCACTGTTGGCAGCCGAAGCCCGCTCGAGCTTTTCTACTTTCTCAACCAACACCTTCTGCCCCAAGGCGAACCCTTGCATAACATTGATCAGCTCGCTCATCTTCTCTTTCAGGTCGAGAATGTCTGCGTTGGATGTATCCATCAGTTTGGAACTGTTGCGCCTGGTAGGGTATCTGTGCGGACGAGCTACGTGCAGGGGAATGATTCGGCGTGCGCGGGCAATGATTCCTGAGTAAACCCAAACACGTTAGAAACTGACACCTGCAAATCAGAAGACAGGTTATTATGACTCACGCATGAATGCAATGTCTATCCGTATGAGGAACACTCTTTCCTTTGATTCTGGCTTCATCGAGACGGATAAAAAATTCGACAATAATATTCTGACATCAGGATGTCTCTCAACCTGAATCTCAATCGAGAATGTACCCTGAGTATGGATAGACATGGGTTATATGCAGATGAATGCAAAATGTGGATGATGCTGATGCATGAATGCAAGAGTCACTGTGCCATCCTCCAAGTCATCTGATCATCAACTGAGTTACGGCCTCTGAACTGATCACAACCATCTGAAGGAATGTGTAACCACAAATCCCACTCAAGGTTCCAAAATAAACGGAACTGAATGATACATCACCATCATCACCAGAGATCCTCTGAACAGATAACCACAAGACCCTCTGAACCAGCCCAGGGAATCCTGAAATAAACGGATCCCCACTGATAAATACCACGGACAGAACTCCGGTGTCTCGGAAATAAATCCATAAATCCGACTTATAAATAGAACTCTGATCAATAACTGAACCATTAGTCACCATCAAAGTCACCATCAGAACATGCATCTATAAGAATCAACCCTCCCCTCACAGGTGAATTCTAATCAAGTCATCCTAAGGCGGATAATGGTCTCGACAATCGGGCAAAGATACTCAACGGGTTTGCCCTTTCGGGTGTGCCATTGCAGCTCTCTTAAGATCGTCTAAACCAAAGATCCAGGAAAGCACGGTCACCGAAGTCAACAACCCTAAAGAGATAACCCAACCAAAGTGGAATACCCCACTAAGGAAGAGCTCACTCAGAAGAACCTCGTCCGACTTGTGGTATGTCACGTCGCAACAACATGCCCAACCAACATGTGAGGAACGTGAGACCACACTAATCCTAGGTGTATACTCGGGCCTGGGTTTTAGCCCCACTCAGAACACCCACCCCAAATCAGAGAAACCACCTATACAGAAGACAGCACAATGATAGTATGATGCATGCAAACATTTATGCAAATATATACACAACATAACAATCATAAATGCAATAAATAGAGCAGCACAAGCAACCTAAAGTATCCTAGAGAATGCTAGGAGAGACTCGCTTAGGGAAGATGGACCAGCAAGAGGTTAACTTCAGTCCCCAGCAGAGTCTCCAGCTGTCGCATCCGCGAAAAACAACCGGCGGGCTAAAACAAAACAAACAGAGCCGCCACCGTGCGTTATTTATCCCAAAGAAGGAAAGGAAACGCTCGAAGTAAACCTGGAAAAGACATGGTCTCGCGACCAAAGAGAGATGGGATCGGGAGTCGGTTATGCGAAGGGAAGGTATTAGCACCAATACGCATCCGTCGTACTCGACGGGATCCACGCTCAAAAGAATAGAAGAAAGGTTGCTAAACACTGCTCAAAAGAATGCACACACACTCTAGAACAAGAAACACAGATGGAAAGAGAGGGGAAAGGGCTCGCTAGGATATCGCATCCTATGCCTACGTATCTCATCTGGAATGAGAATCAGAGCTACCGTAGTTCGGCTCACGCACGCCAAACAAAACACACACCCAGGAAACCGATTGCCAATCGCTGGACCTACGTCAGACTCCACACAAAACGGCAAACATGGAAACCGAATGTCAATTGCTGGACTTACATCAGACTCCGAACCAACAAACACACACAGGAAACCAACTGCCAATCGCTGGACTTACGTCAGACTCCACACAAACAAGCACTAATAGGATACGGACGGCCAATCGCTGGTCTTACATCCATATCCTAACACACACAAGAAGGATGACAAACAAACAAGTTAATAGGGAGTCTGGAACTCGAGCCTAATAACTGTCAAGCAAACACACTCAAAAAAGAAAAGGGTGCCCGGAGAGATCTCGTACGATCTCCTGCCTACGTACCTCATCTGGTATGAGGATCAGGGCAACGTAGTTCCCCTTAACAGGGGAGAAACTTCTCCTAACCAGAGACTGGGAAATGACAAACTAAAAGAGAGCCTGACTCGAGCCTAATAGTTATCATGTAATCCACCATGGTCCTAGGTTGAGGTTTCTATCTAACTTGCACAGGCAGCAAGCTATCCTAAACAGCACAGCAAAACAAACATACACACAATTAGCACACACTATATACAAACACAGTGGGCTCACACAAGGTTAGGCTGTGAAACACAAGCCAACTGGAATCTGGTGTAGTTAGCTCTTAACCCTAACATTGAGAGTTAGGGTGAAGCAGATGAAATGGGAAGTGAGGGTAAGACCTCACAGCTATTATCCCTGGCCTGGGAGAGCTTCAGACAAATGAAAGTGGGAGTTCAGAAAGTTGGAACTCTTCTCCACATATGACTGACTCAACAGAGATCTTGGGTTATTATCCATAATGCATCAACACAAGGTGTGTGAGCAAAGTGGATGACACACTAAATAGCAGGAGATGGACTGCACATCTCTTTTACCTGCCAATTGCCTTATCAAAGGACTTTTCCTGCTTGGCACAAAAATAAACATTCACAAGCATTGCCTCTTAAGGAGGACTTCAGATAGGTGCCTGCCCAAGTAACAGGACAGGATTTCCAGACTACATGGAGTCAGAGAGTTATACCTATGTGGTTAAGCAACCAAGCAAAAGCAAGTTCAAAGTGAACTTAAGCAACTTATGTACCTCTTGAAGTGCAGCTTTGGAATTTGCTTGATTCAGGCTGTGTCAAGCTCCAATGATCCTCTACAATGCTTATGCAAGTGAATGGAAGAGAAATTGAGGCTCTATTGCACACGATTCAACAGAATCTTGGATTCACCATTAATGAGTTTAAGCTTCAAACTGCTCCAATCATGCACGAATTCATGTGATTCTTCCTTCAAACTTGCTCACACATGCTACCAGATGATGAATGGATCAAGAAAAGTGCAGAATATTTGAAGAAATTTGGAGAAAAAAGTGAGAGAGAATTTTTGAGATTTTGAGAGTTCTAGATCTAGAATTGGGAATTGTGAAAAACAGTTAGAGATCAGGGCTTTATATGCAATGCTAATCATGATTAATTATGCCTAAACCAAATGCTAATGAAATGGATTAAGTTTGGAGGTGTTTTACAAAATTGGAATTTCACCCTATGCATGAAAATGCATGGATGAACAGTACGAATTTGGCCTTAATTTTACTCAAAAACCTGTTTTGGAGCCAATGGTGATGGTCACATGTACAAATAATTCACCAATATTGAATTTCATTTTTCCCTCCAAAAACCAAGTGAATTTCCAAATACTTATGTGAATGTAATGCATGCCATGTAATTCCAAATTTGGAAACTAGAGGTTAAAACAAGAACAATGCAAAAAGAGCCACTTGATTTGGAGTTTTGGTTTGAAAGTTATGCCCCTTTGAAGTTCAATGTTCACTTGGCCATGATTGATCCATATCTCTTCAACCACACATGAGAAATTGATGATCTTGGACTTTTTGGAAATGGGAGAAAAAGATCTACAACTTTCATGTTCAACAAAATTTCATTTGAATCTTTCTTGATGATGTAATCTTGAGTTGAAAACCTTTCCATTTTTGGCAATTTTGAATTAGAGGTCACTTCCTATTTTTGGAAAGTTTTGACTGAACCTCAAATTCTTCAATGTTGATGTTTGAAATGTCAAATGAGACTTGTTTGAACATGAATGAAGTATTTCTACTCACTTCCCACCTCCAAATCCAACAGTTGACTTTTATAATTGACTTGTATGGTTGACAGATGACCTGGCCATGCACAGATGAATTTGAGCCTCAATCTCTTGATGAAATGGCTCCAAAATGAAACCCTAGCTTATACAAGCTCAACAAAATCATATGGTGATCTCCATCTCAATAAAAACCTCATCTCCTTGAAAAACCCTGATTGGTACAATTCAACTGATTAGGGTTGACCAGAGGTCAAAACCCTAATATCAAGGCACATGATCAGGCACAATGAACCTCTTGGTGATGATAAGACCATGATGATGGTGATGTACCATTGCAACCAAGATAATGATCAACCTCCTTGAGGAACCAAGAAACCCTAATTGAAGCACAAACCCTCAGATGATTAGTGATCAATTCATGAGACCCTCAAGCTTGAATCTTTTAACCTCTTCATCTTCTGAGAAAGACCTAGGAGGATGACTTGCTCATTACTTCCACATGATAGGCAAAGATTTAATGCCTAATCTCCTAAAAGATGAAATGCAATATGCTAAACTAGTCCCAAGAGAGGAGGGCAAATTTTGAGGTGTTACACAGGTACCATGACTGGTGTCTTAACTCTCCTGCATAAGATATCTGCAACATAAACAATCTTATCCTTTGGTACCCAGAATCTTTTGGGTCCTTTATGATTAGTTTTCCCAGAGTTTCTTGGAACTTTGGGTTTTCTAGCATTATCAAAATGTTGTGCTTGTGTATGTGTGTAGTGATAAGAAAACGGAGATTTAGGTTTGTCATTTGTGGAAGATTTATCTTCACTGGAGTCATACCCTATTCCTCTTTTATTATTCTGACTTACTCCATAAATCATGGATGCCATTCTACTTCTCTCTATCCCATTTATCAGAAACTTTTGAAAAGATTTTTCATGTTCATAAATTATTGTGTTCGAAGTTTGTGGAGCTTGAGATAATGCTTCTTCAAGTTTTAAACATTGTTTATTTGTGGAGTCTCTTTCTGAAATCAAAGTTCGGTTTTCATCTTTTAGTTCTGAAACTGTCATCTCAAGTTTACCACATCCTTCGATGGTTTCTTCCAGAACCTCTTTTATAGCTTTAAATTTTTGTTAAAGTTTTTGATATGAGTTTAGAGTTTCAGAAAGGCATGATTCAAGGTCAGAGCGAGAAAGATCAGAAAATACCTCTTCAGAGTCAGATTCTCCATCTGATGTATTTCTGGAGGTGGTAGCCATGAGTGCAACATTTGCCTGTTCTTTAGAGTCTGATTCTGAGGAATCAGATCCACTGTCGTCCCAGGTGGCCATCGGTCCCTTTTTAGTTCTAAATGAACTTTTCTTGAAATTCTCTCTTCCAGAGCTTTCTTTCTTCAACTTGGGACATTCATTTTTGTAATGACTTGTTTCCTTACATTCATAGCATGTTATATCTTTGTTTGTCTTACCTCTGGAATTTGATTCTGATCGATCCCCCTTGCGTATTGATCTTTTGAAGTTATTATTCCTTTTTCTCTAGAGTTATTTTACTCTTCTGGTTAAAAGGGATAATTCTTCTTTGTCGTCAGAGTCTTCCTTCTCAGAGTCACCATTGTTTTCCTTTTCAGCCTAGAAGGCTTTGTTTCTATCTGGTTTGCGTCTTTCGGATCTGGACTTTAGTGCTACAAACTTGATCTTATTTTGAGGTTCATATTCCTCTAGTTCTATCTCGTGGCTTCTGAGTGAACTGACGAGTTCCTTAAGGCTGATATTGTTCAGATCTTTTGATAACTTTAAAGTTGTGACCATGGGTCTCCATTTCTTTAGCAAGCTTCTAACAATATTTTTGACATGATCCGCAATTGTGTATCCTTTATCCAGCACTTTGAGTCCTGCAATTAAAGTTTGAAATTTAGAAAACATTACCTCTACAGCTTCATTGTCCTCCATTTTGAAGACTTCATATTTCTGGATTAGAGTCAGAGCCTTTGTTTATTTGACTTGAGAATTTCCTTCATGAGTCATCCTCAGGGAGTCAAGTATTTCTTTAGTTATTTCCCTGTTGGTGATCTTTTCATATTCATTGTAGGAAATAGCATTGAGTAGTATCGTTCTGGCTTTGTTATGGTTTTTGAATTCACGCTTCTGATCATCTGACATTCTGCTTCTGGGAATATCAACGCCAACGTCTGTCATAGGTGGTGTGTAGCCAATTGTGACAATATCCCATAGACCAGCATCGTAGTCCAGAAAGAAACTTTTAATTCTGTCTTTCCAATAATCAAATTTTTCTCCATCAAAGATTGGAGGTTTACATTGTAACCATCTCTTTCGTTAGTGTTGGCCATAGTTTTTCTCACGCTGGATATCTCTATACTGTTAAGTGTTTGATTAGAAAATCAATAACAGAGCCGTTGCTCTAATACCAATTGAAGGTTGATAAAAATAAGAAAGGGGGTTTGAATTATTTTGGAAATAAAAACTTTTTCAGAAATCAGGCACACACAAAATAAAAAAGGAGATGGCACAAAATTTTATACTGGTTCGCTTGAAATTCAAAGCCACCCCAGTCCACCCGGCCAAGGTGATTTCTCCTTCAAAAAGGAATTAATCCACTAATCTTAAAAGATTACACAACCAAACGTCTAAGAGAATAATCTCTCAGCCCTCTCATGTATTCCGACTGCGCAGAGTCACTTAAGGAACTAGTTCGAGCAAGAGTATAAATTGTAATGTAAAGTGCTTCTAACAAAAAGCAAATATTACAGAATTATAAGAACAACAGCTTTTCACGTAAGAGCAGCAGCTCGTGAAAAATGAGAGAGGATGAATGAGATTTCTTGTGTGTCTCAGGTGTGTTCTCTTATGAAGTATTTCGTCCTTTATATAGTCGTTGTGAAGGACCGTTGGAGTGATGACATGATCTTGGTCATTGAAGAATGTTTAATGTCATTACTCTCCTTGTTTCTTTCTAAAATAGTTTTTGAGAGCCTCATTATTTCCTTCTTGAAATAGTTTCTTTCCAAATATAGATTTCTTTTCAGTTACACATTCTGAGCTGGTGAGTCTACGTCAGAATCTTGATAGATCAGAGTTTGCCTTCAGAGGATAAGTATATCTAACTGTATCAGAGTTTCTCAATGCTCTAGACTTATTCAGATTCAGAGTATTGTTTCAATATTCTTTTATCAGAGTTTGATTCTTTATGTTACGCTGGGTATCTGCGTTGATCAGAATCATAGTCTTCTGGACACATTCTTCTTGAGTAGCATCTGATAATCGAATATTTTCTATCTGATGTAAATTTCTATCTGATGTTTAATCAGAGTCCTGCACACTAAGAAAAAATCTCGTTAGAGTACCATTTTGTTTCATCCTTTGTTATCATCAAAATCTTAGAGATATATTGTAGAACCAACTTTGTTCTTACAATCCTAACCTGTAATATCCGATAGATGGAATCAAGACTCTGGGAACTTTTTAGAACATGATCTACATGTTTTTATCCTTAGTACACTCCTTTGGGATGGTTCTTAACCTGACTCCATGCTCGTGACTCACAACAAACCCTTTGACTCTTGGTTGATTCGATCAAGTCTCATCAATATCAATGGAACTTGGGTGTTGATAAAGTGAAAACCGTAATCCACCAAAATGGATGATTGATTTTGATGATGACTTGATCCATCCCTTGACCTTTGTTTGTGTTTTCCTTGTGTGTGATCCATTGTTTGTGATTGTTGCGTTCATGCATACATGCGCATCATAACATTTATCACAAAAATAAATTTCAAGGAATTGAGGTCTTATTTGCAAATATTTTCAGACCAATTGATTGTGGACGAAGGAACAAAAAGAAGTACTGTTTCAGATGTCATGATTTGAAAGAGTTAAGGAAATTGTCATCTTTTGTACTAGATCCCTTGGACTTCAAGCAACGTCATGGGAAGCTTTTGTATGTGTTATCTACTGATATGGTTGAAGGACTCTTGAGTGTTTTGGTTCAGTTCTATGACCCTCTCTATCGGTGCTTCACTTTTCCCGATTACCAGCTTGTGCCTACGTTAGAAGAGTATGCCCATCTCTTGGGAATACTTGATGTCGCATCTTGAAAAATACGATTCCTCGTGATGGTCGCGGAAAAATTAGTTCGTACAGAGTCACCACTGAACTTTATTTATCCTAATAAAGGAATTGGAAAATCTCGATAAAACCTTTTAAAAATAGAATAATGGTCATCGCAACCATATTCGGGTTCAGGAGTCGATTACGCAAGGGGAAGGTATTAGCACCCCTCACGTCTGATGTACTCAACGAGAACCTTTTAGTTTAGTTTATGATTTGAATGTTAGATAATGTTGTTTGTTTCCTTCGAGTTATAAAAATATTGAATAGAGATGGATGGTAACCTCAGAAGGGGGAAAAGGGAGGTTTTTTATTAGTGTGCTCGCCAAGACCTTGCAATCTCGTGCCTACGTATCCTTATGGTGCAATAAGGAAATCAGAGCTTTCGTAGTTCGGGCGAATATGGTTGGTTGGTGTTTTTTGATGAACGACTGTGTAGATCGCGTTCTAAAGGCTAAACATTGACTTTTCTACTCTCGGTGGAGGCTTAAGCACTAGTTTGTTGCGCGCATTAGAAAGGATTAACAATGTTGTTTTTGAAAAGAGTTTCGGTCACGCGGAGGTGACAAGTTGAATTAATATGTTTGATGTTTTGTTTGGTTGGTTTTGATCGCACGGGGCGAGAAATTAGGTTTAATATGTTTAAGATATTTTTAAAGAACGACAAAAGATTGAGCAATATGGTGCACACCAATCGTTTAATTCCTTCGAGGAATAATGAGGCAAATGCCTTCTATTGCCTTTTCATTTATATTATTATTGAAAGTTTGTTTGCGGGAATTGAATATGCATGGTAGTGAGGCATGCGCCTCCCACTGGCTTATTCAAGGAATAATGAGGCGTGCGCCACTTATTCCCTTATCCAAATTTAATTAGCGTGTTTTAATCGGAAGTCGAAAGAAAATCGAGCAATATGGCGAGCGCCAATCGTTTAATTATTCGAGAAATGGTGAGGCGAATGCCTCCCATTCTTTTCCCCCCGAAGTTTAATTATAAAAATAAGATCTGTAGGGATTATAGTTGGTTTGAACAAATAATTTAAGTTTGTAAGATTGCGGCTTTAATCGGAAATCGATAATTTGAGCAATATGGCGAGCATCAATCATTCAATTATTCGGGAGATAGCGAGGCGAACGCCTCCCATCCTTTTATTATCCGAAATGTTAATTTATAAAGGTAAATTTTTTTAGCAATTATATTTGATATAGGAAAATAATTTTGAATTTGTATGATTAAAGTTGTAATTTAAATGACGAGGATTCGAGCAATTTGACGAACGCCAATTATTTGGATAATCGAGAGATAGTGAAGTGGACGCTTAGTATTCTCCTTTTCATTCAAATATTAATCACTAAAATAAAGCTTTTAGAATTTATAATTAATTTGGGGAAGTGATTTTAATTTTATGGAGTTTTTAGGGTTTTAATTGAATGACGAAAATTCGAGCAATATGGCAAACGCCAATTATTCGAATAATCGAGAGATAGTGAAGCGGATGCTCACTATTCTCCTTTTCATCCAAAAATTAAAGCGGATGCTCACTATTCTCCTTTTCATCCAAAAATTAATTTAAATAGTTTTTTAAGAGTATATTAATTAAATACGTTAAATTAGGATTAATATATTTTGAGAAAAATTATTTGGTATCGGACCTAGATTGAATTCATCTCCCCTTTTTTAAAGGAAGAGAATTATTTACTTACTATTAGTAATTAACCGTTTATTTAATTAATTATAATAATCTAACGAAATAAATAAATAAAATATAAATTGATGATAACAATCAAACTCATGTTGATAAATATTTTACCACTATTATTAGTCATAATTATTATGTTATTCTAATGTTTAAATAAAACTTTGAATAAAAATGAAAAGTGAATAAAATACAAGTGGGGGTGTGGAAGGAAAACAGGGAGTAAAAACCTTAAATCATACTGCAAGGACCCAACAAAAGTTTGGATTGGGAGGCTTCAAAATGGGCCCTAAGGCCTATGACTTCCCATATCAACAAAAATGCTACCACAAAAAAAAAACAAGGAATGGGCTTGAAGCCCACCTAACGATTCGTCCATGAATCAGCAAGGCCACGATAGTTGAATGGTTTCAATAGGGCAGCTGTACAAACGCTGGTATGTCAACCGTCAAAGGCCAAACAACATATGGGGAATCGTATGCACAGTAACAGCCAGTAAGCATTTAATGTGGCGTGATGATATCTAGGGAATCTGATTCATCAATCACTTTCCAACACAACACTTAACCAATTTTAAATGAATATTTAGAAGAAATAAAACATAATCCAAATAGAAAATCTGCATACATCTCTCCCTCACGTTAATCGTCCTTCCCATTTTGTTATTTTATTTTCCTTTTTTTCTCTATCTAAACCAAACTCAACATTTGAAACAAGGTGATGACGTAACTCCACGATGGCACCTTTGTACTGCCATGGCGGCGCCGTCGCGAGACTCGGAAACCTCATAAAACTCCTAACCAAACAAACATTTATAAACCCGGATTTAAACAAATAAATTTACAAACCAAAAAGATCCAAAGAGCCAAATCGGAAAACAACAACAACCAGAAATCGAAGTTCTCAACTTAAAATCAAATCCATGGCAGCAATGATTTCATGCGATAATCATAGGGTTTACACTCTATGAGGTGATATGAACAAGATGGTAACATCAAATCATGCAAAGGGAAGTTTTAAATACCAAATTGGAGCTAGCCCGATGTTCAAACTCCGGTCAAGGCGAGGTAAGCAATTTTTAGAACTTTCCGAGATCTTCTCTTCTTTCTTCTCTGTCAAATGCTTCGGGTTGGGGTCTATGGCTCAACCTTTCTCAAACCCTGATGATAAGTTTGAGAGGCTTATCCGCAAAAATGAGCTTTAGAGTTGGGTGGTGAGGGGTCTATGTATCAACCTTGCCAATCTTTGGACGAATAATTCCATTAGCCAGAAGGATCCCTTCCACATTTGGTGGTCCTCAAAGTTGATGAGGTCCCCGAAATGAAGGTATTAAGGATTTGGTTTTGTCTATAGCGAAATCTTTCAAGGACGTGGTTCATTTTGCTGACTCCTTCATTAAGCCTTCACTGCAGTAAACATGTATTTATGGTAAGAAATTGGTTTTTACTGTCGTGTAAATTTAACTTCAAAAAAATCTTCCTAATGCTATTCCTGTTTTTTATTTGGATATTAACATTTGGCTTTCCTTTTCGCCTTGTGATAATTACATGACATTGTCTGATAACAATAACTTCTCCTTCTGTATTTCAGGTTGCACCACAACTTTGGACTCGTGATTCCGTAAGTTGTAAACTCTGATTAGCAAGTAACTGGTGTGATTTATAGGGAACTCAAATTGCCTTTGTGTCCTGTCTTCAAATCATAAACCAAGGGTCTTAGGACCTGTTAAAGGTAACCCGTGTATTTTGTGTTTTGGTTTGATTTTAGGTCTTTTGGATAAGAAACTTTAAACTTTATGCTGATTTTCCTGCCTCTGGTGTGAAAGGTTCTAGGACAGGAAACAAAATGCTTAATGGTGTGGAGGGTTCGTTGAACTGATGTAGCAGGACAACTCTATTTCCTTGCGGTTTGGTAACCTTGTATTTATGACCTTGTTCTTTATAACATCTCGTGTAACACCCCTTTTTCTACCCCAAAATACTTAACATATAATTAGAGTAAATAGGCACGCATATAACCAAAAGGGCATCACATCGACGTTTTCAAAAACTAAAAGCTTTCAAAAACCAACATCGTTCATCATCAATATACAATACACCTGGTCATTCAAAATAACACATTTCAATTATCATGAATATTCAAGAATATGCGTCTGCAGCGGAAAATAATGAATACTCATACATTTCATCAAATGATCCATGTCCCATACCATGACCATCTCTCAATAATCTCTTCAAAATAAACTAAAACCATAATTAGAATATTTGGCACTATGGCCTCTCAACAACAATTGCAAATAAGCATGTTCACAAGTAATAACATAATACTTATCCAAATAGGATACAAGTTTAATACTACTAATCTACCCAGTGTTACGTGACCAGAGCATTAATTCATTACCTAGTCTTCAAACTAAAATACGGAAACTCTCCGGCTAATCTCGAGCGAGCTACTGTTCACTTACTTCAGCAATACTACTCTGGAGTATCTGCACGATACCCATGTAAAGGTAACATTCAAACAGAAAGGGTGAGAATTCAAATCATTATGAAGAAGTATAATAAGGCACAATGATTAAATCAACAATTAAAGGAATTCATCACACTTCGTATAACCATGTAAATAATACTAACCAATATTTATTTCACATGTTCCAAACATCCATGAAAACGCAAGTAGTATAATATTCAAATCCAATGTTATATTATCAAATATACACATAACTAGAATTATCACACAATCACATATTTTGCCAAATTATGTGTCCAAACATCACCAAATTCAATTACCATATCTCATACACACATCACAATCACATAAACGCATATATTCAATTTTCACATAACTCTAATGTGACTCAATGCAAGACATGTGACTCTATGCATGTGGTACCGCAATGTGAACCCAATGTTTCACCGCTTTCCGATTCAATATCTAGAATCCAAGCCACGTTTCCGATCCGGACAAGATCAAAGCCACTACGTCTATTTCCAATTAAGGATCAACGTCTACTACGCCTATTTCCAATTAAGGATCAACGTATGCTACGTCTACTACACCTATTTCCAATTAAGGATCAACGTATGCTACTTCTACTACACCTATTTCCAATTAAGGATCAACGTATGCTACTTCTACTACATCTATTTCCAATTAAGGATCAACGTATACTACCATGTGAACCCACAGTTTCACCGCTTCCACTATGAAGTCGACCATGCCATGAATGAATGTACAAATACCAATACATATGCAATTAAGATCATCTCTACCATCTTAACATTCCACATATCACCATAATTCAACTCTATGAATTATCCACCAATGGTACATATACACATTCATCACAACCCACTATTCACATATATAAACTAATTATCAAGTACGCACAATTAGATTACATTTCAAAATGAATACAACGTTTAAAATCTCAATTTTTCACTTTTCAAACATGTTAACCGGTTAACGCATATGGTTAATCGGTTAACGCGAACCAAAACGCACTCCCTGGTAGATTTCAACAGTGTTAACAGGTTAACGCCTTTGGTTAACCGGTTAACGCAAAAATAGAATGCTATTCCTGCGTTAACACAAAACAGAATGCAGAATTTTCTGCGTTTTTCATCGTTGGAGGACTTCTGGACCTCCGATTTCGATTCCGTAAAAAGCCACACGTTCAGAACATTATAACTCATGCAATAATCTAAGTATATAACGTTAATTTGCAGTTTTAACACGATTAAATCATCACAAATCAAGAATACTCATCAAAACCTAACAATTTCAAACAACCATACAAAATTAGGGATTTTAACATAACATACTTCTACCCATTGACCCAATCATACTAACCCATAATAATAAGGATTCCCCCCGTACCTCTTCGATTTTCTGAAAACCCTAACTCCTCTCTTGTTCTTCCCCTCTTTTCCTTACTTTTCCTCTTTTCTTTCTCTATTGTAGTCAAATGATCAAATGAATCCTAATTCTCACTCTCCTCACCTCTTATATACCAGTATTCTATTTGGGCTTAAATAATGATATCTCTAATTTAATTAATAGGCCCAATAAGACCTAATATTTAAATATCTCTATTTAATTCAATTAAATTAAACCAACTCAACATGCACACCAAGTTGATTAATTCAATTATTCATTATATCTCATATAACTAAATAACTAATTAACACACCAAATTAATTAATATAATCAATTATTATACTACCTAACAACCAATTAATTAATTAACACTCTAAATAAATAAAATAAAATATAAAATAATAATATAAGAAATAAATACTAAAATTTGGGTTGTTACAACTCTCCCCCACTTAAAAGATTTTCGGCCTCGAAAATTTACCTCAAACGAACAACTCCGGATACCACTCCTTCATCTTATCCTCGAGTTCCCAAGTAATATTGCCATTAGCGACTCCGCCCCATATCACTTTCACCAAAGTGACGGTGGTAATGCAATCCGATATGCCACATCACCTACCCTCTCGGAAATCTGATAAGGACCAATGAACCGCGGTGTCAACTTACGCGACTTCAAAGCTCCACTAACACCCGTTATTGGCGTAACTCGAAGAAACACATGCTCATCTTTCTCAAACTCAGGAGCTTTCCTCCTCTTATCATGATAACTCTTTTGACGACTCTGAGAAGCCTTCATCTTCTCTTGAATCATCTTAATCTTATTTGTAGTCTCTTAAATCAACTCGGGTCCAACCACAACACTCTCTCCCGATTCGTACCAACATAAAGGAGTTCTACATCGTCTGCCATAAAGAGCCTCAAAAGGTGCCATTCCAATACTCGAATGGAAACTGTTGTTATACGTAAACTCGATCAAAGGAAAGAAACTATCCCAATTTCCTCCTTGTTCCAAAACACAAGACCTCAAAAGATCTTCAAGTGACTGAATAGTCCTCTCCGTTTGACCATCAGTTTGCGGATGATATGCCGAACTCAATCGCAACTTCGTACCCAAAGCACTTTGCAAACCTTCCCAAAATCTTGAAGTGAACCTCAGATCTCTATCCGAAACAATGCTCGACGGAATACCATGCAAACACACAATCCTTTTGATGTACAACTTAGCAAGTCTCTCCATCGAATAATCCATCCTTATCGGAATAAAATGCGCACATTTCGCCAACCTGTCCACAACGACCCAAATCGCCTCACAATTACTCGATGTTCTCGGCAAACCCGAAACAAAATCCATAGAGATACTATCCCACTTCCACTCGGGAATAGATAACGGTTGCATCAAACCAGACGACTTTTGATGTTAAATCTTTGACTTTTGACAAGTCAAACATGAATACACAAATTCCGCTACATCCTTCTTCATACCTTGCCACCAAAACATCTTCCTTAAGTCTTGATACATTTTAGTAGCACCAGGATGAATACTCAAACCACTTCTATGCCCTTCCTCAAGAATCCTCTTTCTCAAATCCGCAACATCCGGAACACAAACTCGATCACGACACCTCATGATACCATTCTCATCAATCCGAAAGTCACCACCTTTGCCTTGATTAATCAATGTCATAACATCGACTAATTGCAAATCTGACTTCTGACCTTCTCTAATCTCGTTAAGAATGCCACACGTAAGCTTCAACATACCAAGCTTAACACACGAAGGCGTCGCTTCACAAACCAAACTCAAATCTCTAAATTGCTCCAACAATTCAAACTCTCG
This sequence comes from Lathyrus oleraceus, assembly GCF_024323335.1. NCBI lineage: Eukaryota > Viridiplantae > Streptophyta > Magnoliopsida > Fabales > Fabaceae > Lathyrus > Lathyrus oleraceus. Next base: position 428,324,789 of record NC_066581.1, read on the forward strand.
AATCATCAACATAGACATGTGCAATGACTTCCTACTCAATGCATCGGCTACAACATTCGCCTTCCTAGGATGATAATTCAAACCAAAACCATAGTCTTTCAAGAATTCCAACCATCTTCTTTGCCTCATATTCAATTCTTTCTGATCGAATAAGTACTTCAAACTCTTGTGATCACTAAAAACATCAAATCTCGATCCAAACAAATAATGTCTCCAAAGCTTCAACACAAACACAACGGCGCCCAACTCTAAATCATGCGTCGGATAATTCCTCTCATGAACTTTAAGTTGCCTTGAAGCATAAGCTACAACTTGCCCTTTTTGCATCAGAACACCTCCCAAACCCAACAAAGAAACATCACAATACACAACGAAAGTTTCTAACGGATCCGGTAAAATCAAAATAGGAGCCGTAGTCAATCTTCTCTTAAGCTTTTGAAAATTCGCTTCACACTGCGAAGTCCAAATGAAAGCTTGACCTTTCCTAGTCAACTGCGTCAATGGTAATGACAACTTAGAAAATCCTTCAATGAACTTCCTATAATAACCATCCAAACCAAGGAAACTTCGAATCTCAGCAACAGACTTAGGAGCTTCCCATTGAGATACAACTTCAATCTTCGTAGGATCCACAGAAATACCACCACTTGAAATCACATGTCCAAGAAAACTTACTTCACTCAACCAAAACTTACATTTGGAGAGTTTAGCAAACAACTTCCTCTCTTTCAACACCGATAACACAACCTTCAAATGCTCGGCATGATCCTCTTCGCTCTTAGAATAAATCAATATATCATCGATGAACACAACAACAAACTTATCCAGATAATCGTGAAAAATTCTATTCATATACTCCATGAATACATCAGGTGCATTAGTCACACCAAACGGCATCACGGAGTACTCGTAGTGACCATACCTTGTCCGAAAAGCAGTCTTTTGAATATCCTCAGCCTTTACACGAATCTGATGATACCCAGACCTCAAATCAATCTTGCTAAACGCACAGGCTCCAACCAGCTGATCCATCAGATCTTCAATCCTCGGAAGTGGATACTTGTTCTTAATCGTCACTTTGTTCAGTTGTCTATAATCAACACATAATCTCATAGAACCTTCTTTCTTCTTGACCAACAAAACAGGTGCACCCCACAGCGACACACTAGGACGAATAAACCTCTTCTCGAGAAAGTCTTCAAGTTGACTCTTCAACTCTTTCAACTCGGAAGCAGACATCCTATAGGGAGCCATCGATACAGGACTAGTTCCAGGAACTAAATCAATCGAAAACTCAACCTCACGTTCCAGCGGTAAATCACTTATATCTTCCGGAAATACCTTCCCAAACTCACAAACTATTGGCAATTCTTCAATCGTCCTCTTCTCACAAATATCCAAAGTTTCCAACAACATAAACAACTCGGCACCACCTTGCACCGATTCATCAACTTGCTTAGCAGACACAAACCAATCTTCCTTCGCACCAACCTCAGAAAAAATAACAGTCTTCTCAAAACAGTTGATATACACCCGATTAAATTCTAACCAATTCATACCCAAAATCACATCAAGCTGCTCTAAAGGAAGACAAACTAAATCAATTCCAAAATCCCTACCAAAGATACTCAACGGACAATTCAGACACACATAAGAAGTGGAAACAGAACCCATAGCAGGTGTATCAATAACCATACTTCTACGCATATCAGATAATATAAGATTCGATCTCTTAGCACAATCCAAAGAAATGAAAGAATGTGTTGCACCGGTATCAATAATGGCAGTCAAAGGTGTACCATTAATAAAGCACGTACCTTGGATTAGCCTATCATCAGTAGTGGCCTCCGCACCAGACAATGCAAACACCTTTCCCTTTGCTTGCTCCTTCTTTGGCTTATCACATTTGGTACTAATGTGACCTTTCTCACCATAATTGAAACAAGTCACGCTCGAACCAACTCCACAATTGTTTGCTCTGTGACCACTTGTCATACCCCGATTTTGGTCCTGAATTTTTTCATTTGGCGCTTGGCCTAAAGTTCATTTGCATGCATTCATGACCAAAGGCAACCATCCATTCCCACATCCATATTTTTTTGATAAACATTGGTCATTATCTAACTTTTTTTGATCATGGTGTTTTTGATTATAAAATAGATTCTAACTATTTGACTTTTTAATTTTCAATTTGATTTTAATTTCAAAATAAATCTAATTCCAAATTTCAAGTTAATCTTAATTGTGTTTTTACTAATGATTCGAATTCTAATTGATTTTTAATTTCCAAATAAAATGTTAGAATTTGATATCAAAGTAGTTTTAACAAATTATAGATTAATTTGATTTTGATTGGTTTTTATTGTTTTTGTTTTTAATTGACATGTAGATTAGTCTTAGATTATTTCTAAAAAAATCCAAATCCATTTTATAACCAAAACACCTATTTCCATAAACCAAGTTACAACCATTCTTATTCTCTACCATCACTTCAATCAAGTTCAAACTACAACCATAAGCATACAATTCATTCAAACTTTCAAACCTTCATTCAATATATCCAATTCCATTCAATACAATTCAGTAAACATTCATTCATAATCCAAAGAAATTCCATACATACTTTTTCATTCATGCGCATATTTTACTATTTCATATTTTTACATTTGTCATATTTTTAAATTTGCATTTTCATATTTTCTTCATTTTCACATTGAGGTTTTCCATTCATTCATGTTTAAAGATCACCACACTATCATTCATATTCCAAATCATTCATTCATCTAACCATAATCATCCATTGAATATCGGAAAGTTCTAAGCTTAGGATGAAACAAAAAAAAAACATAATATATTCAAGAGCCACCACGGTTACTAGACAAATAAGGGATTTTGCATACAGTATCAACAATGGTGAATTAAATAATATTCGAAAAAAAGAGGAACGGCGGAAAGGATACCAAACCCTAATCACCGAATCAAGGACAAACCTGTGAGCTTCATCGTTGCCGTTGTCATCGCCGAAGGTGAGTTTTTCGTTTCAGACATTGCTTTCTTACACGATTGAGTGAGATATGGGCGTTTAGGTGTGGGACGTGATGGTAGCGATGGAAGGATATTGAGAGTTTGAGTGAGAGCGATAGGGAGAGCGTTTGAGAGAGAGGTTTGTGAACGAGATGGAAGGAGGGCGTGAGAGGTTGAGAGAGCATCGTTGAGATTGGAATGGGATGGAGAGATTGAGAGAGAAAGAGTTCTGAGATTTCGTTTCATTTTCTTTTTTTATTTATTATTTACTTTAAGCGTGGTTAAAAACCCTTTTAATTCCATTTTAAGTGATTGTTGGTTTTTCCCAGTAGATATTATATTGGCGATTAAAGTTGATTCTTTTTTTTTACCATTTCCAACCTATTCCCCTTTGGAAACCCAACAGACAAGTGGTTGGGATTAATTAGGTTATTCTACCTTTTTTTATTATTTAGTTTTTTTATTTTTTATTTTAATTCTTTTTTAATATATCTTAGTTTATATATTTAAATTAGCATTAAAATAACAGTTAGTTGGTAAGTGGCTTGGTGGAGGGGAGTGGTGTTTAGGTCTTTAGTGTGGTGGGTTCGATTCCCCTATGCGTAGTTTTTTCTCTTTTAACATTTTCTTTTATATTTATGCTTTATTACTCATGGTTTTTTATTATGGTTTAATAATATAGATTTGTTTTTTCTTTTAATTGCATCATGTGTTCGAAACCATTTTAAACTATAAAAATCATACTTTTCTCGATTTAATATCGAGCCCATTTTCCATACCCTTGTTAGTCGATTGCTTTTAAGCATCGCCATCAACCTCACATAGCTTACTCTTGGGCTTTCTTACAATGAGCCGGTTCTCTTGCACTTACACTCATATTTCGCATCATTTTATTGTTTGGGCCTGATTTAATTATTTCAGGATTTTTGAATCCCCATTTGACCAAATGTACCCCACTTCCCCAATGTGTATATAATTTTGTATTTGTTTTATTTCTCTATTTTAGATACTAACACAAGAGTAAAATCAACAATTTAAAAAAATACAAAAATATGACTCGATCCAACGTCGAGTATTGTCTCAATAAACAAACCAATTCATGTCTCCTTCATATTCCATCCCATCTCTTTCAAACTTTCATCAAATGCTTGATTCAACGTCAAGCCATTTTCTCTAATAAAAAACTCAAAAATATTAATCCCTATCTAAACACTTTTTCAATAAAGATGGAAGTGGAACGTGATGTATACCACGCACTCCTGAGACTAGGATTCGAGATGTATATCTCGCCATCATCCAATTTATCCACTTTGCTCTATCAAACACTCATTCAAATCTTTCTCAAACGCCCATCAATACTTGATCTAGGTCAAGTCATTTTTCACAACAAAACCAAAATACTTAATTCTTACTTAACACTTTTCCAGTAAAGGTGGAAATGGAACATGGTGTATACCATGCACTCCTGAGGTTAAGATTCGAGATGTATGCCTCGCAAATCTTAACTATCGCCATCGTCTAAAATTGTCAATGTGGTTTCGTCAAACCCTTTCTAAATCAAATCTAAGATACCTAAATCTTATTTAACACTTTTTCAATAAAGGTGGAAATGGAACATGGTGTATACCATGCACTCCTGAGACTAGGATTCGAGATGTATATCTCGCCAATCTTAGCCCTCGCCATCGCCTAAAATTGTCAATGCGGTTTCTTCAAACCCTTTCTCAATCAAATTCCAAAATACTTAATTCCTATCTTAACCTCTTTCAATAAAGATGGAAATCGAACATGGTGTATACCATGCACTCCTGAGACTAGGATTCGAGATGTATATCTCGCTCATCCAAGTTCTCACCATCACTCAAAATACATCCAACCAATCAAACTTTTTCTCGCCGCCGTGCGACTAATCAAAAACCTTTTTCATAAACGAAAGGTATCTTGTCTTAAGTGATACAAAACAATGTTTCGGCCACGATTGTTGAGTAGAGATAATGACGCTTTTCCGAATGTAGATTTATAAATCTGTTCGATGTGTGGTATGCGTCCACTCCTCATCTGTTTTGGGTAAAACAATGTTTTCGTCGATTAATACAGGATAGCTTTCGCTAAAATCGACCAACAAACAAACATTTTTCTACCCAGAACTACGTAAGCCTTGATTTCTCTTTTGAGATACGTAGGAGCAGGATTTGTAAATCTTGTCAGGCCCACTAATAAAAAACTTAGGTTTAGTCCTTCGTCAAAAATCCAAAAATATTCTCCTGTCTTTTATTCATTCTTTCCCACTTAATAACTTGAAAAGCCTAACATTTCAAACTAACATTAACGCACACAACTGACCTAATGGTTCCCGTTGAGTACAACGGACGTGAGGGGTGCTAATACCTTCCCCTTGCGTAATCGACTCCCGAACCCTGATATTGGTTGCGATGACCATATCTTATCCTTTCTTTTGTCTTGGGTTTTATCGATATTTCCCCTTTCCTTTTTAGGAATAAAAAAGTTCGGTGGCGACTCTGTTCAGTCCATCATTGCGAGCGTGCGATCGCGCTTCGCTTTGAAGTCGTATCCCCATTTTTCGAGGTGCGACAGATGGCGACTCTGCTGGGGATTACTTGTTCCCTAAGCGAGTCAAGCCTAGTTAGGACGTTTGTGTGCCTTTGTTTGTTTAATTGTGTGGCTTTTTTCTTATTTATTGTTTGTTATTATCTTTATTGTTATATTGTTATATCTGTTGAATATTGGTTGTTGGTACTTGGGTATTTGATTGCAAACCATGTGGGAAAGACTCTACACCCGAGTCTAGAGTGAAAAAACATAAGACAGGACGATGGTTGAGTAGTACGGACTCCCGAGGTGAATACTTCGTAAGGGTCGGTACGAGAACCTCACTTAGAGTAGATCCTTTTGCAATTATTGTCACCCGAGGTGTATACCTCGTAAGCGCCGATGTTTCAAAGGGGTCCATGACTCTAAGGACCTTTTAAAACATTAAACCTTTGGCCAACTAGAAATGATGGTTGCGTGGTATGGATTCCCGAGGTGTATACTTCGTAAGAATCGATACGAGAACCTCGCTCAGAATAGATTCCCTAGATGGAGTTGATGACCGGAAAGTATTTTCCGTAAGCATCAAACAGTCTTTCGAATCCATGACTCTGAGTACCCTGTCTAGAACCCAGTCGATGGTTGCGTAGTACGGACTCGCGAGGTGTATACTTCGTAAGAGTCGGTACGAGAACCTCACCCAGAATAGATTCCCTTGATGGAGTTGACGACCGGGAAGTATTTCCCGTAAGCGTCAAACATTCTTGTGAATCAATGACTCTAGGGATCCTTTGTAACAAAGCCCTAGATCATACCCGGTGAGAACCCCATTTTGGAAAAGCAATCAAATTTATCCATACCTCGGACCTTTGAACCTAAAAAAAAACATTGCATCCATTCATTCATTGCATATGCATAAAAAGCAAAACTCTTAGTTGTTTCGCATTATTTCAGGAGTCCAAGACTTGTTAGCAAGATGAATCCTAAGAGAAGAGGCACTTTTCAGTTCAAATACAAGAACGTGGACCTTACCAGCCTGCAGAAGTTGAGTGCCAAAATAACACCACTCAAACTCAACAGCTTCGTACAAAACTATGGAAGAATTCTGGACATCCTGAATGAGAAGATGGACATGATGACCGCAGTGACTATTGCTCAGTTCTATGATCCACCTCTACGTTGTTTCACATTTTTTGACTTCCAGTTGGCTCCTACTTTAGAGGAGGTTGAGAGGATCATAGGACGGAATTTGAAGGATCACAATCCATTTCCTAAGCTTGATGAAGATATTCCTCCCAAGAGAATAGCTTCAGCTTTGGGTCTGAAAGTTTCTGAAGTCGTGGATAATTGGGATGTGAAAGGACCTTTCAGTGGTTTTTCTAGGAAGTTCTTGGAAGATCAGGCCAAGAAGATGGAAAAAGAAGGAGATTGGGAATTCTTCTATGCTGTGTTAGCCGTGTTGATATATGGGATAGTCCTCTTCCCAAATATTGACCATTTCGTGGACCACCTGGCGGTGAGAATTTTCCTCTCTGGTAACCCTGTACCGTTCCTCTTGGCAGATCTCTACTACACTCTCCATGATCGTCATGAGAAGAAGGGAGGAATCGTCTTATGCTGTGCACAATTGTTGCATGCTTGGTTTAGATCCCATATGCCCGAAGAAGGTCCTTTTGTCTCGAAGGAACTCAAGCCCTTCCAGAAGTTAACTTCCCTCACCTCCAGTCATGTTAGGTGGTATATCAGGGATTGGGAAACCGAGAATGTGATTGTCAGCATTGGAGACTTCCCCAATGTGCCGTTGATAGGAACCAAGGGTTGCATCAACTATAACCCCATGTTATCTCTAAGGCATCATGGATACCCTATGAATGGCCCTCCAAAAGCTGAAGCTCTAGAGCCTTTCATCTTACATGGTATTGAAGAGGATCATCCCATGGTGAAAAAGATCAAGAGGTCTTGGCAAGCAGTCATCAGAAAGGGTAAGGAGTTGGGTAAGAGAAATGTCATTGCCCAAGAGCCTTACACTTGTTGGGTTAGAGAGAGCCTTACACCATGTGAACCCACAGTTTCACCGCTTCCACTATGAAGTCGACCATGCCATGAATGAATGTACAAATACCAATACATATGCAATTAAGATCATCTCTACCATCTTAACATTCCACATATCACCATAATTCAACTCTATGAATTATCCACCAATGGTACATATACACATTCATCACAACCCACTATTCACATATATAAACTAATTATCAAGTACGCACAATTAGATTACATTTCAAAATGAATACAACATTTAAAATCTCAATTTTTCACTTTTCAAACATGTTAACCGGTTAACGCATATGGTTAATCGGTTAACGCGAACCAAAACGCACTCCCTGGAAGATTTCAACAGTGTTAACAGGTTAACGCCTTTGGTTAACCGGTTAACGCAAAAATAGAATGCTATTCCTGCGTTAACACAAAACAGAATACAAACTTTTCTGCGTTTTTCATCGTTGGAGGACTTCTGGACCTCCGATTTCGATTCCGTAAAAAGCCACACGTTCAGAATATTATAACTCATGCAATAATCTAAGTATATAACGTTAATTTGCAGTTTTAACACGATTAAATCATCACAAATCAAGAATACTCGTCAAAACCTAACAATTTCAAACAACCATACAAAATTAGGGATTTTAACATAACATACTTCTACCCATTGACCCAATCATACTAACCCATAATAATAAGGATTCCCCCCTTACCTCTTCGATTTTCTGGAAACCCTAACTCCTCTCTTGTTCTTCCCCTCTTTTCCTTACTTTTCCTCTTTTCTTTCTCTATTGTTGTCAAATGATCAAATGAATCCTAATTCTCACTCTCCTCACCTCTTATATACCAGTATTCTATTTGGGCTTAAATAATGATATCTCTAATTTAATTAATAGGCCCAATAAGACCTAATATTTAAATATCTCTATTTAATTCAATTAAATTAAACCAACTCAACATGCACACCAAGTTGATTAATTCAATTATTCATTATATCTCATATCACTAAATAACTAATTAACACACCAAATTAATTAATATAATCAATTATTATACTACCTAACAACCAATTAATTAATTAACACTCTAAATAAATAAAATAAAATATAAAATAATAATATAAGAAATAAATACTAAAATTTGGGTTGTTACAACTCTCCCCCACTTAAAAGATTTTCGGCCTCGATAATTTACCTCAAACGAACAACTCCGGATACCACTCCTTCATCTTATCCTCGAGTTCCCAAGTAATATTGCCATTAGCGACTCCGCCCCATATCACTTTCACCAAAGCAATTTCCTTACCACGAAGCTTCTTCACTTCTCGATCTTTAATTCGCATAGGTGATGTATCAACCGTCAAATTATCCTTCACTTGAACATCATCTACTGAAATAACATGCGATGGATCCGCAATGTACCTCCTCAATTGAGACACATGGAACACATCATGAAGATTACAAAGTGACGGTGGTAAAGCAATCCGATATGCCACTTCACCTACCCTCTCGGAAATCTGATAAGGACCAATGAACCGCGGCGTCAACTTACGCGACTTCAAAGCTCCACTAACACCCGTTATTGGCGTAACTCGAAGAAACACATGCTCATCTTTCTCAAACTCAGGAGCTTTCCTCCTCTTATCATGATAACTCTTTTGACGACTCTGAGAAGCCTTCATCTTCTCTTGAATCATCTTAATCTTATTTGTAGTCTCTTAAATCAACTCGGGTCCAACCACAACACTCTCTCCCGATTCGTACCAACATAAAGGAGTTCTACACCGTCTGCCATAAAGAGCCTCAAAAGGTGCCATTCCAATACTCGAATGGAAATTGTTGTTATACGTAAACTCGATCAAAGGAAAGAAACTATCCCAATTTCCTCCTTGTTCCAAAACACAAGACCTCAAAAGATCTTCAAGTGACTGAATAGTCCTCTCCGTTTGACCATCTGTTTACGGATGATATGCCGAACTCAATCGCAACTTCGTACCCAAAGCACTTTGCAAACCTTCCCAAAATCTTGAAGTGAACCTCAGATCTCTATCCGAATTAATGCTCGACGGAATACCATGCAAACACACAATCCTTTTGATGTACAACTTAGCAAGTCTCTCCATCGAATAATCCATCCTTATCGGAATAAAATGCGCACATTTCGCCAACCTGTCCACAACGACCCAAATCGCCTCACAATTACTCGATGTTCTCGGCAAACCCGAAACAAAATCCATAGAGATACTATCCCACTTCCACTCGGGAATAGATAACGGTTGCATCAAACCAGACGACTTTTGATGTTAAATCTTTGACTTTTGACAAGTCAAACATGAATACACAAATTCCGCTACATCCTTCTTCATACCTTGCCACCAAAACATCTTCCTTAAGTCTTGATACATTTTAGTAGCACCAGGATGAATACTCAAACCACTTCTATGCCCTTCCTCAAGAATCCTCTTTCTCAAATCCGCAACATCCGGAACACAAACTCGATCACGACACCTCATGATACCATTCTCATCAATCCGAAAGTCACCACCTTTGCCTTGATTAATCAATGTCATAACATCGACTAATTGCAAATCTGACTTCTGACCTTCTCTAATCTCGTTAAGAATGCCACACGTAAGCTTCAACATACCAAGCTTAACACACGAAGGCGTCGCTTCATAAACCAAACTCAAATCTCTAAATTGCTCCAACAATTCAAACTCTCGAATCATCAACATAGACATGTGCAATGACTTCCTACTCAATGCATCGGCTACAACATTCGCCTTCCTAGGATGATAATTCAAACCAAAACCATAGTCTTTCAAGAATTCCAACCATCTTCTTTGCCTCATATTCAATTCTTTCTGATCGAATAAGTACTTCAAACTCTTGTGATCACTAAAAACATCAAATCTCGATCCAAACAAATAATGTCTCCAAAGCTTCAACACAAACACAACGGCGCCCAACTCTAAATCATGTGTCGGATAATTCCTCTCATGAACTTTAAGTTGCCTTGAAGCATAAGCTACAACTTGCCCTTTTTGCATCAGAACACCTCCCAAACCCAACAAAGAAACATCACAATACACAACGAAAGTTTCTAACGGATCCGGTAAAATCAAAATAGGAGCCGTAGTCAATCTTCTCTTAAGCTTTTGAAAATTCGCTTCGCACTGCGAAGTCCAAATGAAAGCTTGACCTTTCCTAGTCAACTGCGTCAATGGTAATGACAACTTAGAAAATCCTTCAATGAACTTTCTATAATAACCATCCAAACCAAGGAAACTTCGAATCTCAGCAACAGACTTAGGAGCTTCCCATTGAGATACAGCTTCAATCTTCGTAGGATCCACAGAAATACCACCACTTGAAATCACATGTCCAAGAAAACTTACTTCACTCAACCAAAACTCACATTTGGAGAGTTTAGCAAACAACTTCCTCTCTTTCAACACCGATAACACAACCTTCAAATGCTCGGCATGATCCTCTTCGCTCTTAGAATAAATCAATATATCATCGATGAACACAACAACAAACTTATCCAGATAATCGTGAAAAATTCTATTCATATACTCCATGAATACACCAGGTGCATTAGTCACACCAAACGGCATCACGGAGTACTCGTAGTGACCATACCTTGTCCGAAAAGCAGTCTTTTGAATATCCTCAGCCTTTACACGAATCTGATGATACCCAGACCTCAAATCAATCTTGCTAAACGCACAGGCTCCAACCAGCTGATCCATCAGATCTTCAATCCTCGGAAGTGGATACTTGTTCTTAATCGTCACTTTGTTCAGTTGTCTATAATCAACATATAATCTCATAGAACCTTCTTTCTTCTTGACCAACAAAACAGGTGCACCCCACAGCGACACACTAGGACGAATAAACCTCTTCTCGAGAAAGTCTTCAAGTTGACTCTTCAACTCTTTCAACTCGGAAGCAGACATCCTATAGGGAGCCATCGATACAGGACTAGTTCCAGGAACTAAATCAATCGAAAACTCAACCTCACGTTCCAGCGGTAAATCACTTATATCTTCCGGAAATACCTCCGCCAACTCACAAACTATTGGCAATTGTTCAATCGTCCTCTTGTCACAAATATCCAAAGTTGCCAACAACATAAACAACTCGGCACCACCTTGCACCGATTCATCAACTTGCTTAGCAGACACAAACCAATCTTCCTTCGCACCAACCTCAGGAAAAATAACAGTCTTCTCAAAACAGTTGATATACACCCGATTAAATTCTAACCAATTCATACCCAAAATCACATCAAGCTGCTCTAAAGGAAGACAAACTAAATCAATTCCAAAATCCCTACCAAAGATACTCAACGGACAATTCAGACACACATAAGAAGTGGAAACAGAACCCATAGCAGGTGTATCAATAACCATACTTCTACGCATATCAGATAATATAAGATTCGATCTCTTAGCACAATCCAAAGAAATGAAAGAATGTGTTGCACCGGTATCAATAATGGCAGTCAAAGGTGTACCATTAATAAAGCACGTACCTTGGATTAGCCTATCATCAGTAGTGGCCTCCGCACCAGACAATGCAAACACCTTTCCCTTTGCTTGCTCCTTCTTTGGCTTATCACATTTGGTACTAATGTGACCTTTCTCACCATAATTGAAACAAGTCACGCTCGAACCAACTCCACAATTGTTTGCTCTGTGACCACTCTTGCCACAATTGAAACACATCACAGAATCCTTACTACAATCAATAGCACGATGACCTTCAACGCCACATTTGAAAAACTTTAGTGGAGTAGAAGATCCTCCCCCACTTGGCTTCTTGCCAAAACCAGATTGTCTCCTCTTGTCATCATACAGTTTCCCACAATCTTGGTTTTTCCCCTTCAAACTCTTGTAGAAAGAAGCACTCTCCCTACTATCCTCATCATAAATCCGACTCTTGTTAACCAACTCCGCAAAACGAGTAATCTGTTGGTAACCAATGACCTTCTTGATGTCATGTCTCAATCCATTCACAAACTTCAAACATTTTGATCTCTCAGCATTAGCAGTATTGTAATGAGGACAATACTTGATAAGCTCATGAAATCTAGCAGCATATTCCGCAACCGTACCATTTCCTTGCTTCAATTCAAGGAACTCCACCTCTTTCTTCCCACGACAATCTTCCAGAAAATAGTTCTCCAAGAAGACATTACGGAAAAGATCCCAAGTAACCTCAATGCTATCTTCTTCGAACCTCAGAAGAGTGTTATTCCACCAATCTCCAGCTTCCTTCTCAAGCATATGAGTACCAAACTGCACTATCTGAGCATCAGTACATTTCATGACTCTGAAGATCTTCTCAATTGCCTTCAGCCAAGCTTGAGCTTTATCAGGTTCATGCTCACTCTCAAAGACAGGAGGATTGTTCCGTTGGAATCTCCCCAAAGCACGGAACTCATCATCATCTCCATTTCGGTTACCAGAATTCGCTTGAGGGATTTGACCAATGGATTCAGCCAACATCCTCAGCGCCTCAACAATGGCATCATCATTCCTGCCTACAGCCATCGTCCTGAACAACCCGAACAACCAGACAAACAGTATTTATCGTGTCAGATACACAAATCAAATACAACAGGATTGGAAAACCCTAACGACTATTGACAATTGGACGACCATGCTCTGATACCACTATTGTAACACCCCTTTTTCTACCCCAAAATACAAAACATATAATCATAGTAAATAGGCACACATATAACCAAAAGGGCGTCACATCGACATTTTCAAAAACTAAAAGCTTTCAAAAACCAACATCGTTCATCATCAATATACAATACACCTGGTCATTCAAAATAACACATTTCAATTATCATGAATATTCAAGAATATGCGTTCGCAGCGGAAAATAATGAATACTCATACATTTCATCAAATGATCCATGTCCCATACCATGACCATCTCTCAATAATCTCTTCAAAATAAACTAAAACCATAATCAGAATATTTGGTACTATAGCCTCTCAACAACAATTGCAAATAAGCATGTTCACAAGTAATAGCATAATACTTATCCAAATAGGATACGAGTTCAATACTACTAATCTAGCCAGTGTTACATGACCAGAGCATTGATTCATTACCTAGTCTTCAAACTAAAATACGGAAACTCTCCGGCTAATCTCGAGCGAGCTACCGTCCACTTACTTCAACAATACTACTCTGGAGTATCTGCACGATACCCATGTAAAGGTAACATTCAAACAGAAAGGGTGAGAATTCAAATCATTATGAAGAAGTATAATAAGGCACAATGATTAAATCAATAATTAAAGGAATTCATCACACTTCATATAACCATGTAAATAATACTAACCAATATTTATTTCGCATGTTCCAAACATCCATCAAAACGCAAGTAGTATTCAAATCCAATGTTATATTCTCAAATATACACATAACTACAATTATCACGCAATCACATATTTTGCAAAATTATGTGTCCAAACATCACCAAATTCAATTACCATATCACATACACACATCACAATCACATCAACGCATATATTCAATTTTCACATAACTCTAATGTGACTCAATTCAAGACATGTGACTCTATTCATGTGGTACCGCAATGTGAACCCAACGTTTCACCGCTTTTCGATTCAATATCTAGAATCCAAGCCACGCTTCCGATCCGGACAAGATCAAAGCCACTACGTCTATTTCCAATTAAGGATCAACGTCTAATACGCCTATTTCCAATTAAGGATCAACGTATGCTACGTCTACTATGCCTATTTCCAATTAAGGATCAACGTATGCTACTTCTACTATGCCTATTTCCAAATAAGGATCAACGTATGCTACTTCTACTATGCCTATTTTCAATTAAGGATCAACGTATGCTACCATGTGAACCCACAGTTTCACCGCTTCCACTATGAAGCCGACCATGCCATGAATGAATGTACAAATACCAATACATATGCAATTAAGATCATCTCTACCATCTTAACATTCCACATATCACCATAATTCAACTCTATGAATTATCCACCAATGGTACATATACACATTCATCACAACCCACTATTCACATATATAAACTAATTATCAAGTACGCACAATTAGATTACATTTCAAAATGAATACAACGTTTAAAATCTCAATTTTTCACTTTTCAAACAGTGTTAACCGGTTAACGCATATTGTTAATCGGTTAACGCGAACCAAAACGCACTCCTTGACAGATTTCAACAGTGTTAACCGGTTAACGCCTTTGGTTAACCGGTTAACGCAAAAACAGAATGCTATTCCTGCGTTAACACAAAATAGAATGCAAAATTTTCTGCGTTTTTCATCGTTGGAGGACTTCCGGACCTCCGATTTCGATTCCGTAAAAAGCCACACGTTCAGAAAATTATAACTCATACAATACTCTAAGTATATAACGTTAATTTGCAGTTTTAACACAATTAAATTATCATAAATCAAGAATGCTCATCAAAACCTACCAGTTTCAAACAACCATACAAAATTAGGGATTTTAACCTAACATACTTCTATCCATTGACCCAATCATACTAACCCATAATAATAAGGATTCCCCCCTTACCTCTTCGATTTTTTGGAAACCCTAGCTCCTCTCTTATTCTTCCCCTCTTCTCTTTACTTTTCCTCTTCTCTTTCTCTATTGTTGTCAAATGATCAAATGAATACTAATTCTCACTCTCCTCACCTCTTATATACCAGTATTCTATTTGGGCTTAAAGAATGATATCTCTATTTAATTAATAGGCCCAATAAGACATAATATTTAAATATCTCTATTTAATTAATAGGCCCAATAAGACCTAATATTTAAATATCTCTATTTAATTTAATTAAATTAAATCAACGTAACATGCACACCAAGTTAATTAATTCAATTATTCATTATATCTCATATCACTAAATAATTAATTAACACACCAAATTAATTAATATAATCAATTATTATACTACCTAACAACCAATTAATTCATTAACACTCTAAATAAATAAAATAAAATATAATAATAACAATATAAGAAATAAATACTAAAATTTGGGTTGTTACATCTCGCACCGTAGGTTTCACGTTATAACTTCGCTTTTACTTATTTGTCACTTTACTTCTGATTTTTTTGTCGAAAACTTTCACTTGCCGCACACACCACACAAATTTGCTTTTCTTGGTTTTGAAGTTTGTTCATTCTCTGGTGCATAGCTTCAATTCTCCTTTTTTCCACTAATGTCCTTCTGATTTTCTTCTGGTGCATTTGGCGCAGTTTCTTTTTTGCAGGTACTAATGTCAATACTATGGATTCACACATTGCCCTTTTCCCCAAGTTCAATGTGTCTGGTGGTTTTGAACAAGAGTGAACTGTCCGTTTAGCAAAAAGATCATGAGCTGGTGAAAGGCTTCTTATTAAGATCGATTGCGACATGGTCACCAAACTCCAAAATCTTGACCTTACTGCCAGCCTTTTCTGTGATCCCAGTACGCTTATGATTAACAATCATCGGTTCCTTAAAAGCTGGTGTGTCTCCTTGTCTTGTGGTAACGAACATTGGTTCCCCTAATTCCCACCACACTCATTATGGTATTATGAGAACCAAGGGTTGGAAAGCTGGAAGATTGTGCTTGAATAAATACTCCTGCCAATGGGCCCGACGCCCGCATTTTGTTGTTTATCATGATCATTAGCTGTCATTCCTCCTTCCCATACTCTCTTTACACTCATGCTTATTACTGTCTTTTGATTCAAACATTGTAACATGATTTTGTAATGAAGTGTGTTGGATTGGCTAAATGTATGTGTAATTAATTAAGCCAATATCCATACGACTTTTTTGCGTTTCGTTTGTGAGACAGGAGCACTTAAACTTTCAAGTTAGAACTAGTGACTCAAAACCAAATAAATATTTCCGTGCATGTTTTCCTGTATGAAGTTCAAAATGCAAAATATGAGCCTTTAATCTTGAATTAATAGGATTTCTCATAACATGACCTAAACATAATCCGACAAACGGTCGTCAAAATGCAATGGAATACTATGAGTATAACTTGTATTTCTCACCATAAGCCAGTTGATTTTAAAGTTGATTAACAATCAACTTAGGTGGGGAGAGTGTACGTTCAATGTTTGCAAAATGGTATGGCGGACCGTAACGATTCACCAAATCTGTAAATCAACAAAAGATCTCGTCGTTTAAGACGCAAATTGCATTCATGCGTCATATGACACTTTTATTATCCCGAATCAACGAAATACGAGCTATCCCGGTAACTTATAAATGGAGTAAAAAACGTCCTGGACTATGATGATATGCACCCCAATTAACGGATCACCAATAACTTATCGAATCCTTGTAATAACTAAGGAAATTTTAAACATGTACACACTAATTTAGTGTTCCACCTGATCATTTGGTATATGCAAAATGAGCTTCTTATTCATCAAAGAAATTTTGATGCACTACGGATTCCCTGATGCAGTATGGCCCAAATCCATAATGCAAAGAGATATGGTAACCATGGTTTTACGCTTGGTAAAATCTTTAATTTTAAAGTGATGACCATAAAGAAAAACCTTAAACTCTTACTTAGTGAAAACCTCTAGCCTTACATCTGCGCATCATGTTCTACGGTTATAAGTACCAATGAAAGCTCTGACCAGACCAGACAAAATTGGGGTATGACACCTGTGTCTGACAAGGTACCTTTTAATGGATTGGAGGAGATTCCCATATCGCATATCATATCTGAGGCTCTTCATCTGAAGAAATATGAGATTAAGGCTCATTGGGTGAAGAAAGGAGGAATTATGGGGTGGACTTCTGAGTTTCTCATTGGTAAAGCTATTGTCTTTGCTCAAGCCGGTAGTATGGATGCTTTTGAATCCATCTTTGTATTGCACATCTATGGTTTGTCTTTGTTCCCTAACATTGAAGGTTTTGTTGATGTTAATGCCATTAGAACCTTCTTGATTGGAAATCTTGTTCCTACTTTGTTAGGTGAAATGTATTTCTCTTTGCATTTAAGGAATCCTAAAGGTGGTGGGACTATTGTGTGTTGTGTTCCTCTTATGTACAAGTGCTTTATTTTGCACTTGCCTCAGACGTCTGCTTTCTTGGAGAGCAAACAATGTCTACGGTGGTCTCAAAGACTTGTGTCTCTCACTAATGATGATATTGTTTGGTATGATTCTGCGTTGAGTAGTATGGATATTATTGACAATTGTGCTGAATTCTCTAACGTGTCCCTCATTGGTACACAAGGAGGAATCAACTATAACCCTGCTTTGGCTCGTCGTCAACTTGGGTTCCCCTTGAGAGAAAAACCTAATAACACTCAGTTAGAAGGTATTTTCTATCAAGAGGGTAAATATCCCTAACATTTGAAACAAAATATGGTGCATGCTTGACATAATGTGCATAGGAAAGGAAGATCCGAGCTTGGTCCATGCAACTGTGTAGCTTTTGAAGCTTAGACTCTTTGGGTGAAGAAGAGAGATTTGGAGCTGAAGATGCCATACCCCTGTGAAATACCTATGTCTTTGGTTGTGGCTGATCCATCAACTCTCCTTAACCAAGATTTAGAGGAGTTGGAAGACGCACTCACTAAGATGAAGCAAGAGAAAGATATGTGGGAAGAGCGGTTCCATGCTTTGAGCCAAAAGCATGAAGAATTGCATCTTGAGTCGAAAGACCAGGACACACTTATTAAACTTCTTGAAGATCGAGCAGTGAAGAGACAGAGAGAGCCAGAGGTTCCACCTTCCTCTAGTATGCCTCAACCTTCCGGTGCTTGGAAGAATATTGTTGATCAGCTTGTCCTTGAGAAGGCTCATATGAAGGCATCCTTTGAGTCAGAGATTTGATGCATCCGAAGGAAGTACGCGCCCGCAGTAAGATCATCTAATATTGTTGCTAAGGGATCCTTAGGATTATTAGTTTCCTTTTCTCTTGTATTTGTACTTTGGTTTCTGAAATTGTACTCAGCGTAATCCTTACAAATTTTATGAATAAAAAGAGATGTTTATGGTCAATCAAATTGTTATTATTATTAGTATATATATATATATATATATATATATATATATATATATATATATATATATATATATATATATATATATATATATATATATATATATATATATATATATATATATATATATATATATATATATATATATATATATATATATATATATATATATATATATATATATATATATATATATATATATATATATATATATATGCAAATAGGACTTCATATTCCTTGAAATTAAACAAACAAAAACATTGTATTTCATGCATCATATGCATAGCAAGTTTTCCTCCTCCAGATGTCTTATCGGTTATTCTTCGATGCTCCAGCCAAGCTGACTCACCGATACAACACTCGCGCTAATCAACCGAAGATCATGGAGAATCTAGAGCACGAAAGTATAGAGTTGAAAGATGGAATTGCACGGTTAACTGCTATGATGGAGTCTGTTCTTGCTGCACAGAACCATTCTTCACCAACTCCTGCAACTTCTCCCCAGAGGATTGTTATTTCTGAGATTGCTACCTCCTTTGTACTTGTTGCTTCCAGCCAATCCGATCCTTCCATGCGTATTGGATTCCCTTGGGAGATGCCATCCAGTTTTATGCCAGAAGGGTATGCACTCACTTTTGTCTCTCTGCCGACATGTAGCCCGATCATGTCTGTGCCACCTCCAGTTGTTCATACTCTGCCTCGTGTTGAGGACACCATTTACCATTCTGAGCCATCTGAGGGCCCAAATGTATATGAAAAGATTGACGAAATGAAAGATCAATTCCTCGAGCTGCGCAAAGAGTTGAAGACTTTAAGAGGAAATGATTTGTTTGGGAAGAGTGATGTTGAGCTCTTCTTGGTACCCAATGTGAAAATCCCGATGAAATTCAAGGTCACTGACTTTGAAAAGTATAATGGAAATACTTGTCCGCTAAGCCACCTTATGATGTATGCTAGAAAGATGTCAACTCAAACTGATAATGATCAGTTACTGATTCACTACTTCCAAGACAGATTGACTTGTGCTGCTTTGAGATGGTATATGGGGTTAGACAGTGCAAGCATCCGTACTTTCAATGATCTGGGTGAAGCCTTTGTTAAGTAGTACAAATACAACGTTGATATGGCGCCTGATAAAGACCAGCTAAGATCCATGTCTCAGAAGGATAAGGAGAAGTTCAAAGAGTATGGTCAGAGGTGGAGAGAACTTGCCGCCCAAATTAGTCCACCCTTGGAAGAGAAAGAGATGACGAAGATTTTCTTGAAGATGCTGAGTTCGTTTTACTACGAACACATGATTTCCAGTGCCCCCAATGACTTCACAAAAATGGTAAATATGGGGATGAGGCTAGAAGAAGGAGTCTGTGTAGGACGTCTGTCTAAAGAAGAAGCATCATCTAGCAAGAAGTATGAGGGTAGTTTCTCCAAAAGGAAGGAGGGAGAAACTAATTCAGTGTCTGTAGGGAGGCAGAAGAGGCCTCATGTCTGAAAGAGTTCTAGACCTCGTCAACACCAACATCAAGTTTCATTAGTGATTCCTGTGTTTTCCAACAATTCCAACAATCAATCAGTTCCAATTCAACAACAACAACGTCAACAACAACCACAACAAAGAACCAACTACAATAACAACTATAATAACCAGCAAAGTTTTGAGAGGAATAAGATCTCCTTTGACCTAATTCCTATGTCCTACACAGAATTATATCCATCCTTGGTTCTCAAGAACCTCATTCAACCCAGAAATCCTCCACAGATTCCTGAGCCTCTTCCATGGTGGTTCAAACCTGAACATCATTGTGCTTTTCACCAGGGAACCCCTGGCCATGACATAGAGAATTGTTATCCATTGAAGTATGAAGTGAAAAAGCTTGTGAAGAGTGGGATAGTGTCCTTTGAGGATATAGCGCCTAATGTGAAAGCTAATCCGGTTCCTGCTCATGCTTCTATCATCATGGTAGATGGTTGTCCTGGTGAGTACAAGGTTTATGATGTTTGCCATATCAGACAATATTCAATGGCAATTCATAAAGATATTTGGTTGGTTAATGACTGTGAGCATGACCATGATGGTTGTGTGATATGTAGTGTGAACCCTCGCGGGTGTGTTATTGTCAAGAGGGATATTGAGAGGTTGATGGATGAAGGTCTTATCCAGATTTGTCAGTCCAGAAATCTAGATGATGTGAATGTAATTGTGCTTGTGTTCAAAACCCCTGAGAAGGTAGTTATCCAATTTGATAGCAGCAATAATAACAATGTTAATAGATCGGTATCGCCGTTAGTTATACGGTTAACGGGCCATATTCCATATGCATCCGATAAAGTTGTGCCTTATCAATACAACGCCACAATGATTGAGAATGGTCAAGAGATTCCTTTACCAGTTGCAGACTCTATGGTGAATATTGTTGATATTGCGAAGGTGACCTGTAGTGGTCTTGTATTTGGTCCGGTTTTTTCGAGAGAGGTAGAAGATGTTTGTAAGACCCCAATTTTGACCCTAAGATCCCTCATGGCATCATAACATTGCATTTGCATTGCCTCAAGGATCATAAGCATCTTGTTTCCCTTTGCCTTTGGGTGGGACCTCTTGTGAGTGGTTTGAGATCACCAAGCATGCTTGAATTGTATATTTTTGCTTTTCTTATTTTGTTTACCAACCAAAAGCACAAAAATATGTCACTAACATTTCTTGTTTGTAGCTTGAGCAATCACAAAGTCAAGTGCTTCAAGGAGATCCTTTGTGTAGAGATATGGCCAAGTGAAGATGATAGCAAACATGGCAATGGTTCCCAAAGCTCTCATCCATCAAATATGCCTCCCTAGCATCTCAATTCATCATTTTGATCAAAGCAAGTCAAAGGGTTTGGGGTTTGTTCCCCAAGGAAACCCTAATTCATCAGATCATCCACAATGCCTTGCTCTTGAAGCAACCTCAGCCCATGATCAAATACAATCAAGGGAATTTCTCTAATTCATCATTTCATGAATATTTGAACTTAGTTGAGTGTCCTCAATCTTCAATTTATCAAGATATGAGTCTTGGACTTGAGAAGTTGATCAGTCAATTCATCTGACTATTTTGAAATGCACTGAGACCTAAAGTTTCATGTAATAGTCAAATGGAGATGATCCCAAAATAAAAAATGTTCTAAAGGACAATATGAACAACTTTCATGTTCATCAAAAATATATTTGAAGCTTGGAAGGTCATCTCCCATTCCAAGACATTATAGGTCATTTTGACTGAAACCATAATTTTGGGTCAACTTCCCAAGAACATAACTCATTCATTTTTTATGACTTTGAGGTGGTATCAAATGAATTGGAAATATTAAGATGTCTACTTCAAATGTTATGTTGAACAAAATTTCAAAATCTCAAAGGACATACATGTGATAATACAAAACATTATAGGTCACTTTGGACCAAATGCATTGAAAGGCAAAAAAGTCCAACTTCAAGTGCCCATAACTCTTTCATCAAAAATTCAAATGATGCCAAATGTAAGTCCATTTTGATTTTCTTGAAAATATCTACAACTTTGATGTTGGAGGTTTTTTCAATTGGGGCTTGCATCATCAAAACAGAGGGGCTTGAACATTGTCCAAATTTGGAAATCTTGCCTTTACATGTTTTGCACCTTACACTTTAAACTCAAAATTCACTAATTTCCACACTTCAAAAGGATTTTTGCCCAACATAACATTTCTTCCTTACATCAAGACCTTTCCAACCATTACTCACATGCTCATGTTTGGATTTGGAAAATGGCATTTTAGGCATAATTGTTTATAACATGTTGGAACTCATTACACAAGCCTATGCATTGCCAGCTACACGTCCATTTCAGCTCAATTATACTTCAGATTGCATTTGGCATTGGATTTGGGCCTTCTACATGATCATGCAAGCCCATGCAATGAATATCCTCTTGCCATGCACACGAGTTTGATCACACTTGCCTTGCCTCTCCTTCTATAAATAGAGGCATCATTCCATTCAATTTTCATCCATGAATCAACCTGAAATGCTGCTGAGCTGAAAACCAAACCTCTCACCAAAGGAACTATTTCATTTTCACTCAAATTTCTCAGATCTGAAATTCAACTAAATTTGGTTGAATTTCTAGATCTAAAGTTCCTAGACCTTCATCCTATAGTCCATTGTACTTCTGTTTGGCCAAAGGAAGCAAGGAAGCAAGCTCAGATCACCATAATTCAAAGGTTCTTTCCAACTGGTTTTTTCTTCGAAACTCACTATTTCCTGACCTATTTGCTTGGATATTGTGTTGGCTGAAGTCCTCTTCATAGAGGCAATTATTTTGAGTGCTCAATTACTGAAATCCATGAAGTTCAATATGAACACCATGATTTTCTCACTCTGATTTCTCTCTCTATGAGGATCAAGAGGAGAAACCAATGGTACAGGGGTGATGTACATCACCCCAACTTTCCAATGATGTATGGATCGGGTATTTTGGTTAAGCTTTTGAAACCTGCAATTTTGGCCGGAATCTTCATGCTCACCGGAGAAGACAGTGGCTTCGGTCACTGTCCCTTTTCCAGATGCATCGTGAGCCCTTGGATCTGATCTCCAGATTTAATCTCCACTTTCCAATGATATGAATTTGTTTTAATGTTTGTGTGACGCATTGACTTGGACATACCATGGAAGCGCGCATATGTAGCGTTTGATCAGCCATATCAATTAATGAGGCTTGATCAGACGCTCCTGGTCTTTTTGATTTTCCTATTTTCTGATTTAGTTTCTTTTATTTCTTTTATTTTAAAAAATTCATATCTTCTTCATTTTTAATCCAAAAAATATGGAACCAATTGCATTCTTCTCCAAATAATTTCTAGTTTCTAATTTTGATTTTTAATACTTTTTATTTTGTCATTTGATATTTTTTGTGAATTTTCTATTTTCTGATTATTTTTAATTCATTTTAAATAGTTTTTGATATTCAAAAAATACAAAAATATTTTCCTAACCTATTTGAATGATGATGGATCTATGAAAATATTCTCATCAATTTTTTAATTGATTTGAGATTTATTTGAGATTTTAGTTCAATTAGGTTATTTTTATTCATTTTTAATTGATTAAAAATAGTTTTTTCACTTTTAAAAATGCTGAAATTTTTTGTCAAACTTTGTTTGACCTTGTTGAACTTGGGATAAATCACTTGAACCTTTCAAGGTTGATTTGAAGTGATTTTGAAGTTTGACCTTTCTTTTATTTTTAATTCAAGTTTATTTTTAATATTGAAAATGCCAAAAATATTTTGCTTATTGCTTGACCTCCAACCTCCATCCCATTTTTGGTTTCTCATTGTTTGACTTTGACTTTCAATGTCATTTGGTCAACACACATGGATTGGTACATTTTATTTCACCTTATGCACTTTATTCTTTCCATTTCCTTTTCCATTATTCATCTCTTTCTTCTTCTTATTCGTTTTCTTTTTTTTGATCAATGAGTTGAAGGTTGATAAGTTAGCATTGATTAGGGAAACTTAATCTTCCTTGATTCAAATCCAATTCATCTTGATCAATTGATCAAGTGAATGGCTTTGCATTAAGGATAGGTTGTTTCCTAAATCATGCAAAAGACTTAAACCAATACAAGATCAATTCTCTTCTTCTTTTTGGCATGGCAAGTTGTGGGAACTTGGTTCACTAATCAAGACTTCTAACTTGTGTTGTTGCCTACATTATTATTGACCGGCCTCAGATAGTTGTGACTTCTACATAAGTCCAATTACGATTGCTTAACATAGCACTAAATTTGCCTTATGGCACACTAACTACTAAGACTAACTATTAACCATTAACATTTACTTTTGCTCTTTACTTTTATGCAATTTACTATTCTTGCACATATTATCCATTTGTTTTTTCCTTTGCTCACTTGAGCACATGTTTATGTTAATGCAATTTGCCTTTTGCTCACTTGAGCACATGAATGTGTATATACTATTGTGTTTGTGTTTTGTTTGATTGTTGTGAACCAAACGCAAAAAATGGACAAAAGGACTTAGACTTTAGGACCTTCCCTATGCAAAATGGAGTCAAAGAGCAACTAGGCTTCATGCCTTTAGAGTGCTATAAATGTCAAAGCGCAACAAGGCCTCATGCCTTTAGAATGCTTAAAGCTTGAAGATGAACATTGAAAGGACCATATTCTAAACTCCCTCTTGTCCATTCTTTGATTTGTAAATAGAACCTTTTGATGTGTGTGTTTCTTTGTGCTAGGGATTCCAACTTGATCCAAAGTGGGGAACCATTGCCATGTGCTTCTAAGGGAGAGAGATTCAAAATACATTGAGGAACCTTACAAGAGTTCATTTGATTGTTGATTGCTTGAGTTTATGATTATGTGATTGCTTATTCCAAAGGATGGGATCTACTTGGATCATCCATATGATCTCAAGAGAGGAACTCCTTTTGTGGTTTTGTTTCTTATCCCTCCATTCTAACCCAAGCCAAAACTTTTTTGTGCAAACATTTAACAATTGTTTTCAAACATTAGAAACCTAAGCCTTATGCTTTTGATTTTCAAAATTTCTTTTCATAACACTTATTTTGAATTAAACTTCTAAGTCAACTTTGACCAAATTTTGTATATACTTTTCATTGGTAAATATAACCCATTCAAATGTCTTTTTGTGGTTTCAATGGCCACTTTCTTAATCAATTTTTCCATAACCTTTAGCTATTAGGTTTGAGTTTTCCTTGTTACAGATGTAATACTCACCTATATCTTTAGTGATGGACAATGAGTCTTCCATGCTTATTATAGGGTTAACCCCTCACTAGCATGTTGAAGCTATCCTCACATGGTGGATTTGTGGTTTTAGGTTGAGTTTTCTCCCTTGGATAACAAAAGACCTTAAGGATTTTGGACCAATTAATTCACCAACTCATTTCGAAATTTTTACCCCGAACTACGAGGTTTTGATCCTAATCTTTTTTTTAAGATGGTACGTAGGAAATGGGTTTATCCATCCAAACACAAATGTAAATAAACTTGTATATTCTCTTCTCATCTCTTCAATAATGTTTGCACAACAAATTTTTTCACAAAAAACAACAACCTTACAACAAGTATGAAAAGGGCTCCCTAGGAGTACCTAGGATGTTTTGGGTGCCTAACACCTTCCCATTGCATAACCAACCCCCTTACCCAGATCTCTGACTCTCTTTTACTAGTTTTTGATTTGATAAAACTTTTAGGTTTTTGTTTGCTTTCTAACCATTCCTTTGGATAAATAGAAGTGCGGTGGCAACTCGTCTTGTATGATTTACCTTGGATTTAGTCAATATCTCTAATGGTAACGAATACCCCGCTACAGAAAAGTGGCGACTCTGCTGGGGACGGATTTGCCTAGTGGATTTTGCCTACTTTTCATATTTATTGTATTGTATTGTGTTATTTTTGTGACATATTTTTGTGCAAATTGGGATTACTGTATTGTATGTAATGATTGAATTGCTTGAATATTAATTCCTTGTATGCTTGGTGATCTTTGTGAGATGAGTTCTATACCCGGACTCGAGTGCACTTAGGATAGGAGAATGGTAGTCTTGTTGACTTTTGTGGAGTTATTCCTTAGCAAGTTGACTTGCAAGTCCATTCACTTGGTGGAGGTCATGTTGGGATCAATAATGTCACACAAGTAGTTGTGGTTAGACATTACGCTTTCTAATATAGACCTTAGAAGCCAAGGACCTTAGTTTACCAAGCCCATCTTGGCCTATTCTTAGGATGTAATGCGAAAGTCGTTCAAGTGTAAGATTTGATACGACTGTTACGCGATACTACACTCATAAGAGTCTCTCTGGAGAACATTTTTGGAATACGAGTAGTCGTCTATCCGATAATATCCGAAAGATGGGATGATGACTATGGGAACCGCTTGTAAAACTTGTTTGGCAGGTTAAACCCTAGTACACTCCCTTTGGGTGGTTCTTAACCGAGACTCCATGCTCGTGACTTGCAACAAACCCTTGATTCGTGGTTGATCCGTTCATGTATCCTTAATATCAATGGAACTTGGGTGTTGATAAGGTGTAAACCATAATCCACCAAAATGGATGATTGATATTAAGGATAACATGATCCATCCCACGACCTTTGTTTGGTGTGCTTTGCTTGATCCTTGAGTGTGATTGTTGCATTCATGCATTCATGCACCCATTTGCATCCATATCATCAATAATGAAGAAACTTTTCAAGGAATTTAAGAGGTCTATTTGGAAATTTTCAGACATGGAAAGACAAAGAAGGAATACAAAGAAGTACAGTTTCAGACAACCAGATTTGAAAGAGTTAAGGAATTTGACATCCTATGTACTAGATCCCTTGGGTTTCAAGGCTCGTTTTGGGAAGCTTCTTCCCCTTCTGACTACTCAGGTGGATGAAGGATTGATGAGTGTATTGGTGCATTTTTATGATCCTCTATACTATTGCTTCACATTTCCGGATTTTCAGCTTTTACCCACGCTTGAGGAGTATGCCTATCTTGTGGGTATACCTATTCTAGACCAGTTTCCGTTCAGTGGCTTGGAGAGTATTCCTACTTCTCAAGAGATAGCAGACATGTTGCATATAGATGAATCTCTGGTTGGTGCTCATATGATTACCAAAGGTGGAATTCAAGGTCTCCCTTCTGAGTTCCTCGTTGCTCAAGCTATTATGTATGGGAAGGCCATGAGTGAAGACGCCTTTGAGGCCATATTTGTACTTCTCATCTATGGGTTAGTGTTGTTCCCCAACATCGACAAGTTTGTGGATGTGAACGCTATTAGGATTTTCTCTACTCTTAATCCCGTTCCAACTCTGTTGGGTGACACTTATTTTTCTTTGCATAAGAGGAATGCAAAGGGTGGTGGTGCCATAGTGTGCTGTTTGCCTCTGTTGTATAAGTGGTTTATTTCTCACTTACCACAGACGGTCGTCTTCAAAGAGAATAAGGGATGTCTACGGTGATCCACGAGGCTTATGTCTCTCACTAATGACGAAATCTCTTGGTACAACTGTGTGTATGATGGTGTGCATATTATCGACTCTTGTGGTGAATTCTCCAATGTACCTCTTCTCGGTACATGTGGTGGGATTAACTACAACCCTATTTTGGCACGACGTCAGCTTGGGTTCCCCCTAAAGGATAAACCCAATAACATTCTGTTAGAGGGTATATTCTTTCAGGAGGGTAAAGATCCTCAAGGCTTGAAAGCTAGGATGGTCCGCGCTTGGCGCAAGGTCCATAGGAAAGGAAGGAATGAGTTGGGTCCTAAGAACTGTGTCGCTTTGGAGCCTTACACTGCTTGGATTAGGAAGAGAGCGTCTGAGTATCTCATGCCTTACGAGTATCCAAGACCTACACCTTTGGTTATGGTTGGGCCTTCAACCCTCCCTAACCAAGGAGTAGAGGAATTGAGAGACAAAGACCGTTCACGTGCTTGGATCCGCGAACGAGAAGAGTTGCTTCAGCAGATTAAGGAAAAGGATGCTTTGATCGAGTTCCTCGAGCATCAGGTTATTGATGATCCTAATGACGCATGGACTTCTCTACTTCCTCAGTCTTCCAAGTTCTGGAAGAGGAAGTACGATCGACTCGCCAAGGAGAAGGCAAATATGGAGGAAGCCTATGAGGAGGAGGTGAAGAGGCTTCGTGCGTCTTACCTTCCTATATCCCGAGCTTTGCATGATTGTTTCTAGGGATCCATGGGATGATCATTTTCCTTCTCTCTTGTATTTTTGTCTAGCTACCCATGTTGTACTTCTTTGATGTAAAACTATTTTCCAGACATTAGTGACAAGATACTTTCATATATGAAAAATGTTTAATACTTCCAAATATTTGCAAATAGAACTTTAAAGTTCCTTTGAAATAAAAAACAAATCATATGCACGAGCATTGCATGCATCATGTGCATAAGCAGGTTTTGTTCCCGGCTTCTTGTCCTTTGGTCTAACTCCGTGTTCTTCATTTATTTTGAAGACAAGCTGACTCACCGGTACTACACCAGAGCCAATTCTTCAAGGTTGATGGATCATCTAGAACAAGAAAACCGCGAGCGGAAGGAAGAAGTAGCCAGGTTGACTCCCCTGATGGAGTCATTCTTGGCCGCTCAGAGTCAATCTTCTCCAACGCCATCAACTTCTCCCCAGAGCACGGTCATTTCTGAGATCGTGACTTCTACTGTGCCTGCTGCAATGGCTCATTTTGCGCCATTTATGCCAGCTGGGTTCCCCTGGGGAATGCCCCCTAACTTTGTACTAGAGGGTTTCGCCCCTACTCTTGCTTCTCTGCCGGCATCTAGCCCGGTCCTTTCAGTGCCACCGCCCGTTGTGCACACGTTACCAAGGGTCGAAGATACCATCTACCACTCTGAGCCATCTGAGGGCCCAGATGTTTATGAAAAGATGGATGATATGAAGGACCAATTCCTTGAGCTTCGCAAGGAACTGAAAACTTTGAGGGGGAAAGACCTCTTTGGTAAAAGTGCTGCTGAGTTGTGCCTTGTGCCCAACGTGAAGATCCCTATTAAATTCAAAGTGCCTGACTTTGAGAAGTATAAGGGAAACACATGCCCTCTCAGCCATCTTGTGATGTATGCTCGCAAGATGTCAACGCAAATTGACAACGACCAACTGCTCATCCACTATTTCCAAGACAGTCTGTCCGGTGCCGCTCTCCGATGGTACATGGGTTTGGAGAGTTCGAACATCCGATCTTTCAACGATCTTGGCGAGGCCTTCGTCAAGCAATACAAATACAATATGGATATGGCTCCTGATAGGGACCAGTTGAGGGCGATGTCTCAGATAGAGAAAGAGACCTTCAAAGAATACGCCAAGAGATGGCACGAATTGGCAGCTCAGATAGTGCCTCCCTTTGAGGAAAAAGAGATGACCAAGATCTTCTTGAAGACCTTGAGCTCGTTTTATTACGAGAGAATGATAGCCAGTGTTCCCTCAGACTTCACCGAGATGGTGAATATGGGGATGAGACTGGAAGAAGGGGTCCGTGAAGGACGCTTAACCCGAGACGAAGGCTCTTCAGCAAAGAGATATGGAAGCTTTGCGAAGAAGAAGGAGGGACAGGCACATGCCGTGTCGTCCCATGTCAAAAGAAGACCCTCTGGGAAGAGGAAAATTGCTCGCCCAGTCCGCAATCAACATTAGGTGGCTCATATAGCACCCGTTTTCAAGGAATCTCAACATTATCAGCAACCGCAAACTCAGCAACATCAACAATAACAACGTCCACAACAGCAGGCCTATCAGCCTCGAAATAACAACAGTGGCAGCACCAGCTATGAGAGGAAGAGGGTCACCTTTGATCCAATTCCAATGACTTATGCCGAACTCTATCCGTCGCTGATCGATAGAAAGTTGATCACGCTGCGAGACCCTCCCGCTGTACCTGCCAACCCCCAGTGGTGGTACAGGCCTGAACTCCATTACGTGTATCATTCCGGTGCTCCCGGACACGACGTAGAGAACTGTTATCCCCTGAAGACCAAGGTGCAAGACCTTGTGAGAAGTGGGATTTTGTTTTTCGAGGACGTAGGTCCGAATGTGAAGAAGAACCCATTACCGCAGCATGGGAAGTCTGTCAATATGGTCCAGGGTTGCCCTAGCAAGTACAAGGTGAAATATGTCAGTCATATCCGGCAATCGCTGGTTGAGATGCATAGATTGTTGTGTGACTATAGCCATTAGAGCATGATCACGACAGATGTAGAGTCTGTTCTGTCAATCAGAGAGGATGTCGCCAGGTGCACAAAGATGTGCAAGAGATGTTGGACGAAGGAGTCATTGAGATCCTTAAAAATAGAAATGTTGACGAAGATGAGCTCGAAGTCAATGTGATTTCCCCGGTATTCCGGATACCTGAGCCTGTTGTCATCAAGTATGATGGTAGCAAGCAGAAGGTTTCTCCTGCTCTCGTCATCAAACCAGTCGGACCTGTACCGTACTCCTCTGAGAAAGCGGTTCCTTATCGCTACAATGTTGTGGCAGTGGAAAATGGGAAAGAGGTGTCCTTGCCCTCCTCATTAGTTGTCAACATTGTCGATGTCAGTGGGTTGAACCGCAGTGGTCGTGTATTTTCAGCACCGTCAAAGCCTCAAGCTGATGTTCGAGGAAGTGTTGATGCTGATTTTGTTGAGCGCCCGATTGGGAATGCCGTGAGCACTATGAATCCGACACTTGTTGTTAAGCCCTCCTCTACGTTAAGAACTCCTGCTTCTGCTGGCCCGAGTGGCAATGCGAAAGAAGACTGTGATGAGATGCTGAAGCTCATCAAAAGGAGCGAGTACAACGTTGTAGACCAGCTTCTACAAACGCCATCCAAAATATCTGTGTTATCCCTGCTTTTGAATTCAGAACCACATCGAGAAGCTCTGTAGAAGGTGTTGGATGTGGCGTACATGGATCAGGATGTCACGATAGAACAATTTGATAGCATTGTTGCAAACATTACCGCTTGTAACAACTTGAGTTTTTGTGACTCTGATCTCCCCGAGGAGGGAAGAGACCACAACTTGGCATTACATATATATATGGGTTGCAAAGACGACGCCATGTCCAATGTTCTGGTGGACACGGGGTCATCATTAAACGTATTGCCGAAATCCACTCTTGCGAAGCTGTCATATCAAGGGCCTCCCATGAGGCAGAGTGGAGTAGTTGTGAAGGCTTTCGATGGGTCTCGCAAAACTGTGATTGGCGAGGTTGATCTCCCAGTCAAAATTGGACCAAGTGATTTCCAGATTACCTTCTAGGTTATGGATATTCGCCCATCGTATAGCTGTCTTTTGGGCAGACCATGGATTCACGAGGCAGGCGCCATGACATCCACCCTACACCAGAAATTGAAATTTGTAAAGAATAAGAAGCTGGTGGTGGTAGGGGGAGAAAAGGCTCTCTTGGTTAGCCATTTGTCTTCCTTCTCTTATATAGATGCTAAGGATGAAGTTGGAACTCCGTTCCAAGCTTTATCTATTGCTGAGCCTATTAAGAAGGGAACTTCTTCATTTGCTTCCTACAAAGATGCAAAGTTGGCCATTGAGCACGGTGCAACTGCGGGTTTGGGGCAAATGATTGAGTTAAAAGACAACAAGTCCCGGGCTGGCATAAGTTATTCTTCTGGGGTTTCCAATACGTAAGGGTTGTTCAAGAGTGGAGGATTCATCCACACCAGTCAGGACGAAGAGGCTGCTGCTATCTTGGAAGAGGACGAAGATGATTCTGGCAACTTCGTCATCCCTAGAGGGATCTGCAATAATTGGGTCGCTGTGGATATTCCAACAGTTATCCATAAGTCAAAGTAATGTTCATTGTGTTTAAAAACCCTTCTCCCATTCCAAAAGAAGAAGTGATGACACTGTTGGCGCATAAATACAATGATATTTTCATTCAATAGATTCATGTTAAATGTTTATTTTTCCAATTGTTTTCCCTTTTCGCTTTTGCATAAAATTGGTGATCACATAAAACCCTAAAAATAGAATAAAATCAATCTTTTCATTTGCATAATGATTTGCCTTGTTTGAATTCTAAAATCTCTTTATATCCAAAAACGTTATGCAGGTTGATCAAACCCATTGAACATAATGATCCAACACCATCTCCCAACTTTGAATTACCTGTATTTGAGGCGGAAGAAGATAATGTTGAAGAGATTCCTGACGAGATTACCCGTCTACTTGAGCATGAAGAAAAAATCATTCAGCCGCATCTTGAGAATCTGGAAACAGTCAACTTGGGGTCTGAGGATTGTGTGCGAGAAGTGAAGATTGGGGCACTCTTGGAAGAGTCTGTTAAGAAGGGGTTGATTGAGCTGCTACGACAATACGTCGATGTCTTGGCCTGGTCATATGAAGACATGCCTGGTCTGGATACTGATATCATGCAACATTTCTTGCCTTTAAAGCCTGAAAATCTCTTTATATCCAAAAACATTATGCAGGTTGATCAAACCCATTGAACATAATGATCCAACACCATCTCCCAACTTTGAATTCCTTGTATTTGAGGCGGAAAAAGATAATGTTGAAGAGATTCCTGACGAGATTACCCGTCTACTTGAGCATAAAGAAAAAATCATTCAGCCGCATCTTGAGAAACTGGAAACAGTCAACTTGGGGTCTGAGGATTGTGTGCGAGAAGTGAAGATTGGGGCACTCCTGGAAGAGTCTGTTAAGAAGGGGGTTGATTGAGCTGATACGAGAATACGTCGATGTCTTTGCCTGGTCATATGAAGACATGCCTGGTCTGGATACTGATATCATGCAACATTTCTTGCCTTTAAAGCCTGAGTGCGTGCCTATGAAGAAGAAGCTCAAAAGAACTCATCCTGATATGGCAGTAAAGATCAAAGAGGAAGTTCAGAAGCAAATTGATGCAGGGTTTCTGGTGACTTCTACGTATCCTCAGTGGGTGGCCAATATTGTGCCCGTGCCTAAGAAAGATGGAAAAGTCCGGATGTGTGTGGACTATAGAGACTTGAATAAAGCTAGTCCGAAAGATGATTTCCCTCTACCACATATTGATATGTTGGTAGATAATACGGCTAAATTCAATGCCTTCTCATTTATGGATGGATTTTCCGGATATAATCAGATTAAAATGGCACCCGAGGATATGGAGAAGACAACATTCATCACACCCGTGGGAACATTCTATTATCGAGTGATGCCCTTCAGTTTGAAGAACGCCGGAGCCACGTATCAACGAGCTATGACCACGTTGTTTCATGATATGATGCATAAGGAGATCGAGGTATATGTTGATGATATGATTGCTAAGTCGAGAACGGAAGTTGAGCATGTAGGGCACCTGTTGAAGATTTTTCAGCGTTTGAGAAAGTATCAGCTTCGTATGAATCCCAACAAGTGTACATTTGGGGTCCGTTCCGGTAAGTTATTGGGCTTTATTGTTAGTGAAAGAGGTATTGAGGTTGATCCTGCAAAGGTCAAAGTAATACAAGAGGTGCCTGCGCCCAGAACTGAGAAGCAAGTTCGAGGTTTTCTTGGCCGCTTGAATTACATTTCCAGATTCATATCCCACATGACTGCCACATGTGCGCCAATATTCAAGCTCCTCCAGAAAGATCAGTCCCATGATTGGACCGAGGATTGCTAGAAAGCATTTGATAGTATTAAAGAGTATCTGTCTGAGCCTCCGATCCTGTCTCCGCCCGTGGAAGGAAGACCATTGATTATGTATCTGACTGTTCTTTAAGACTCAATGGGTTGTGTCCTTGGTCAGCAAGACTAATCAGGAAAGAAAGAATATGCTATTTACTATCTGAGCAAGAAGTTTACTGATTGTGAGTCTCGAAACTCAATGCTTGAGAAGGCATGTTGTGCTTTGGCTTGGGATGCTAAGCGCTTACGCCAGTATATGTTAAATCATATGACTTGGTTGATATCCAGAATGGATCCAATCAAGTATATCTTCGAGAAGCCTGCTTTAACAGGGAGAATTTCCCGTTGGCAGATGTTGTTATATGAGCATGATATTGAGTATCGAGCTCAGAAGGCTATTAAAGGTAGTATCTTGGCTGACCACTTGGCACATCAGCCGATTGAGGATTATCAGTCAGTTCAGTACGACTTCCCGGATGAGGAGATTCTGTATTTGAAAATGAAAGATTGTGATGAGCCTACGCTCGATGAAGGGCCAAATCCTGGTTCCCGTTGGAGCATGGTATTTGATGGCGCTGTAAATCAATATGGAAATGGTATTGGGGCAGTGATTATTACTCCTCAGGGCACACATTTCCCTTTCACAGCAAGGCTAACTTTCAAATGCACGAATAATATGGCTGAGTATGAGGCCTGTATTATGGGATTGGAGGAGTGCATTGATCTAAGGATCAAGCATCTCGATGTTTATGGTGATTCGGCCCTCGTTGTTAATCAGATTAAGGGTGAATGGGAAACGAATCAGCCTGGCCTCATTCCATATAGGGATTATGCGAGGAGGATTTCAACGTTCTTTACTAAGGTTGACTTCCATCATATTCCTCGAGACGAGAATCGGATGGCAGACGCTCTCGCTACACTTGCTTCGATGATTGTGGTAAGACTTTGGAATGAAGTTAACAATATCACTATGATGCGCTTGGACAGACCAACTCTTGTATTTGCAGTAGAGGAAGTGCAAGATGATAAGCCATGGTATCATGATATCAAGTGTTTCCTTCAGAGCCAGATTTACCCGCCTGGGGCATCTGTGAAAGATAGGAAGACTTTGAGGAGATTGGCAGGCCGTTTCTACCTTAATGGTGATGTACTCTACAAGAGAAATTTTGACATGGTGCTGCTCAGATGTGTGGATAGACACGAAGCAGACCTGTTGATGACTAAGGTCTATGAGGGTTCATTTGGTACTCATTCCAATGGACACGCCATGGCCAGAAAGATGTTGAGAGCAGACTACTATTGGCTAACAATGGAGTCTGACTACTACTGCAAGTACGTGAAGAAATGTCATAAGTGTCAGATTTATGCGGATAAGATTCATATTCCCCCGACACTTCTGAATGTGATTTCATCACCATGGCCTTTCTCGATGTGGGGAATTGACATGATTGGCATGATAGAACCGAAAGCGTCCAATGGACACAGATTTATTCTCGTAGCAATTGATTACTTCACTAAGTGGGTTGAAGCAGCATCATATGCTAATGTGACCAGGCAGGTGGTTGTGAAGTTTATCAAGAATCAACTCATATGCCGTTATGGTGTGCCAGATAAGATCATTACTGATAATGGATCTAACCTGAACAACAAAATGATGAAAGAATTGTGTAGCGAGTTCAAGATCATGCATCATAATTCTTCTCCTTACAGACCCAAGATGAATGGGACTGTTGAAGCTGCTAATAAGAATATCAAGAAGATTATCCAGAAGATGGTTGTCACGTATAAAGATTGGCATGAGATGTTGCCGTTTGCTTTACATGGATATCGTACCTCTGTTCGCACTTCGACAGGGGCAACCCCTTTCTCTCTCGTTTATGGCATGGAGGTTGTGCTCCCAGTAGAGGTGGAGATCCAATCAATGAGAGTCTTGATGGAAGTCAAGTTGACCGATGCTGAATGGGTTCAGAGTCGTTATGACCAGTTGAATTTGATAGAAGAAAAGAGATTGACTGCCATGTGCCATGGTCAATTATATCAACAAAGGATGAAGAAAGCCTTTGATAAGAAGGTCAAGCCTCGTGTGTTCCGAGAAGGTGACCTTGTGCTCAAGAAAGTCTTGTCTTTCGCGCCCGATTCCAGGGGCAAGTGGACTCCAAACTATGAAGGTCCATATGTTGTTAAGCGAGCCTTTTCAGGCGGTGCTTTGATACTTACAACTATGGATGGGGAGGATTTCACTCGTCCTGTGAATTCAGATGCAGTCAAGAAATACTTCGCCTAAAAAAAATAATAATAATAATAAAAACAGAATAGCTCACTAAGTTGAAAACCCGAAAGGGCGGCTTAGGCAAAAATGAGCGTCTCGGTGGATTGAAAACCTGAAAGGGTGATCTAGGCAAAAGTTAGAGACATAAAAAAAATGAATGTATGTATCCCGCTAGATTGAGTACCTCACCCTGGGGCAATCTAGGCAAAAAAATAGGGATTTGGCAAGTAACTACATCCTGACAAGACTTTGTTCTACAACTGTTATCCGTCAGAGATTCTCGCCCATTCATCATCAACCAAAGCTTCAAATACATCGGATTCAGAATTGGTGGAGAAATGGTCATTATGTTCAATGTAGCCCTTTTCCAATATATATCACCAATTTCAAATTTGTAAAGATCTATGGAGTCTTGCCATTGGCAGACTACCATTCCATCAAATAAACTTGAGCCTTTATCCAATTATTTGCACTCTTATTTGTTTCTATTCAACAAATGTTTTGCATGTTTTAATTGAAAAAAATGTCATTGTTTTAAATAATCAAATTTTTCATCATTTGTTTTTAAACAAAGTGAACATTCACAATAACATAAGGATACTGGGAATGCCTTCAGTGCTCTCCCAAGGATGGTAAGATTCTTGACAGGGTAAGGCAGTTGTTCATATTCCTGGCATATTGGTGTCCTCTTCCTCCTGAGCCTTTTGTAGTTTCCCCCCTAACAGAGTGTTGGGAAGATTTATTCCTCCCTCATTCTTTCAGCAGAATAGTGATTCTTCCTCCTCGGAAGATGTGATTTCATTATTTGGGACAGTGTTTGATGACCTTTGGAATTTTCTGATTTGGTGGTTGTTCCCCACAGAGTTCCATGATCCCCTTTGATGATTTCCCCAGTAGAGTGTTTCCATGGCGGATTTTTGATGATCTTTGCCCCAGTTGGAAAGACTGATGCTCATCCCCTGCGGAGATCTTTGTTATCCTGGCTTTCTCTCTTGAGATGTAGTACCGGATGTTTGTACTTGTTCGATGGACTTGTTGGTGTTAGAGATGCCTATTTGTCAGCATTCATCATACATAAACTACGCATGTGTGCATATAGTTTTCAAAGATTCGGATATACATGTTGCATTCTTTGCCATATATCTTTGTTTGCGATCCCCTGCTAGTTGGTAATACATTTCCCCAAGCAGATGTCGGTGTCTGAACTCCCCATATAGAGTCAGCCCCTTAAGCAGAAAGTGTTTATCTTTCCTTCCATATTCCCCACCGAGTTATAGCCTCGTGGATGATGCTTATTTCTGTTTCCTCCCCAACACATATATTGGGATGGGAGTCCCCATTGAGTTATATCCTCACTGGGACGAGTCTTGATTCAGCTTGCGTCTTTAGTTCGATCCTAGATTGGCTTCTTGTGACTGTTTCCTATGCTTCCCTGTGGTATAAATGAATGATTTCTCAGTAATCAGTAATCATTCATCTTATCCCCGGCGGAGTCTGTGGTTTTCTACCCTTATACCGGTAGTTGTAAACCCTATTCCATCCCCTTGCAGAGTTAACCTCTTTTTCATCCTAATCGATGACGGTTACCTTTTCGTGGTTTTCTACCCAGTATCCAGTAGATGTAATCCCCTCTTTGACGGTTATCATTATCCAATATTCGGTATTTATAAGTCCTTCCCCACCGGTGATATATCTCTTGGATGATTGCTCTGATCAGGCAGTTTATCCCCAACAAGTCATCTTTCATATACCGATTGCCGGTAATGGTTGTTGTTCCCCTTGAATGGTCATCATTATATACCTAGTTTCGGTATCCCGATGCCTTTCTTTGACGGTCGATTTATCCTTTATTAACCCAGTAACCGGTTGTGGATAATCTTCCATGCGAGTATATTATCTACATTCTGACAGTAATAGATAATATATCTCATGCACTCTTTGGTTGAAGCCTTTTGTTCTTTCCCAGTTGAGTAGGATTCGTATCCCTTTCTGGAATCGAATGTCCATCCTATGGTCGAGTTTGCTTTTATCCCTCTTTCGGATGATGAGTGTCTTGGGAATATTCCCCAACTCACGTTTTGGTTGGTCCCCTATTATATGCCCAGTAACCGGTATCCCTTGTGTTCCTTCCTTCTGCTCCCTATTATGACCTTGTGTCTCCCTGCGGAGTCAGTTTTTTTCCTGAGCCAAAGTTTACCTTTGTAGGTATACCTCAGATGATTTCGGACGTTTGATATCTCTCACCCTTATACCGGTCTTAGATATTCATTCTTCCCAAGTTTGTTGTTCTCTCACCTTTATACCGGTGTTTAGATCGCATGTCTCCTTGAGCTTATTACCCAGTAACCGGTAATACTCATTTGTTATTTCCCCACCTGAGTCCGGATTTTTAATCTGAAGTATCCGTTATGGATAATTTTTTGCTGTATTGGCATATTCCCCAATACGTGCATCTTTGAGTCAGCTCGAGTCTTTCCACTAATGTACTTCACTGGAGTTCCTTCGTGCCTCTCAGCAAGTTTCAAGTCGTGATTTGATCACGCATTTTATCCCTTTACTCCTCCGTAGAGTCTCTGTCCCATGGAGTAAAATTATTCATAGGGATCATCAGATTCCTTCTGATCTTTTTCTTTGTGGACGCATATCTCCACAGAGTGTTACCTTTTGCATACATAAATCTGCATCATGAGGTCTCTTAGGGACCAAAATTCGTCTCTCTGTTATTATTTAAGCCCATTCTACCTCGTCGAGACGAAGATTTTAACCTTCACTTCTCCGGCTAGAATGACCTTAAATAGGGGCATCTGTAAGACCCCAATTTTGACCCTAAGATCCCTCATGGCATCATAACATTGCATTTGCATTGCCTCAAGGATCATAAGCATCTTGTTTCCCTTTGCCTTTGGGTGGGACCTCTTGTGAGTGGTTTGAGATCACCAAGCATGCTTGAATTGTATATTATTGATTTTCTTATTTTTTTTACTAACCAAAAGCACAAAAATATGTCACTAACATTTCTTGTTTGTAGCTTGAGCAATCACAAAGTCAAGAGCTTCAAGGAGATCCTTTGTGTAGAGATATGGCCAAGTGAAGATGATAGCAAACATGGCAATGGTTCCCAAATCTCTCATCCATCAAATATGCCTCCCTAGCATCTCAATTCATCATTTTGATCAAAGCAAGTCAAAGGGTTTGGGGTTTGTTCCCCAAGGAAACCCTAGTTCATCAGATCATCCACAATGCCTTGCTCTTGAAGCAACCTCAGCCCATGATCAAATACAATCAAGGGAAG
Organism: Lathyrus oleraceus; assembly: GCF_024323335.1. NCBI lineage: Eukaryota > Viridiplantae > Streptophyta > Magnoliopsida > Fabales > Fabaceae > Lathyrus > Lathyrus oleraceus. Next base: position 428,364,213 of record NC_066581.1, read on the forward strand.
TTCTCTCATTCATCATTTCATGCATATTTTAACTTATTTGAGTGTCCTCAATCATCAGTTTATCAATATATGAGTCTTGGACTTGAGAAGTTGATTAGTCAATTCATCTGACTATTTTGAAATGCACTGAGACCTTACTTTTTATGTGTTGGTCAAATGGAGATGATCCCAATAAAAAAAATGTTCTTAAGGACAATATGAACAACTTTCATGTTCATCAAAAATTGATTTGAAGCTTGGAAGGTCATCTCCCATTCCAAGACATTATAGGTCATTTTGACTAAAACCCTAATTTCGGGTCAACTTCCCAAGAACATAACTCATTCATTTTTTATTATTTTGAGGTGGAATAAAATGCATTGGAAAGCTTAAGATGTATAATTCAAATGTTATGTTGAACAAAATTTCAAAATATCAAAGCACATACATGTGATAATGCAAAACATTATAGGTCACTTTGGACCAAATGCATTGAAAGGCAAAAAAGTCCAACTTCGAGTGCCCATAACTCTTTCATCAAAAATCCAAATGATGTAAAATTTATGTGCATTTTGATTGTCTTGAAAATATCTACAACTTTGATGTTGGAGGTTTTATCATTTGGGGCTTGCATCATCAAAACAGAGGGGCTTGAACATTGTCCAAATTTGGAAACCTTACCTTTACATGTTTGGCACCTTACACTTTAAACTCAAAATTCACTAATTTCCACACTTCAAAAGGATTTTTGCCCAACATAACATTTGTTCCTTACATCAAGACCTTTCCAACCATTACTCACATGCTCATGTTTGGATTTGGCAAATGGCATTTTCGAAGAGGAAAATTTTAGGCATAATTGTGCATAACATGTTGGAACTCATTACACAAGCCTATGCATTGCCAACTACACGTCCATTTCAGCTCAATTATACATCAGATTGCATTTGGCATTGGATTTGGGCCTTCTACATGATCATGCAAGCCCATGCAATGAATATCCTCTTGCCATGCACACGAGTTTGATCACACTTGCCTTGCCTCTCCTTCTATAAATAGAGGCATCATTCCATTCAATTTTCATCCATGAATCAACCTGAAATGCTGCTGAACTGAAAACCAAACCTCTCACCAAAGGAACTATTTCATTTTCACTCAAAATTCTCAGATCTGAAATTCAACTAAATATGGTTGAATTTCTAGATCTAAAGTTCCTAGAACTTCATCCTATAGTCCATTGTACTTCTGTTTGGCCAAAGGAAGCAAGGAAGCAAGCTCAGATCACCACAATTCAAAGGTTCTCTCCAACTGGTTTTTTCTTCGAAACTCACTATTTCTTGACCTATTTGCTTGGATATTGTGTTGGCTGAAGTCCTCTTCATAGAGGCAATTATTTTGAGTGCTCAATTGTTAAAATCCATGAAGTTCAGTATGAACACCAAGATTTTTTCTCTCTGATTTCTCTCTCTATGAGGATCAAGAGGAGAAACCAATGGTACAAGGGTGATGTACATCACCCCGACTTTCCAATGATGTATGCATCGGGTATTTCGGTTAAGGTTTTGAAACCTGCAATTTTGGCCAGAATCTTCATGCTCACCGGAGAAGACAGTGGCTCTGGTCACCGTCCCTTTGCCAGATGCATCGTGAGCCCTTGGATCTGATCTCCAGATTTAATCTCCACTGTCCAATGTTATGACTTTGTTTTAATGTTTGTGTGACGCATTGACTTGGACATACCATGGAAGCGCGCATCTGGAGCGTTTGATCAGCCACGTTAATTAATGAGGCTTGATCAGACGCTGCTGGTTTTTTTGATTTTCCTATTTTCTAATTTTATTTGTTTTATTTCTTTTATTTTCAAATTTTCATATCTTCTTCATTTTTAATCCAAAAAATATGGGACCAATTGCATTCTTCTCCAAATAATTTCTAGTTTCTAATTTTGATCTTTAATACTTTTTATTTTGTCATTTGATCTTTTTTGTGAATTTTCTCTTTTCTGGTTATTTTTAATTCATTTTAAATAGTTTTTGATATTCAAAAAATACAAAAATATTTTTCTAACCTATTTGAATGATGATGGATCTATGAAAATATTCTCATCAATTTTTTAATTGATTTGAGATTTATTTGAGATTTTAGTTCAATTAGGTTATTTTTATTCATTTTTAATTGATTAAAAATAGTTTCTGACTTTTAAAAATGCTGAATTTTTTTGTCAAACTTTGTTTGACCTTGTTGAACTTGGGATAAATCATTTGGACCTTTCAAGGTTGATTTGAAGTGATTTTGAAGTTTGACCTTTCTTTTATTTTTAATTCAAGTTTATTTTTAATATTGAAAATGCCAAAAATATTTTGCTTATTGCTTGACCTCCAACCTCCATCCCATTTCTGGTTTCTCATTGTTTGACTTTAACTTTCAATGTCATTTGGTCAACACACATGGATTGGTACATTTTATTTCACCTTATGCACTTTATTCTTTCCATTTCCTTTTCCATTATTCATCTCTTTCTTCTTCTTCTTCTTTTTCTTTTTTTTGATCAATGAGTTGAAGGTTGATAAGTTAGCATTGATTAGGGAAACTTAATCTTCATTTATTCAAATCCAATTCATCTTCATCAATTGATCAAGTGAATGGCTTTGCATTAAGGATAGGTTGTTTCCTAAATCATGCAAAAGACTTAAACCAATACAAGATCAATTCTCTTATTCTTTTTGGCATGGCAAGTTGTGGGAACTTGGTTCACTAATCAAGACTTCTAACTTGTGTTGTTGCCTACATTATTATTGACCGGCCTCAGATAGTTGTGACTTCTACATAAGTCTAATTACGATTGCTTAACATAGCGCTAAATTTGCCTTATGGCACACTAACTACTAACACTAACTATTAACCATTAACATTTACTTTTGCTCTTTACTTTTATGCAATTTACTATTCTTGCACATATTATCCATTTGTTTTTTCCTTTGCTCACTTGAGCACATGTTTATGTTAATGCAATTTGCCTTTTGCTCACTTGAGCAAATAATTGTGTATATACTATTGTGTTTGTGTTTTGTTTGATTGTTGTGAACCAAATGCAAAAAATGGACAAAAGGACTTAGACTTTAGGACCTTCCCTATGCAAAATGGAGTCAAAGAGCAACTAGGCCTCATGCCTTTAGAGTGCTATAAATGTCAAAGAGCAACTAGGCCTCATGCCTTTAGAATGCTTAAAGCTTGAAGATGAACATTGAAAGGATCATATTCTAAACTCCCTCTTGTCCATTCTTTGATTTGTAAATAGAACCTTTTGATGTGTGTGTTTCTTTGTGCTAGGGATTCCAACTTGATCCAAATTGGGGAGCCATTGCCATGTGCTTCTAAGAGAGAGAGATTCAAGATACATTGAGGAACCTTCCAAGAGTTCATTTGATTGTTGATTGCTTGAGTTTATGCTTATGTGATTACTTATTCCAAAGGATGGGAGCTACTTGGATCATCCATATGATCTCAAGAGAGGAACTCCTTTTCTGGTTTTGTTTCTTATCCCTCACCTTTTGCATTGCTTAGGATCTTAGCCATTCTTCTTCTTCCCTCCATTCTAACCCAAGCCAAAACTTTTTTGTGCAAACATTTAACAATTGTTTTCAAACATTAGAAACCTAAGCCTTATGCTTTTGATTTTCAAACTTTCTTTTCATAACACTTATTTTGAATTAAACTTCTAAGTCAACTTTGACAAAATTTTGTATATACTTTTCATTGGTAAATATAACCCATTCAAATGTCTTTTTGTGGTTTCAATGGCCACTTTCTTAATCAAATTTTCCATAACCTTTAGCTATTAGGTTTGAGTTATCCTTGTGACAGATGTAATACTCACCTATATCTTTAGTGATGGACAATGAGTCTTCCATGCTTATTATAGGGTTAACCCCTCACTAGCATGTTGAAGCTATCCTCGCATGGTGGATTTGTGGTTTTAGGTTGAGTTTTCTCCCTTGGATAACAAAAGACCTTAAGGATTTTGGACCAATCAATTCACCAACTCATTTTGAAATTTTTACCCCGAACTACGAGGTTTTGATCCTAATCTTTTTTTTAAGATGGTACGTAGGCAATGGGTTTATCCATCCAAACACAAATGTAAATAAACTTGTATATTTTCTTCTCATCTCTTCAATCATGTTTGCACAAACAAATTTTTTCACAAAAAACAACAACCTTACAACAAGTATGAAAAGTGCTCCCTAGGAGTACCTAGGATGTTTTGGGTGCCTAACACCTTCCCATTGCATAACCAACCCCCTTACCCAGATCTCTGACTCTCTTTTACTAGTTTTTGATTTGATAAAACTTTTAGGTTTTTGTTTGCTTTCTAACCATTCCTTTGGATAAATAGAAGTGCGGTGGCGACTCGACTTGTATGATTTACCTTGGATTTAGTCAATATCTCAAATGGTAACGAATACCCCACTACAATGTTGCTGTCAGTAAGAAGGCAGAGATTCCAATAATGAATCCAGTTAGTGCTCCAGTGTGTTAGTCTGGTGAATCCAACAAACTGAAGGCTAATGATGATGAAGTATTAAAGTTGATAAAGAAAAGTGAGTTTAATGTGGTGGAGTAGCTGCTCCAAACCCCGTCAAAGATCTCCGTTGCAGAAAGTGCTCGTACAGGCTTATGTTGAGCATGATGTGACTGTGGATTAGTTTGACCATATTGTTGCAAATATTACTTCTTGCAATAATCTGAGTTTTTATGATAAAGAGCTTCCCGAGGAAGGCAAAAATCACAATCTGGCACTTCATATTTCAATGAACTGCAAGGAGGACGCTATGTCCAATGTGTTGGTTAACACCGGGTCATCTTTGAACATGCTTCCAAAGTTAACTCTGTCGAGACTTTCTTACCAAGGTGCCCTAATGAGTTACATTGGCGTAATTGTCAAAGTGTTTGATAGTTCTCGCAAATCCGTCATTGGTGAAGTGGACCTTCCAATTAAGATAGGTCCGAGTGATTTCCAGATTACTTTCCAAGTAATGGATATCCACCGGCCTATAATTGTTTATTGGGAAGGCCATGGATTCATGAAGCTGGAGCAGTGATGTATACTCTTCACTAGAAGCTGAAATTCGTGAAGAACAGAAAGCTTGTCGTTGTTGGTGGAGAGAAGGCATTATTGGTGAGCCATATGTCATCTTTTACATACGTTGAAGCTGAGGAGGAGGTTGGAACGCCGTTCCAAGCCTTGTCTATTGCTGAGGAGAAGAAAACTGGGGCACCCATGTCTTCTTTAAAAGATGCATAAAAGGCTATTAAGGATGGCAACATTGATCAGTGGGGTCGTGTGATAGAGATTGCTGAGAACAAGAATAGGGATGGATTGGGATTTCAACCAGGGTCGTTCAACGTCAGAGCTGAAGGTTTACAACCATGTTTTCATAGTGGAGGGTTCATTCATGGGAATGATCAATACTCAGCTACTATTATTGAAGATGATAATGATGAAGATGAAGCTTACGCCAACTTTGTGACGCATGGCCAGACTTGCAACAATTGGGTTGTTGTTGATGTTCCTACTGTTATTCATCGCTCTAAGTACTTTGTTTTTCATTTTAAAGAAAAATCCTTCTCTTATGCCTAAGGGAGAAGTGAACATTGTTGGGCATTTCAATTATCATCAACAAAATACAATTTTATTCATCCACATCTATGATGTTTTATTTTGACATTTTACTTTTCTGAAAATGGTAATCACAAAAGAACGTAAATAAATAATAATCTTCCATCTGCATAATATTTGGTCACAATTCATTTCTCTAAAGTCAAAATATCAAATCATTATGCAGGTTGGTTCTCAAACCCATTGAATACGATGATCCTACTCCCTCTCCAAACTTTCATTTCCCTGTGTTTGAAGTTGAGGAAGAGACTGATGATGAAGAACTATCTGATGAATTATCTCGTTTACTTGAGCATAAGGAAAAAGCCATTCATATGTTTGAAAAGCATATTGAATTAGTCAACTTGGGTTCCAAAGATGATGTGAAGGAAGTCAAGATTGGGTCTCAACTGTGTCCAGAGACTAAGAAAGGGTTTGATTTATCTTCTTCGAGAATATTGCGATGTGTTTGCTTGGTCCTATCAAGATATGCCTGGGTTGGATTATGAGATTGTGAAGCATAGATTATCGTTGAATCCAGAATGCCCGTCGGTCAAGCAAAAGTTGAGAAGAACACATCCTGATATGGAAGTTAAGTTTAAAAAGGAAGTGCAGAAGCAGATTGATGTTGGTTTTCTTATAACCTCTGAGTATCCGTAATGGGTGGCCAATATTGTTCCTATTCCTAAGAAAGACGGAAAATCCCACATGTGTGTTGATTATATAGATTTGAATAAAGCTAGTCCGAAAGATGATTTTCCTCTGCCACACATTGATATGTTGGTAGAAAACACAACTATATTCAAAGTCTTTTCATTTATGGATGTATTTTCCGGTTATAATCAGATCAAGATGGCACATGAAGATATGGAGAACACCACATTCATTACACCCTAGGGAACATTCTATTATAAAGTGATGCCTTTCAGTTTAAAGAATGTTGGTGCAACGTACCAGAGAGCTATGACCACTCTTTTTTATGATATGATGCATAAAGAGATTGAAGTTTATGTTGATGATATGATTTCCAAATCAAGTGATGAAGAAGAACATGTTGAGCATTTGTTAAAGTTATTCTAGCGTTTGAGGAAGTAAAACTCCGCTTGAATCCCAATAAGTGTACTTTCGGTGTTCGTTCTGGTAAGTTGTTGGGCTTTATTGTCAGTGAGAAAGGTATTGAAGTTGATCCTGCCAAGGTCAAAGCAATACAAGAGATGCCTGCGCCCAAAACTGAGAAGCAAGTAAGAGGTTTTCTCGGTCGCTTGAATTATATCTCAAGATTTATCTCGCATATGACTTCCACATGTGCGCCTATTTTCAAGCTTCTTTGGAAAGATCAGTCTTGTGGTTGGACCGGAGATTGCCATAAGGCGTTTGAAAATATCAAAGAGTATCTGCTTAAGCCTCCGATTTTGTCCCCGCCTGTTGAAGGAAGACCTTTGATCATGTATTTGATTGTGATTGATGAGATTATGGCCCGTGTTCTTGGTGAGCAAGATGAATCTGGAAATAAAGAGTATGCAATTTACCATCTCAGTAAGAAAATCATCAACTGTTAGACTCGATATTCTATGCTTGAAAAGACTTGTTGCGCATTGGCTTGGGCTGCTAAGCCTCTGCGCCAATATATGTTGAATCATACTACTTGGTTGATGTCCAAAATGCATCCAATCAAGTATATTTTTGAAAAGCCTGCTTTAACTGGGAGGATTTCCCGTTGGCAGATGTTGTTATCTGAGTATGATATCGAATACCGATCTCAAAAAGCCATCAAGGGTAGTGTCTTGGCTGACCATTTGGCTCACCAACCTATTCAAATTTACCAGTCAGTGCAGTATGTTTTCCTGACGAAGAGATTTTGTACTTGAAGATGAAAGATTGTGATGAACCATTGCTTGAAGAAGGGCCAAAACTTGGTTCCCGTTAGGGCATGGTATTTGATGGAGATGTTAATTCATATGGTAATGGTATTGGGGAAGTAATTATTACTCCTCAAGGCACTCATTTTCTGTTCACAGCTAGATTAACTTTCAAACGTACAAACAGTATGGCTGAGTATGAAGCTTGCATTATGGGGCTTGAAGAGGCCACCGATCTCAGAATCACGTATCTTGACGTCTATGGAGATTCAGCTTTGGTTGTGAATCAGATAAAAGGTGAATGGAAGACAAATCAACCCGGTTTGATACCATAGAGTGATGATGCAAGGAGGATTTTAACTTTTTGTACAAAGTTGAGTTTCATCATATCCCTCGAGACGAAAACCAGATGGCAGATGCTCTTGCAACGTTGGCTTCCATGATTGTGGTAAAATTTTGGAACGAGGTTCTCAATTTGAGTGTGATGCGTCTGTAGCGGTAAATTCATGACCAATAAGCTATGGATAAACTTAACGTCAATAAAACTAGAGTCGCCACCGTGCTTTTATTGTTTCCAAAGGAAAAGGGAAAAGTACGAACAAAACCCAAAGATAAGAAGTTTTCAAATTAAAACTAATAAAATGCCAGAGATTTTAGGTAAGGGGGTTGGTTACACGGAGGGAAGGTGTTAGCACCTAAAGTGTCCTAGATACTCCTAGGGAGCCCTTTTTTATGTGTGTATGTGTGTTTTGGCATAAAAGATGTTTGAAGCAAATAGAGTGTGGGGATGAGAAAAGAATTGCTTGATTATACTTTTGTGTTTGACAAGACCTCCAGACTTGTGCCTACGTACCAACATAAAAATAAGGTATCAATTTCAAAATGAGTGTGTAGTGGAAAATTCATGATCATCAAGCTATGGATAAGCAAGACATCAAATGACAAGAGTCGCCACCGCGCTTTTATTTTTTCCAAGGGAAAAGGGAAAAGTACGAACAGAACCCAAAAATAAGAAGTTTTCAAATCAAAACTAATAAAATGCCAGAGATTATAGGTAAGGGGGTTGGTTACACAGAGGGAAGGTGTTAGCACCCAAAGTATCCTAGGTGCTCCTAGGAAGCCCTTTTTTGTGTGCATATGTATTTTGTACAAATGATGTTAGCAAGCAAATAGAACGGGGGGATGAGAAAAAAATTCATTAATTATATTTGTGTGTTTGACAAGACCTTCGGACTTGTGCCTACGTACTAACATAAGAATGAGGGATCAAAACTTCGTAGTTCATGATACAAATTTCAAAGTGGATGCATTGCTTTTAACAAAAATTAGGGTTGAAAGGATCTGACCAATGGTTGCAATCCAATAGACAAGAATGTCATATAGAAACCCAAATTCCCTTGGACATTAGAATTAAGCCACAAACAAGGCACACAATATTAACTTGAAGAGCAAGGCATCAAATAAAGATAGCCACATCCAAGCTTATCCATTCCATGATCTTCTTCAAATTTGCCCATGTAGCAGATGAATTCCATAATGCCAAAAGTCCCAGGTTCAAAATAACAGCTTCATAATGATCATGTTGTAGATGAGCTCAAATGGATCTTTCAAGGATGTATCAGATGAAGTTTCAGATTACAAGTGTCATACCCCAATTTTGTCCGGGCATATTTAAATTTTTGTAAAAGTTGATTTTAGTTTTAATTTGCATCATATGCACAGCATGACATACATTTCATTATGAATAATACCTAAAATATCAGTCAGAATAAATTTATTGAAAATACAGACAAATCGGTTGAATCATTTCTCAAGAACATGCAAAATCAGCGGGTAAAAAAAAGTTTCAAAATTAAAATTGCAGACGTCAGTATTATTAACCTACAGTTCATGTAGTTTAACCTAGTGTGCTCGTCAGATTTTTCAGTGGCCGTTTCGGTTGCGTTTTGACCCGCCTGAATCTTTTAACCGGTGCAAATTTATTTCAGAATTTGAAGAAATGCTGTGTTTTTTCAATAAGTATATTTTGTGCTGATCATTTTAGTGTGTCTGATTTAATTTTCCGAGCAAATTTTCATCCGACTCCTATTTATAATTGGTCCTTTTATTTCTTTGTTCTAGTATCAGTTTGTTTTATTATTATTATTACTTAAATAAAATTATTGTTTAGGATTTTTTAATAAATATTTCTCTTTAATAATAGATAATAAGAATTGTTAACAAAATAGGTAAGTTTAATAGCATTGGATTCCTTAAAAAATTGCTAACTGGTGCCACCAACGGATCCCTCACAAACGGTAACAAAAAGAAAATGGACAACTCATAAAAAATTCTCCCTCTCAACTGACTCTCACGTGACATTCTTTCAAGTTCTCCATCTCTCACCTCACTCATATCTCACGTGCGTCTCACTCTCATTTTTGGGGGATCCACTCAAAAACTCACACACGTCTCTCTCTTAATAATAACCTCTCACGTCTCACAGTTTCTCTCCACTCAATACTCAATTATCACACTCCACTCATACTCACTCTCTCACCAATATCCCTCACACCTTAACTCTCTCATACTCTCTCTCTCCACTACAGACTCTAGAAAAGAAACAAAAACGAAAAAAAAGAAGAAAAAGAAAACGAAAGAGGAGGGATTCTCCTTCACTTCCTCTCACGCCGTCATCACCATATCACCTTCACAACGAACACCCTCCATCTTCCTCTCCGTTCCGATTCACTCTCTAAACCAACCTCCGTCTTCACCACAAAACCTTTTCTTTCGCCAAAAACTCAACCGTCCGACCACATCTCCGACAAACCCCCAAACCCACGCCAAAAATAACCAACGTAACATCTCATCCAACCTCTCCTCACAATCTCATTTGACTGCTTCTGGTTCACTCCGGCGACAAACCTTCAACAACCCAAAACCATTCCACCGTGACGACGCCACAAACCCACCGCCGAAGGTCGCCGCCTGCCCCCTTCGTCTTCGTCACAACCATCCACCGGCGACTCACAATTCACACCTACCTCCTTCTCCAACCAAGCCACATCGCCATCACCGGTCCCCATCAACCGCATTGCAAATCCACCGCCATTAACTGCCGTCAACCCCAACAATAACATTGTCGATCCACAACCCCATATCCGACGATCGCGGCTCATCATTCGACCGCCAACCTACAAAACCGTTGTACCGACGCTTCTCCGATTCGGTAACCTCTCTACATGACCCTCGTGCCAGCTTGGTTTATTATTTCTGATTTCTGAAATTTATCATTATGTTTGTTAGTGATGGAGATCGTAAGAGGAAGTGTGTGTATTTTACAGAAGAACTGTTGTATTTTAGACTTCTGTATATCTTTTATTTTTATGTTCACAAGGTTGGGGTTTGCCATGTATTACACCCTCATGATGGTAGTAATTTGAAGTTCGATATGCATGTTTTCCTGGGATGCAACCTATATTTCTTTTATGATTATTTAAATGTTAGAATTTAGGTTAAGGGATTTGCTTGGATTTGGGCATGTCAGGTTTGGGTGGGGGCAAATCTGTTGATCTTTTTTTTATATATCCTCTTGTCTATTTTATACACCCGATCCCATCTTTCTTTTCATATTTTCCTGTCTTACTTGACCAATTGATATCTTGAATGAGTATCAAATTACCTGGTTACTCTATTTTGCATGCATTTAGTAATCTATGTGTAACTTATATTGAATTTGAGTTGTTATGGTTTGATTTTCTCATTGTCTTAAATTGAACCTTTATATGTAGCTTCAACATCGAGTCTAGGTAGTCATGCCGACGGATTATTTATTTGATATGTTCTAGATGTTGGTTCATTCGTGTAGCTATTATCGGGATCAATTCCGTATTCTAGTTTTGTACTACACTTGTAAGTATATAAGTAATGTTTGTGTTGCTTTTTTTTTTACTTTGGTTTTGTGTAAAGTCCGATTAAATTAATGGGTTTGACAATTTCATGTCGATATCCCCAAGATGCAATAAATTAATTGTATGATTTCACCGTGTTTAGATATCACACACGACATTCTAATTTCATGGTCGCTATGTACAAACCGGTTCGAGCACACCGATTTAATTAGATAAATCAATATTGTCACTTAATGGATGGTTAATTAAAACTTTGCTTAGTTAGTAAATTAATTTCAATTAACCTGATTATTTGATTGGATTAAATAAATCGCATAATTAATCTTAATTAATTTAATTAGTCAATTTTTAATAAATCAATCTCAACAATTAAACATTAATTGCTTTCTCACCCTTTACTATCACAATTTCACAATCATTTCAATCATTTCCAAACCAAACTCATTTGATTCAAAATCACAAATAAATCATGCAACTCTCGATTCAAGGTCGAGCCCATTTTCAAACACCCTTGTAAGCCGATTGCCTCTAAGCATCACCATCAATCTCACATAGCTTACTTTTGGGCTTTCTTACAATGAGACCTATTCGATTTTATTTAATCGAGTAGAAGATCGATTCACTAAATAAAATTCATTTCATTCATAAACACAAAATTAAAACCTCGATCTAATGTCGAGTATTTTTATCCAAATCAAATTAAAATATCAATCGCATAATATTCAAATCATTTCTTTTAAATCAACTATAAATTCTAAACTCTTTTGTTGAAATTCTAAATTTCCGATAAAAGAGGATGGGAGGCGTACGCCTCACTATCTTTCGATTATTCGAATAATTGGCGTATGCCATATTGATCAAATTCTCGCCATTAAATTAAAACACAATCGAATAAATTCAAATCACCTTTTAGATTAAGTCCAATTTCACAAAATAAACTTTATAACTTACACTTCAATTGAAGAGAATGGGAGGCATTCGCCTCACCATTTCTTGATTATTCGAACGAGTGGCGCACGCCACATTGCTCAAATAATCGACTTTCGACCAAAACCTACAAATTCAAAATTCAAAGTTAATACATCATCTAAGAACATTTTTATAAATCAAATTTCAGATGAAAAGGATGGTAGGCGTTCGCCTCATCATCTCTTGCATACTTGAATGATTGATGGTCGCCAAATTACTCAAATTGTCGACTTCCGATTAAAATACTTTAAATAACCTTGGATAAAGGAATGAATGGCGTACGCTTTATTATTCCTCGAATAAGCCAGTGGGAGGCGTACGCCTCACTACCGTGTATATTTGACATCCGCAAACAACATTCGATAATAATTCGAAAGAAAAACGGAGTAGAAGGCGGTCGCCCTATTATTCCTCGAAAGAATTGGACGATTGGTGTGCACCACATTGCTCAAACTTTCGTCGTTCTTCAAAACATCTCAAACAAATCAAACTAACTTCTCGCCCCCTGGCGATCGAAACCAATCAAACATCAAACACATCAATTCAACTTGTCACCCCGTGTGACCAAAACCCTTTCTCAAAAGAACATTGTCGATCCTTTCTAATAGGCACAACAAACTAGTGCTAGAGCCTCCACCGAGAGTAGACAAGCCAACGTTTAGCCGTTAGAACGCCGACCTAGACAGACGTTCATCAAACAATACACACCAAATATTTGTAGTAGTCCAAACTACGAATGCTCTGATTTGCTTATTGCACCATAAGGATACGTAGGCAGGAGATTACTGTATCTTCGCAAGCACACTAATAAAAAAACCTCCCCTTTCTCCTTCTGAGGTCTTTATCCATCTCTATTATCAACTCTAATTACTCGAAGAAAACGAATAAAAGTCAACTAACATTCAAATAGAAAATTGGACTAAAAGGTTCCCGTTGAGTACAATGGACGTGAGGGGTGCTAATACCTTCCCCTTGCGTAATCGACTCCCGAACTCGAATATGGTTGCGACGACCATTATTCTATTTTTAAAGGTTTTCTCGATATTTTCCTATTCCTTCATTGGAATGAATAAAGTTCGGTGGCGACTTTGTTCGAACTAACATTTTTCCGCGTCTAATCGCGAGGGATTGGAATTTATATTCGAGGTGCAACAACAAGCACTTGGTTACATGAAATTTGGCATTGGCCAAGTCCTTTGCATTGGGAGTGTTGCCTAAATTAAGTCCAATTGTCTCAAATTAAACCAACAGTCCACACAAGATGTTTTTTAGGGTTTTTGTTCTTATTATGTACATTAATGGTCAAAGACCCCACAATAAAACACAATATACACAAGCAAAATATATCACAAAATATGGTCCAAATGGACAAAGTGAAAATGACATTAACATAAACAATTAGAATGGTATGAATAATGGCTAATGAATAGGGCTTAAAAAAATTGCATTAAAGTACATAACTTGAAAGTAAATGTTAGTTGTTAATGAGTTAGAAAATAGTATTGCTTTTACTTTTTGTTTTAAGTCATTCTTTAGAGAACACTCAACCCACTTATACTAGCATGGATCCCTGAACCAAGACATCTTCCAAAGGAAGGAAAAAAGGCCAAGTTTCCATACAATACCATGAAAGAGGGGAGACTTACAATCTCACTAACTAGAATGCTATGCCTTTTTTGTGTCAAAAATTTAGCGTTATATTAAGGGACTTATGTAGAAGTCACAACTTTTTGAGGTTGGGCAATAGAATTTTGGTGTTAATGCATGTTAGAGACATAATATAATGGACTATGCTCATGAAACATACCACACACAAAAATAATATACAAAAGAGGTGGTCTAATCTCATCCATATTTATGTTGATTTTCAATCAACTAGTCTTAGGACATTGAGATATCATATGACCATGACATGAATGCATAAAGAAGGGGAGTGAGATGAAGAGGGAGGGGAAATGGATAAAACTCAAATTGGACAAAGGAAGACTTTTACCAAATTAAGACCATTCATTCATTTTGGGAGATGGAATGTACATTCCATCAATCCCCTAAATCCAATGATCTTAACCTAACAAAGTCAAATCAATCTTGACCAAGGCCCAACAACACAAGTCAAACTCATACAAACAATCAAAATGGCTCAACACAATTATTTGGTATTTATTCAATTTAAAAATACTAAAAATAATGCATTAAATTAAATATGGTTTGTCAAATTCCTAAAACCTCATCAAAATACCAAAGAAATGGGCATGAGATTTATCATAGATCAAACAAGGTCAAAGGACCTTGGAGAAAAAATTTCAGAATTTTAAGAGACTTAAAAGTGTTTTTAAACAATTAAAACTAATCACAAAATCAATTAAATCTTGAAAAATATTAATAATGATCCAAAAAATAATTTTAATTCAAAATATGAAAGAGGATTTGATTTAATTTTTTTTTGGTGAAACTCTCATATTTTTTGGATCAATATTAAAATTAATATGAATTAATAAAAATAAAACAAATAAAATGAAATTCAAATATTCAGAAAAAACGTGGACCACTTGATCTCCCTCATTAATTGAGGTGGCAGATCAAGTGGCCATCAACGTGCTTTCCACCATAGTCATCAGTCAATGTGTAACACAAGTGGTAATTACAAGCAACGCGTGAGATTAAAACATTTTGAACAAGATCAATGGCTCTGAACCTATTCAGCACATCACCGACACTAAACCTCCGGTCACCTTCTCAAACGAGCCTCACCGGACTGGTTCAGTCATCACAATCACATAAATGAAAAAGGAGGACATAATCTGAAAGAAAAAATGGCGTAGAGCATGAATTTGACATTAATTTTAACTAACTCCACATATATAGAAAGATATGAGGAGTTGAATTTTGAGGTGTGTCAACTGAGTTGCTTCGATTTGACCTCAAAGAAACTCAATCTTCTTGCCTATATTGGTAGGACTTTAGACAACCAAATATCCAAGAGAATTGATGAGAATTGAGTGAGAATCGAAGAGAAGAAAATTTCTAGAAAATACCTCCAATGCTGTGCAAAACTTGATCTTGCTTGCTTCAATCCTTGCTTAATCACACTCAGGGAGCTTGCAGAAGTGGTTTGGAAATGGAACAAAGCTTTGGATTCTGGAGTTTTTGAATCTCCAAACAGTGAGATTCAAACTCAATTTTCAAAATGAAAATTCTCAGGTTTTCCTTTGAATTGTGAAGGTTTGAAAAGAGGGGGCAAAGATGGAGCACAATGATCCTCTCAAATGAGCTCAGAGGGCTTGTATTTATAGAAATTGGGAATGTTATTTGCACACTTCAAGTTTCTTCCAAATTTGGCAATGTCATGCACATGCTTGCATGGGCATGTACAGGCCCATGAAGCAATCCAATTAGGTCCAAATGCATCTGAAATGAGATTTAAATGAAGCTTGAATGGCAAGACAATGTGAAATGGTCATTTGCACTTTTGATTTTTCCACTTGATGCAGGCCTGTTAAAACCATGCGCAACCCTAACAAACCTTGTCCAAAATGAATGAAATAGGACTCTTTGGAAATCTTAGATCAAGAGGAACAACTCTTATGTTGAACACTTTTCCATTTGGAACTTGGATCAAGGTGAATTTTGAGGTGGAAGTTTGGAAATTTCAACATCTTGAAATTTTTTCTAAGTGTCAAGCCATATACCTCAATATTCCATACCTTATGTACTATATTCATGTGGTCCTTTTTGGCATTGCATTTGCTGTACTTTGGTCCCTTTAAAATTCCCTTTGGTAATAAAAACTGGTTGGAGTAATATGTCCTACCAAAATTGAAATTTTGCAAATGTTATGGTGTTGAGAAATGATGATTTTAATTGATAATTTGGACAATGATTTGGTATGGTTTTGATAGTGATTTGTTGATAGTAGGTGTGATGTTGTTGTGGTTTTTGACATGGTTTTGGAATGGTTTTTTTATGGTTAGTATGACAGCTTGGCATTATTTTGTTGCATGTTTTGTATGATTGTTACTCCTGGCTTTGTTGTTGTTTGGTATAACAGTTGCGGCATGATTTTGCATAATAGTTTGTTATGATTTTGTTGTGGTTTTGGCATGACAGTTGCATGGTTTTGGCAATGCTTTTGATGTGGATTTACATAGTCATGTTGACAATGTTACTTGCTACTGTTATTGGATTGATGTGCACCTCATGCTTAGCTTGTTTGGAGACATTGTTCTACAGAATTGGGGCTTGCTACAAGGCTTGATTGCAGGTTGGTTTAGGGACACTCATGGCATAGAAAAATGGTAAGATGTTCGGTCCTTGCTCATGCCCTTCATGTGTGCTGGAGAATTGGTGAAGTTATGCAGAATTTGCTGCATTTGTGATGTTGTGTAGGATTTTAGACCATGGCATATTCTTGTAAACTGTAGTATGCGTGATGGTTTTTTTCCATGGCTTGAAAGACCTATGGTTGGACCAAGTTTCAATGGCTTTGGAATGGTTCTTTACACCAATTTGATGCATTTCTTTTGCATGATGTAATTAATATGTCAATGATATTTTAATGTCTTGTTTAAATGCATGATAGGTTGCAATGTCTTTTGTTGGTGTCTTGTAGATCATGCACACATGGAATAGATTGGCATAATGACTTGCAACAATGGATATACATCTATCTTGAACACGAAGTAACAATGACATATGACACTAATCAAGGATTAAGAGTGAAATAGGGATTAGGATTTTAGGATGGAAAATGGGGGAGTTAAATTCTGTCCAAATGCCACTTTTTGTGTAAATGTTGTAAGTTTTGGAACACCTTATGATTTGTAATGAACCTGACACTTGATGTGAATGGAAAAAATGGTGCTTTTGTAGCGAAACAAATCTCTTTCATTATACCTTATAACTTTCATGTATTCATGTGATGCTACTTTAAGATTATGAACTAATCATATGCCATGTAAATAGATGATTACGATTGAATGAATGTGAGAAAATTCTTGGACATGAATGAAATAGTTGGAGTATGAATGAGTATGTGTAAGTTCGTAAATATGAATGAATGGAAAATGAATATGGATGATGACCAAATGTAATGTTTTGTACTTGGCATAGAATTTCATTAAAAGGTGATTGAGAACTAAGAATATGATAATTAAAGGTGAATGACCACATAAGTGAATAACTTGAACAAGGGATGAATGATGTCTTATGAGAGAGACAAGAACATGGATTGAATTTGGACTAAAGAAAACATAATAATGAAAGTTATGAGGTTCCACCTAATTCTATCAATTGAAATGGGATTCCAAAGCTTACTTGACATGAAGATCAACATCTAAAACCAAAAGAAAAGACAAAACCCGTAAGTTATGGAATGGCAAGTGATAACATGTCTAAACAAAGAAGGTAGGTGGATAGCCTCATGACCTGATGAAATGGTCATGAGAATCAATGAAAATGAATGAATTGTTGGGAAAGTTTCAGGGCCAAAATCAGGGTATGATAGTTGCTTCTATTTAAGCATCTTCAACAAGTGAATATGAAGCGACACATCTTCATAGGATCATAGTGGGGGATGGTTAAATACCAAGAAGACCCGAATTTTGATCCTGAAAATGCAAATGATATGATATGACATGCATGGATGCATGACACTCTTTTTTTGGGATTTTCATCTGCTAGGGATATGATGAATCCTAACAGGAAATTTTATTCAAGACAGACAAATATGTGGGGAATGGTGGACACCAAGGTATTGGTGCCCCCCCAGAAACAAACAAAAGGTTAGAAACAAACTCGATGGGGATAACAATCTTGCTAGAGGGTCAGACAAATACTAGGGAGTACTCAAAGTGAAAGTTGACAAACGACACCTATAATACAAGAGATTTTGTCAGTAAGTTCACACATGACCTACTAACAACTTGAATATTTGAAAAAAAGTTCCAATAACATGTTCATACATGACCTGACAACATTGGAAAACCAAGGAAAACCCAGCGATAGATTCATACATGACCTGACAATGCTGGGAGTATCAAAAGGGTTCCGATAGTAGGTTCAAACATGACCTAACAACATTACAAGATTCAAAGAGAGTATATCAATGGGTTCATACATGACCTGATGACAACTTGCATATCTTTGACAAATCGAGAGATTTCTCACAAGAAAATAATACAATCAATTTTTTTGGAATATACTATCAATGAAAGAGTCAAAATGACAACCTTCTAAGAAGCACCAGGGCCAATAAGACAGAAAACTCTCTGTAGGTGCCGACAATAATTGGACTTATACCGTAAGCAAAGGTTACCACCAACTTCAAACAGATTGGTGTCAGTTACAACTGGACTTCAAGGGTGTTGGTGTCAACCAGACTTAAGATACCAATTACAATTGGATTTTAAACAAAACTCTAGTTACAACTAGACTTGAAAGGATATCTGTGATAACTAGATTTTAAAATTTGAGCGTCAGTTACAACTGGACTTAACGGGTAATGCCAATAACAATTGGACTTGCAAATAAATGTTGGTTACAACCCGACTTAAAGGTACCAACTATAACTGGATTTTGACATAGTGCCAGTTATAACTGGACTTGAGATACCAATTACAATTGAAATTTAAAAGTTAAATGCCAATTACAACTGAACTTGGAAACGAGATGCTAGATACAACTGGACTTGACAAAAGATGTTGGAGACAACCAGATTTAAAGAGATACCAGTTATAATTGGATTTGATCAAAGATGCTGGTGACAACCAGACTTAACAAACGACGCCAGTAGCAACTGGCCTTAGAGGTCAAGGGATAACAATCAATAATGACACCTGAGATTATGCAAATGAGCACGAAGTACTTCAGGTTATGCATGATTTTGATTTTTCTTATATGCATGATATATGAATGATCATGATATGAAAATACGGTTAGTATGCAGACTGGAAATTTAGAGAAGGTTTTATGGAGGTACTGAATCCTCAACACCAACAACTTAACCAAAGAAGTGATTATAAAAGAATTAAAGGAGGATCTATCAACTGAACATTCACAACTGGCCCAGTAATCATTTCGGAGAATGATGAATTCTGCTCTTTGGAGATATATGTTGATTATCCAGGAGAAGTCTTGCAACTAGAGACTTGTGGGGAAAAACGAAATATTTCCTTTTAATATTTCCACATGTCAAAGCAAAGATTGTGTATCTGAATATGTTGAAAATATTTCTTTGTAAGTTCAAAATTTCATTATTAAAAAATAAATGCTATTTTGCATAACAAAGAAAATCAGAGAAAAATAGCAAATGATAGAAATTGATAGGTAAACTTGTATTTATTCAAGAATGGTAGCACACAAATGGTATAGCTCCATGGAATGTTATAAATTTGAAAGTGGCAACAAGGAAAAGGTTTACATTGAATCACAATAACTACTACTATCCCTAATAACAATGAATCCACAAAACCTTGCTTCTGAAGGGAGCAACTGAATTAATCTTTCGCCTTTGGCTCTTCTGTGTTGATTAGTGAAAACTGATGCAGTCTACGCCTTTTGCCCCTAATCCACTGGACGCTATTTTGTTTGCCTAAGCCACCCTTTCAAGTTTTCAACATAGCGAGCTACCATTTTTTCATTATCCCTAACTTTTGCCTGGACCGCCATTTCGGGTTTTCAATCCACCGGGATACCCATTTTTGCCTAAGTTTCCCTTTAGGGTTTCGGACTTAGCGGGTTTTTGTTAGGCATAATATCTTTTGACTGCACCAGAGTTCATAGGGTGAGTGAGCTCTTCGCCATCCATTGTTGTGAGAAACAGAGCACCTCCAGAGTATGCCCTCTTTACAACGTATGGGCCTTCATAATTGGGAGTCCACTTCCCATGTGAATCTTTGCATATTAACAATATCTTTTTAAGCATAAGATCCCCTTCCTTAAAATCTCGAGGACGAACTTCTTATTAAACGCTTTCTTGATCCGTTGTTGGTTCAATTGTCCATTTCGTAGAGCGATCATATGCTTCTCATCAATGAGTTTAAGTTGATCATAACTATTTTGGATCCATTCAGCTTCATATAGCTTGGCCTCCATCAATATTCTCATTGAAGGTATCTCTACTTCGACGGGGAGAATTGCTTCCATCCCATAGACCAAGGATAATGGAGTTTCCCCTGTTTAAGTGCAGACTGAGGTCCGGTATCCATGCAATGCAAATGGACGTATCTCATGCCAGTCCCTATAGGTTTTCACCATCTTTTGGTGGATTTTCTTGATATTTTTGTTGGCATCTTCAACATCATCGTTCATCTTTGGATGATATGGAGAAGAATTATGGTGGTTCATCTTGAAAGTCTCACATAATTCTGTCATTGTCTTGTTGTTCAAGTTCGAACCATTGTCGATGATGATCTTGCTTGGGATTCCATAACGGCATATAATCTCCTTCTTGATGAAGCGAGCAACCACTTGTCTTGCCACCATGGTGTAGGAAGCAGCCTCTACTAATTTAGTAAAGTAATCAATGACAACTAGGATGAAGCGGCGACCATTGGAAGCTTTAGGCTCTATAGCACCAATCATGTCAATTCCCCACATTGAGAAAGGCCAAGGCGATGTCAAAACATTCAGAAATATTGGCGGTACATGCACTTTGTCAGCATAAATCTGACATTTATGACATTTTCTAGCATAGCTGAAACAATCGGACTCCATGGTCAACTAGTAATAACAAGCTATTAAAATATTCTTGGCCATGGCATGCCCATTAGCATGGATTCCAAAGGTCATTCATGAATTTCCTTGATTAACAGGTCTACTTCATGTCTATCCATGCATCTAAGCAGAACCGTGTCATGGTATCTCTTGTAAAATACATCATTACTTAAAAATAATTTGGATGACAACCTCTTCAGAGTTTTCTTATCCAACAATGTAGCATCTTCTAGATACTCTTGACTTAGTAGACAACGCTTGATGTCATGAAACCATGGTTTAACATCAGCTTCTTCTTTAATCAGTTGATAGTAGGCATGCTCATATCTTCGCTCTATTCGAATAACCAGAGCTTCATTACAGAACCTGACTTGGTACATTGATGCTAATGTTTCCAGAGCATCAGCCACTTGATTTTCTGCTCTTGGGATGTGATGGAAAGTGATGTCGCCAAAGTATTCCATCCTATTTATAACATGAGCACGATATGGGATCAACTTCGCATCACGAGTTTCCCATTCACCTTTGACTTGATAGATCACCAAGGTTGAGTCTCCATACACCTCAAGGATCTTAATTCGGAGATCAATTATGTATTCAATACCAAGGATACAATATTCATAGTCTGCGACATTGTTCATACAATCAAGCATAACCTTGTTGTGAAAGGGGTAAATCCATCATTTGGATTCATCAAAACATCTCCCACACCATGACCACTGTAATTGGAGGAACCATCAAATGCGAGCTTCCATCGAGAACCTGGTTCTGGTCCTTCATCCGGGCATGGGATCTCACAATCCTTTATCACCATTATATCCTCATCGGGGAAGTCACACTTTAATGCCTGAGACAAAGAATTTTCATCTAATCCAATGCTTCTGCACAAGGGTTCTATTTATAGAACCACTTGTGTGGCATGCAAGCTAAAAATCCCACTGAAGTGTATGTGGCTCATATCTTATGATATACCAAAATCACTTAAGCACCTGGTACCTTACCATATTTCGTATTCTACTAAAGTGCACAGTACCTTATGATGTTCTACAATTAACTTAAGTGCACCGTACCTTACGGTGTTCCTTATTTACTCTATCTCTCATCAATCTGTCCTTTTGTGTGTGACCCTGTAGGTTCTCACGACAATGGTAATTATATTAAATCACATATTTAACATAATAAATAGTGAGCGATATCTAGCAATACATCATTGCTATCCAAGACACGAAAATTTCATGTGATATGACAAATCCTTTTGTGATAATACTTATGTGTACAATTACCCTTTTTCCCTTATTTATATATTGAACACAAGGCATAGAAAGTGTCATCCTTGTCCAGTTCAATATTGGGCCCTTATACATTTATCCTATTACACAGGATGGGAAAAATCCATTTAGGTCACTCATGTCCCTCGGCATTCTTCTTGGAGTACCCATCAACTGTCTTTATGGTCATCCAGTTATGGCAATGTTTGATCAACAATAAGGCACTCGACTCTACATCTAGGGTCCATAGTGGTTTCAGGTCGAAGGGTGGTATACACCACTATCACCATGAGAATAACTTATGACACTTTGCATAACATTCTATATAGTATTCTCATAGCGGGTCAATCCAGTATAAATATTACTCTTAATATTCATATCTATGTTTAAGACTTGATAACTCCTTATCCATGATCCATGAGATGTGATCATCAGTCTATATACATAATAGTCTTAATGCTTTAATATCATCCCACTTCACAGCATAGCTCGACTACAGATACTTTAAGAATTATGTCCTTATGTTTAATGGGATCTCATGATTAAGTCACACTTGATACATTAAACAGACTAGCTATTCTAGGGACTTTATTAAACAAACATAATAAAGAAAAAGCCTTTTAATATTAATAAATAATTCAATACAAGTACCAAAAGTATTGTCCTCTAGGGCTTACACCAACAATCTCCCACTAGAACTAGAGCCAATCAGGCATACCCTTAATGCCCATAGATCTAGTATGGCCATCATGCTTCTGCTGCACAAGAGGCTTTGTTAGTGGGTCAGCAATATTGTCAAGTGTAGGTACTCTGAATATTTTCACATCTCCTCTATCTATTATCTCTCGAATGAGGTGATAACGCCTAAGTATGTGTTTGGATCGTTGGTGAGATCTAGGCTCCTTAGCTTGTGCGATAGCCCCATTGTTATCACAATAGAGATCAATGGGATCCACAATGTTATGAACTATACCAAGTTCAGTAATGAACTTTTTGATCCAAATAACTTCCTTTGTTGCACTTGAGGCAACAATATACTCGACCTCGGTTTTAGAATCAGCAATTGTATCTTGCTTTGAACTTTTCCAGCTGACAGCGCCACCGTTTAAGAAAAATACATAACCAGATTGTGATCTAAAGTCATCCTTATCTGTTTGGAAGCTAACATCGACGTATCCAATTACAACAAGCTCTTCCTGACCTCCATATATCAATAATGAGTCCTTAGTCCTTCTCAAATACTTAAGGATATTCTTGACAACTACCCAATGAGCATCACCAGGATCAGATTGGTACCTACTCGTTGCACTTAAAGCATACGAGACATTTGGTCGAGTACATAACATGGCATACATGATAGATCCTATTGCAGATGCATATGGAATATTATTCATGCGATCGCTTTCTTCCTTAGTTCAAGGGGATTGTGTTTTTGATAGACACGTGCCATGTTGCATATGTATGAATCCTTTCTTGGAATCATGCATATTAAAGCGTCTCAGCACTTTGTTTATGTATGTACTCTGACTTAGGCCAAGCAGTTTTTGTGATCTATCTCTATAGATCCTGATTCCTAATATATAGGCTGCTTCACCTAGGTCCTTCATAGAAAAGCATTTTCCCAACCAAGACTTTACTTGTTGCAGGGTAGGGACATCGTTTTCAATGAGTAATATGTCATCTAGATATAATATCAGGAAGACGATCATGCTCTCGCTAACCATCTTGTAGACACAAGGCTCATCTTCATTCTTGACGAATCCATAGTGTTTTACTGTTTCATCAAAATGAAGATTCCAGCTTCTGGAAGCTTCCTTCAATCCATAGATTGATCTTTGTAACTTACATATCTTTTGGGCTTCATCTGGTATGTCAAATCCTTCAGGCTGTGTCATGTACACATCCTCAAGAAGATTCCCATTAAGGAAAGTAGTTTTGACACCCATCTGCCATATTTCATAATCATGATATGCCGCGATAGCAAGTAAAATCCGAACAGATTTAAGCATTGCAACTGGTGAAAAGGTTTCATCATATTCAACCCCATGAATTTATTTATATCCTTTTGCAACTAGTCTTGCCTTATAGGTATGTACCTTACCATCCATGTCAGTCTTCTTTTTGAAGACCCACTTGCATCCTATAGGGTTAACTCCTACAGGAGGCTCTACCAAGGTCCAAACCTGGTTTGTGTACATGGAATCCATTTCAGATTTCATGGCTTCTAGCCACTTCTCATACTAGGGACCAGTTATGGCCTCTTGGTAGATCACAGGCTCATTTTGATCCATGAGTAATACATCACCTTGATCAGTTATGAGATATCCATATCTCTCAGGTAGGTGACGTATCCTGCTGGATCTACACTGGTCTTGTTCTACTTGAGCAGGTTGCTCTTCCACAACTACTTGTGGTTCCTGCTCTAATTCCTCCATAGGTGTATCAATGATTTGTGATTCTTGAATTTCTTCAAGCTCTACATTCCTCCCACTGATTCCTTTGGAAATAAAATCCTTTTCTAGGAAAACTCCAGTTCGAGCGACAAACACTTTTTCCTCAGAAGGATTGTATAAGTAATACCCTCTTGTTTCTTTAGGATATCCCACAAATAAGCATTTTTCATATTTTGGCTCAAGCTTAGTTGAAATTTGTCGTTTCACATAAACTTCGCAACCCCAAATCTTCATGTAAGACATATGTGGTTTCTTACCACTCCATATCTCATATGGTGTCTTCTCAACCTTTTTAGATGGAACACGGTTAAATGTGTAAGCTGCTGTCAATAGTGCATATCCCCAAAAGGAGTTTGGAAGATCGGTATGACTCATCATGGATCATACCATGTCTAACAAGGTTTGATTTCTTCTCTCAGATACACCATTCCATTGGGGTGTTCAGGAGGAGTAAGTTGGGATAGAATCCCACACTCTTTCAGATGGTCATCAAACTTTATGCTTAAATATTCACCACCTCGATCTGATCAAAGAGTTATAATATTCTTACCTATTTGGTTTTGTACTTCATTCTTAAATTCCTTGTACTTTTCAAAGGACTCTGATTTGTGTTTCATTAAATACACATAACCGTATCTACTGAAATCATCAGTAAATGTGATGAAATACTGAAAACCTTCTCTGGCTGGTATGTTAAATGGTCAACATACATCAGTATGTATGTGGGCCAAAAGATCATTAGCCTTTCACCTTTTCCTGTGAATGGAGACTTTGTCATCTTTCCAATTAAACAAGATACGCATGTCTCATATGATTCATAATCAAAAGAGTCTAAGAGTTCATCTTTATGGAGTTTGGAAATACGTTTCTCATTTATGTGGCCTAATCGACAATGCCAAAGGTAAGTTGAATTTAACTAATTAGGTTTTATCCTTTTAGTATTAATATTATAAATAAGCATTTCCAGATCAAGGACATATAGTCCATTGTTCCTTTGTGCAGTAGCATAGAATATATCATTTAAATAAATGGAGCAACAATTGTTCTTTATTATAAATGAAAACCAAACTTGTCTAAACAAGAAACGAAAATAATATTCCTGCTAATTGCAGGTACATAATAACCGTTCTCTAACTGAATTATTAAACCACTAGGTAAAGTCAGTACATAAATTCCTACGGCTAAAGCAGCAACCTTTGCTCCATTGCCAACTCGTAGGTCAACTTCACCTTTTTCCAAATATCTACTCCTTTTTAGCCCCTGCACATTGGTACAAATGTGAGAACCGCATCCAGTATCTAATACACATGATGCAGAAGTAGATAAATTAATTTTAATAACAAAAATACCTAAAGTTGAAGTCTCTACTCCATTCTTCTTATATTCCAGGTACTTTAGGCAGTTTCTCTTCTAGTGTCCGGTCTTACCACAATGGAAGAAGGTGTCTTCCTTTGCTATTCCTCCACTATGCTTCAAAGCACACGCTGTCAGTTTGGATTTGGCAACTTCCTTACCTTTCCCTTTACCACCTTGCTTGGTGGGTCTTTTGTTCTGTCTCTTTCCATTTCCGATCATATGAAAGGACTTCTCTTTTGACTTCAGATTCTGCTCAACAGTTCTTAACATGGCTAGAAGTTCAGGAAGAGATTTGGCCATATCATTCATATTGAAATTAAGGACAAATTGACTAAAGCTATCTGGCAACGATTGCAAGATCAAATCAGTCGCAAGTTCCTTTCCGAGGGGAAAACCCAACCTCTCAAGGATCTCCACATACCCCATCATCTTGAGCACATGGGGACCTGCAAGGGCTCCCTCAGTTAACTTTCTTTGAAAAATGTCTTTCGAAACTTCAAACCTTTCATGCCTTGCCTGCTCTTTATAGAGCATCTTTAGGTGTTCGATCATATCGAACACTGCCATTTTCTCATATTGCTTTTGCAACTCTGAGTTCATGGTATCTAGCATGAGGAAAGCAGTTTCATTGGCATCATCGACATGCTTCTTATAAGCATCTCTTTCTGCCTTAGGTGTAGAACCAGGAGGTTCCTCTTCAGGAATAGGTTTCTCCAAGGAATATAAGGTATATATATATATATATATATATATCCCTTATATATATATATATATATATATATATATATATATATATATATATATATATATATATATAAAAGGGATATATATATATATATCCCTTTTATATATATATATATATATATATATATATATCCCTTATATATATCCCTTATATATATATATATATATATATATATATATATATATATATATATATATATATATATATATATAGATATATATATATATATATATATAAAATATATATATATATATATATATATATATATATATATATATATATATATATATATATATAATATATATATATATAGATATATATATATATATATATATATATATATATATATATATATATATATATATATATATATATATATATATATATATATATATATATATATAGATGTAGATGTAGAGTTGAGTGCCTTATTGTTGATAAAACATTGTCCGTAACTGGATGACCATAAAGACAGTTGATGGATACTCCACGAAGCATGTTGAGGGATATATATATATATATATATATATATATATATATATATATATATATATATATATATATATATATATATATATATATATATATATATATATATATATATATATATATATATATATATATATATATATATATATATATATATATATATATACTTTGAAGTAACAAGTCGACAATACAGGGAATCTTAGGCTAACACCACATCAAATGGGAGACAACCCTGTAGGGGACAACTACAGTACCGCTCAGAATCCAATACTGTCTGAATGAAGAAACCTTTTATCCGAAGATGAAATTTTGATAACGCGAAAAGGTATCGTATATTTGACTTAACATGTACTTCTTTTTACTTGATTTTCCATGATATTACGCCGTATTTTTTGTTTATTTCAGGTATTTATCGAATAAGAGATGTCTAGGTAAGCAAATAAGAAAATAACAAAAAGGAAAGAAAAAGAGAAGAAAACTGAGAAAAATATGAATAATGGCGCCCACCACACTAGATGAAGGGTGGTGCGCACCACAAGGGTTTATGAAGTGGTGGCGCCCACCACACTACATTAAGGTGGTGCCCACCACATTACATGAAGGTGACGCCCACCACATATGAAGTGGCACCCGCCACGTGGACCAAATTAGGGTTGTGGCAGCCGCCACCAACCCAGTCTTCCTTGTTCTTCTCCACTCTTTTCGCCGCGTCTGGTTTTTACTTTTTCAAGCAACCACTCCCCACTAGTAGATATTCAAGGCTACTTTTAAGGAGAGTGGGGAGTATATAGAGAGAGGTTAGTCTGCACGGACGGGTGTGCATTTTTCTAGTCAGATTTTGTTGTTAGATTTTCTTAGGAAGATTCCTACCTTGTAAAAGCAATAGATTCTCCACATCGGGGACTATTGCAATTATTGTTTAAGCAACTGAATTTGATTGTAACAGTATACTCGGTTGCCAAAGAGTGTCGGCATTATTTAATTTGAAGTACCATTATTTATTCCAAGTTCTCAATTTATATTCCAGGTTTTATTTTAATTTCTATTTTAATTACTTATGCCTTATTGTATGCTTAATTATCTGTATATCATGTTTGTTCCCGGATCCATGTCCAACTAAGCACGACTTTATGAATGGACACTTTGCCTGAGAGGCGAACTGAGCACTTTGCTTGTAGACTTCCACGACTTTATGAATGTAGTGACAGAGAATCTGGATCACATTAACTAGCACTTCTACTCGTTTGCTCCTCATGCCAGCAGTCGCCGTAATGGCTAATTTTGTATGAATATTACTGATTTACTGACATTGATTTTAGATTTTATTTTCATGTTTGGAATTTTATTGTTGTTTTACACATTGGGATTTTTTAATTATTTCATTCTTATCTAGTAGACGAATTATATTGTTCTTTCCTATCTTCCTCATTCCATTCTTTTTCGATTTTATGTTTTAATTTCATTCTACCATATCCTATTAACTCCTTAATTCTCACTTCTATGTATCATATTGGTTTTTGTTCACCTAATATTACAATTACTATTATATGCTGGTCAATTAAAATTCACATGCAAAAGCTATGGTCAAAGAAAAAATGCAGGGTCAAAAGGGAATACATGGGAACGCACAACACTACATGTGGCGCCTGCCACACACAGGCTGTGGCGCCCATGTGCACACTGTGGCGCTCGCCACACCCTCTTAGTGGCGCCAACCACTTCATTAATCTTCACGCTCACGCTGTTGTGATACTGTGCCATCAATTCCTTAATTGCCTTGTCCCTTGCATGCTAAACATTGTAATAAAGCTTCTTCAACCACTTTCAAATTCTTTGACCGAGGCATTGAACTCCATTCAATGAAATTTATTTCATTAATTAATTTCCAACCACCATCACCCCTATATAAACCACCAATATAACCTCACAAAAACACACCTCTCATAAACGTAATTCTACTCTTTCTTGCTACATTTTTACTACATTACACGAGTAGTGCGAACTTCAGTCATGGCACAATTGAGAGAATACGAAGTATTGTTCAGAAACGGCGAACCAGGTGAATTGGAGGAAGATATTTACACGACTCTAAGCGCAAGAGAAATCAAATCAATAAGGTACGCCGATGAACCCTACTTAATAGCTTTAGGAATTCTCGATAGTGTTAATCATATGCTAAATACTTTAAGTTTAAATTATTTCCTATCTTTTAAAGACCCGATGTATGCCCAATTAACACTAGAATTCCTTAGTTCGCTAATTTTTAGTCCCGCACCCAACACAAACTATTCCAGTGGGATTGTCCAGTTTTGCTTGTTCAATATAGAGTATGCTTTTACCATTGCCCAACTAGCGGACCTACTACAATTCCCCCATGGGAATGACGTAGTAAGTGAGGTACCATATACTGAAGTTTGGCAGCATGCCTTTCAACCGTTTTGGAGGGTAATAACAGGTACGGTAACCCACAGTTTTGAGGGAAACATAACCACTTTAATTCACAACCCGGCTATTCGTTATTTCTGCCAAATATTGGCATGCACCATTTTTGGCCGATCCAACTCTAACAAGGTGAATGAAAAAGAACTCTTTTATCTGTTCACCATTTTTCTTCCACAAAAGGTAAATACCGTCCCTTTCATGTTCTCTCACATGCAGGCCATTGTCAACGCGAGAAGAGGGGCAATTATTTTTGGAGGTTTAATAACCGCAATAGCCCGAGTCCTAGGACTCGAAGATAAATTCTCACGGCTAGCTCCGCTCCTGCCTCGTGCCATTGACATTGATATGACGAGGTGCATGAAATTGGTAAAACGAAGGTGAGACGGTAAGTTTCACCTAATGGTCGCAAATAATGTTTTTCAAGATTTCATCCTCTCAAACCCAATTCGCACAGGTGTTCGCAACCCGGAAAATTATTGTTATATTCATGAACTAGTGCCTAACGTCCCCACACACATTCTTGAGAATGTAGCTGCTGACGGGGACATCGATGAGGATTATATTCAGGAGCAAGCTGCTTCCGCTACTAACACACACCCACACACCATACATATGTCTTATGAAAATGTTGCAGGTACGTCATCCAGCCAAAGACCCAGAAGAAGAAATGTGGCATCTGCCACTTTTGATGACATATATGTTGAATTGCTGTGGCACAACGAATTAGACACTCAGCGTGACCAACAAGTCCAAAATATGGAAGCGCGACAAATAGAAATGATGCAAATCCTTCGCCAGATCAGCATGACTAGCATGATTACTCTTTCAGGACTGAACAAAACATGTCTGGCTTGATCGATGAAATTGCAGCATTGACAGTGCGTGTGGAAGATCTACAAGAATATGCCTCTTATGTGGGTACGCCACCTCACCAACCTGGAAATGGTGGACGTGGACAAACATGTGGCAGACAGCGCCAGTAGCGGGCTACCCAGGTTCTACCTTTCTTTCCTATCTTATGTCATTGCATTGGGGACAATTCTCGGTTTAAGTATGGGGGAGGAAGCTTTACCTCTTTTATTTATCGCCTTCTAGGTAGATTTAAATTATTTTTATTTCCTTTTGTTATTTTATTTGTTAAATTGTTAAGTCTTAGTTGAGTCAAATATCAATGCATTGTCTAGTCTTTATGTGTGGTTTCCGTTATTTACTGATTCTCCCATTTGCTTAAGCCATACCAAATATTTGCAAAAATCTTGACTTAGAAACACAGTACATCTTTTGAAAATTCTAAACTATAAATAAATCTTAGGTTGAATTGTAGAGATTTGGAAAAACTTTACAAGATCGGTATCATTTTAACATCTTAAATCTCCTAAGTATAAGATCGATTTGAGTACTTGTCATACCATAGCCTTAAATTCTACCCTTTAATATTCCGTAAGTAGTTTATCTAGCAGTCAGCACCATCCTAAGCACACACTACGCAAGAAGTCCATGCAAATAAGTGTATGATCTCATGCTTAAAAGAGAAAAAAGATTGACAAATTTTATGAAAAATGTTGTTTCTTCTAAGTTAGGTGACCCTTACCCGGTCATTTAACCCAACGGTATAACCATCCTTAGCTGTTATTTGAGCCAAAGTGCGAGAAAAGAAAGAAAGAAATATTGATGAGATCATAGTCACTAACAGATTATCTTGCTATGAATGTGAAAGGATAACGGGCTTAATGTGATTGCACCAGAATGAAAAATGATTAAAAAAAAGAAGGACTAGTAAGGTAGGTTTAGGCATGATGACATGATTCGGATTGGTTTGTATAGGAGGGGGACTTATGGTTGCACGACTGCAACTATGTGTTCCAACGATACCCTTAGTGTGGAAGTTAGTACCTGTTGATGCAATTTCTGACCAAAGTAGAGTTTATAGGCTAGAATGAGTATCCGAATGAAACTATGTCTTTCACGAGTCTTGATTAATGTATGCTGCAAAATTTTACAAAACTCTTTTATTCACGTGCACAACATTTGCTTAAGGACAAGCAAATGTTTAAGTATGAGGGAGTTTGATAACGCAAAAACGTATCGTATATTTGACTTAACATGCACTGCTTTTTACCTGATTTTCCATAATACTACTCCGTATTTTATGTTTATTTCAGGTATTTATCGAATAAGAGATGTCTAGGCAAGCAAAGAGGAAAATAGCAAAAAGGAAAAAAAGAGAGAAGAAAATGGAGCAAAATATGAATAGTGGCGCCCACCACACTAGATGAAGGTGGTGCCCACCATATTACATGAAGGTGGCGCCCACCACACATGAAGTGGCGCCCGCCACGTGGACCAAATTAGGGTTGTGGCAGCCGCCACCAACCCAGTCTTCCTTGTTCTTCTCCATTCTTTTCGCCACGTCCGGTTTTTACTCTTTCAACCAACCGCTCCCCATTAGTATATATTCAAGGCTAATTTTAAGGAGAGTGGGGAGTATATAGAGAGAGGTTAGTCTTCACGGACGGGTGTGCATTTTTCTAGTCAGATTTTGTTGTTAGATTTTCTTAGGAAGATTCCTACCTTGTAAAAGCAATAGATTCTCCATATCGGGGACTATTGCAATTATTGTTTAAGCAACTGAATTTGATTGTAACGGTGTACTCAATTGCCAAAGCATGCCGATATTGTTTAATTTGAAGAATCAATATTCATTCCAAGTTCTCGATTTATATTCCAGGTTTTATTTTAATTGCCATTTTAATTACTTATGCCTTATTCTATGCTTAATCATCTAAATATCATGTTTGTTCCCAGATCCATGTCCGACTAAACCAATAGGTATCGGTATGTAAACACCGTCGAAACGAAGTGATTCGTAAATAATTGGTGTTGGCTTTTATAAAATATTATTTTCCGATTTTAGTTTCTTGTTTTAAATTCAAAACTATTTTTCGTACAAGAGTACAAATCAAACAAAGGTTACGGTCAATAGGAACGAGAGTTTAAGATTTTAACCAGATAGCTGAACCTAGGTATTAATCCTAGACACAACGAGAGCGCTTTAGGATTAATTAGACTTTATTTATTTTCAAAAGTTACTTTTAAATTCAAATGAGACCGCGAGAGCCAAGCATTCTGGTTTAAGAGTATGGTCAGAGTCAATAAAAACGAGAGTGTGAGACAAAGTCTTGTAAATAAATAATTTCTACTGAAGAATATTTTGATCTTTAAGATTACACCAACTATCTATCGAATCCCCAAAGTTTGATGTGTTACATACCGATATCCCGCTATTAAATATCTTTATTAATATTCTGTTTTCGTTATAGTTATTTCACTTCGTCCCTCAACTCTTAGAAAGATCCTTAACCTTAGATTTACATAGTAACATTAGATAACAATACGTTCGATTATTAGTCCTTTGGGTTTGATAATCTTTAAAACTACGTGATACGATTGTGCATTTGCAGTCACAATTCCCATAGACTTACTAAGTCTTAATCAAATTTGGCTAGGGATCCAAGTATCTTCCAAGACAAATAAAAGGCCACACGAGGATATAAATCAGCAACAAATTCCTCAAAAGGAAAGCTACAGTCATCAGACTCTTCTTAGAGATTGAGAAATAAACCAATTCTAAGGTACAAAATATATCAACCAAATCTGCAGACTCACGCAGGGGAGGAACTGCCACTACTATGCAACAACCAAATAAAGGTGTTAGGGATCTGAAAGCCAACTAAATGTTTCACAGAGATCCAAGATTCATTCACAAACACAAATGCAAACTGAGAATGAGAAATCATATGGCCTCAGTTGGGGATAGATGATGAACAACAAAGGGAACAACATATCAGCTCTATCGGGTACAATAAGTTGCTTGGGGGAAAAACTCATCAACCGTGTTGGGGATGAATGTCGAACTATTTAGGAGGTAAAATTACCAACCAAATGCTTGGGGAAGAAAGCAATGCTTCATACATTAAGACTTTATCGTTCTTAGATTGTTGTTGACATTCCTTTTTGAATCAATTTGTTCTCAAAGTAAATACCTTATTATTTCAGAAAAATAATTATTCATTGATTTATTTATTTCAAAATTATCATCATAAAATTCAATTTTATTAAAGCAGAAACAAGTAAGAATAAGAAATAATTAGATAAAAGCTCAATTTATTTATTAGAATGGTAGTCCGCAAATGGCGGGACTCCATGGATCTTTACAAAGTGTGAAAATGGTAGTTTACATGGAAAAGGGATGCATTTAATACAATGACCACTACTCTCCCTACCAACTTTGAAATCCTCTGTGCTCTTTTTTGCGGTTGAGAATGATGAATCAGAACCAAATGACTCTTCAAAACTGCTTCAAAGATCAGGACCAGCCGAATGCAGTTACTTGCCATAATCCCTAATTTTGGCCTAGATTTCCCCAAGATGGGGTACTCAATCTATCAGGATAAAATTTCTATTTTATGTCTCTAACTTTTTCCTGGATCGCCCTTTCGTGTTTTCAATCCACCGAGACGCTCATTTTTTCCTAAGCCGCCTTTTCGGGTTTTCAACTTAGCGAGTTGTTCTTTTCTATTTTAGGCAAAATATTTCTTGACTGCATCTGTGTTCACATGACAAGTGAACTCTTCGCCATCCATAGTTGTAAGAATCAAAGCACCTCCTGAAAAGGCTCTCTTAACAACATATAAGCCTTCATAATTAGGAGTCCATTTTCCCCTAGCATCAGGTTTGAAAAACATAATCTTCTTGAGCACGAGGTCACCTTCTCTAAACACACGAGGTTTGACCTTCTTATCAAAAGCTTTATTCATTCTCTGCTGATATAACTGACCATGACACATGGCAGTCAATCTCTCCTTTTCAATCAAATTGAGCTGATCAAACCTGGTCTGACACCATTCATCTTCAGTCAACTTGGCTTCCATCAGTACATGCAATGATGGGATCTCAACCTCCACAAGGAGCATAACTTATGAGTAATCCTCTTAATGTTCTTGTTCATAGCTTCAACAGACCCATTCATCTTGGGTCTGTAGGAAGAAGAATTATGATGTGATATCTTGAAATCTTTACAAAGAGCTTCCACCATATTATTATTCAAATTCAATCCATTATCAGTAATGATCTTCCTTGGCACACCATACCGGCATATAATCTGATTCTTGATAAACCTCATATTAACTTGCTTGGTCACATTCGCATACGATGTCGCTTCAAGCCATTTTGTGAAGTAATTAATGGCCACCAGAATGAAACGGTGTATGTTTAATGCTTTGGGCTAAATCATACCAATCATATCAATTCCCCACACGGAGAAGGGTCATGGAGAGTAAATGACGTACAACAGTGTCGGAGGAACATGAATCTTATCCGCATAAATTTGACACTTGTGGTATTTCTTCACAAACTTGCAACAGTCAGATTCCATTGTCAGGCAATAGTAACATGTTATCTACATCTTTTTTGCCATAGCATGTCCATTGGAATGAGTACCAAAGGAACCTTCATTGACTTCAGTCATCAACAGGTCTGCTTTGTGTCTATCCACGCATCTGAGTAAAACCATATCGAAGTTTCTCTTATAAAGTACATCACCATTTAGGTAGAAGTTGCCAACTAATCTTCTCAAAGTCTTCTTATCCTTCAAAGATGCCCCAGGCCGGTAAATCTGACTTCGGAGGAAACATTTGATATCATAATACCTGGATTTTCATCTCTGACTTCTTCAACAACAAGCACATGAGCTGGCCTATCAAGACGCATCACAGTCAAATTGGGAACTTCATTCCAAAACTTCACCACGATCATGGAAGCCAATGTTGCAAGAGCATTTGCCATCCGATTTTCATCTCAAGGGATATGATAAAACTCAACCTTTGTAAATAAAGTTGATATCCTCCTCGCATAATCTCTATACGGTATCAAACCAGGTTGATTTGTCTCCCATTCACCTTTGATTTGATTAACCACCAAAGTTGAATCTCCATAAATGTCGAGATATTTGATCCTAAGTGTAGTGGGGTATTCGTTACCATTAGAGATATTGACTAAATCCAAGGTAAACCATATAAGTCGAGTCGCCACCGCACTTCTATTTATCCAAAGGAATGGTTAGAAAGCGAACAAAAACCTAAAAGTTTTATCGAATCAAAAACTAGTAAAAGAGAGTCAGAGATCTGGGTAAGGGGGTTGGTTATGTAATGGGAAGGTGTTAGGCACCCAAAACATCCTAGGTACTCCTAGGGAGCCCTTTTCATACTTGTTGCAAAGTTTGTTGTTTTGTGAAAAATTTGTTTGTGCAAACATGATTGAAGAGATGAGAAGAGAATATACAAGTTATTTACATTTGTGTTTGGATGGATAAACCCATTGCCTACGTACCATCTTAAAAAAGATAGGATCAAAACCTCGTAGTTCGGGGTAAAAATCTCAAAAAAGTTGGTTAATTGATTGGTCCAAAAGCCTAAAGGCCTTTTGTTATCCGAGGGAGAAAACTCAACCTAAAACCACAAATCCACCATGTAAGGATGGCTTCAACATGCTAGTGAGGGGTTAACCCTATAATAAGCATGGAAGACTCATTGTCCATCACTAAGGATATAGGTGAGTATTACATCTACCACAAGGATAACTCAAACCTAATAGCTAAAGGTTATGAAAAAGTTTTGATTAAGAGGGTGGCCATTGAAACCACAAAAGACATTTGAATGGGTTTTATTTACCAATGATAAGTATGTACAAAATTGGTCAAAGTTGACTTAGAAGATTCAATTTCAAATAAGTGTTATAAAAAGAAAGTTTGAAAATCAAAAGCATAAGGCTTAGGTTTCTAATGTTTGAAAACAAGTGTTAAATGTTTGCACAAAGGTTTTGGCTTGGGTTAGAGTGGAGAGAAGAAGAAGAAAGGCTAAAGTCCTAAGCATACAAAGAGGTGAGGGATAAAGAATAAGACCACAATGGAGTTCCTCTCTTGAGATCATATGGATGATCCAAGTAGCTCCCATCCTTTGGAATAAGCAATCACATAAGCATAAACTCAAGCAATCATCAATCAAATGAACTCTTGGAAGGCTCTTCAAGGCATCTTGTAACTCTTTCTCTTAGAAGCTCATGGCAATGGTTCCTCAAATTTGAATCAAGGTGGAATCCCTAGCACAAGAACACACACATCAAAGAGTTTTATGAAGCAAATCAAGAATGGACAAGAGTGAGTTTAGAGATTTGGTCCTTCTAATCCATCTTCAACATTAGGGCCTTTTTACTCCATTTTTGCATAGGTAAAGTTCTAGAATCTAAGTCTATTTGTCCATTTCTTTGCATTTGGTCCACAACAATCAAATCAAAACACAAGCACAATAATATATACACAATTATGTGCTCAAGTGAGCAAAAGGCAAATTGCATTAACATAAACATGTGCTCGAGTGAGCAAAGGAAAAAAGCAAATGGATAATATGTGCAAGAATAGTAAATTGCATGAAAGTAAAGAGCAAAAGTAAATGTTAATGGTTAATAGTTAGTGTTAGTAGTTAGTGTGCCATAAGGCAAATTTAGCGCTATGTTAAGCAATCGTAATTGGACTTATGTAGAAGTCACAACTATCTGAGGCCGGTCAATAATAATGTAGGCAACAACACAAGTTAGAAGTCTTGATTAGTGAACCAAGTTCCAACAACTTGCCATGTCAAAAAGAAGAAGAGAATTGATCTTGTATTGGTTTAAGGCTTTTGCATGATTTAGGAAACAACCTATCCTTAATGCAAAGCCATTCACTTGATCAATTGATCAAGATGAATTAGATTTGAATCAGGGAAGATTAAGTCTCCCTAATCAATGTTAACTTATCAATCTTAAATTCATTGATCAAAAAAAGAAAAAAAAAAAAGAAGAAGGAGAAGATGAATAATGGGAAATGAAGTGGAAAGAATAAAATGCATAAGGTGAATAAAATGTACCAATCCATGTGTGTTGACCAAATGACATTGAAAGTCAAAGTCAAACAATGAGAAATTAGAAGTGAGATGAAGATTGGAGGTCAAACAATAAGCAAAATATTTTTGGCATTTTTAATATTAAAATAAACTTGAATTAAAAATAAAAGAAAGGTCAAACTTCAAAATCACTTCAAATCAACCTTGAAAGGTCCAAGTGATTTATCCCAAGCTCAACAAGGTCAAACAAAGTTTGACAAAAAATTTCAGCATTTTTAAAAGTCAGAAACTATTTTTAATCAATTAAAAATGAATAAAAATAACCTAATTGAACTAAAATCTCAAATAAATCTCAAATCAATTAAAAAATTGATGAGAATATTTTTCATAGGTCCTTCATCATTCAAATAGGTTAGGAAAATATTTTTGTATTTTTTGAATATTGAAAACTATTTAAAATGAATTAAAAATAACCAGAAAAGAGAAAATTCACAAAAAATATCAAATGAAAAAATAAAAAATGTAAAAAATAAAAAGTAGAAACTAGAAATTATTTGGAGAAGAATGCAACCGGTCCCATATTTTTTGGAATTAAGATGAAGAAGATATGAAATTTTGAAAATAATGGAAATAAAAGAAATTAAATCAGAAAATAGAAAATGCCAAAAATCCAGAGGCGTCAGATTTGGATTCATTAATTGACGTGGACAATCTGAAGGCAGGGAGACGCGCGCGCATGGTGTACTTGAGTCAACAGCATCACACATGGCATTATTAAAAGTCATAAGATCAAACGGTTGTGATATAAACTGGAGAAAGCATCCAACGGTCCACAATGCATCTGGCAAAGGGACGGTCACCGGAGCCACCTTCTTCTCCGGTGAGCATGAAGATTCCGGTGACATTTGCAGGTTTCAAAAGCTTAACCAAAATACACGATCCATACATCAAAATGAAGCTGGGGTGATGTACATCACCCCTGTAACCTTGAATCACACTCAAAATTCCTATAGAGTAAGAAATCTGAGCTGGAAGATTCAGGTATAAAAAATGCAGTTCAATAAAACACAAAATTGAAGCTACCATTAGGTTTCCTCTCAAGTGAGGACTTCAGAAAACACATTGGCCAGGCAAATAGATCAAAGAGTAATGAGTTTCGAAGAGAAACCCAGTTGATGATCACCTTCGAATTCTGGAGGTTTGAGCTTGCTTCCTTGCTTCCTTTGGCCAAATAGAAGATCAATGGAGTATGAGAGAGAGGTCTAGGAACTTTAGATCTAGAAATTCAACCTGATTTGGTTGAATTTCAGATCTGAGAAATTGAAGAAAATTGAAATAGTTCCTTTAGGTGTGACTCGATTTTGATTTCTGCAGCACTTCAGGTTGATTCATGGATGAAATTTGAATGGAGTGAGGCTTCTATTTATAGATGGAGAGGCAAGGCAAGTGTGATCAATCCGTGTGCATGGCAAATGGATACTCCTTGCATGGGCTTGCATGATCATTCAAAAGGCCCAAATTCAATGCCAAATGCAATCTGAAGCATAATTGAGCTGAAATGGTCGTGTAATTGGCAATGCACAAACTTGCATAATGAGTTCCAACATGTTATGCACACTTATGCCTAAAACTTCTCCTCTTCTAAAATGTCATTTTCCAAATCCAAACATGAGCATGTGAGTAATGGTTGGAAAGGTCTTGATGTAAGGAACAAATGTTATGTTGGGCAAAAATCCATTTGAAGTGTGGAAATTAGTGAATTTTGAATTTAAAGTGTAAGGTGCAAAACATGCAAAGGCAAGGTTTCCAAATTTGGCCAATGTTCAAGCCCCTCTGTTTTGATGATGCAAGTCTCAAATGAAAAAACCTCCAACATCAAAGTTGTAAATCTCTTCAAGACAATCAAAATGGACTTATATTTTGCATCATTTAGATTTTTTATGAAAGAGTTAGGGGCACTTGAAGTTGGACTTATTTTTGTCTTTCAATGTATTTGGTCCAAAGTGACCTATAATGTTTTTCATTATCACATGTATTTCCTTTGAGATTTTGAAATTTTGTTCAACATAACATTTGAATTAGACATCTTAAGCTTTCCAATTCATTTGATAACACCTCAAAATCATAAAAAATGAATGATTTATGTTCTTGGGAAGTTGACCCAAAATTAGGGTTTCAGTCAAAATGACCTATAATGTATTGGAATGGGAGATGACCTTCCAAGCTTCAAATAATTTTTTTATAAACATGAAAGTTATTCATATTGTCCTTAAGAATTTTTTTTTTTTGGGATCATCTCCATTTGACCAACACATAAAACGTTAGGTTTCAGTGCATTTCAAAATAGTCAGATGGATTGACTGATCAACTTCTCAAGTCCATGACTCATATCTTGATGAATTGATTATTGAGGACACTCAAATAAGTTCAAATATGCATAAAATGATGAATTAAAGAACTTCCCTTGATTATATTTGATCATGGGCTGAGGTTGCTTCAAGAGCAAGGCATTATGGATGATCAGATGAACTAGGGTTTCCTTGGGGGACAAACCTCAAACCCTTTGACTTGTTTTGACCAAAATGATGAATTGAGATGCTAGGGGGGCATATTTGATGGATGAGAGCTTTGGGAACCATTACCATGCTTACTTTCCTCTTATCTTGGCCATATCTTTGCACCAATGATCTCCTTGAAACTTTTGACCTTGTGATTGCTCAAGCTATAAACAAAAGATATTAGTGACATATTATTGTGCTTTTGGTTAGTAAACAAAAATGAGAAAAGCAATGATATACAATTCAAGCATGCTTGGTGATCTCAAAACACTCACAAGAGGAGATCCCACCCAAAGGTAAGGAGCCAAGATGCTTATGATCCTTGAGGCAATGCAAATGCAATGTTATGATGCCATGAGGGGTCTTAGGGTCAAAATTAAGGTCTTACAGATGCCCCTATTTAAGGTCTTTCTAGCCGGAGAAGTGAAGGTTAAAATCTTCACCTCGACGAGGTAGAATGGGCTTAAATAATAACAAAGAGACGAATTTTGGTCCCTAAGAGACCTCATGATGTGAATGTATGTATGCAAATGGTAATACTCTGTGGGGGGATGTGTCCACAAAGGAAAAGATCAGGAGAAACTGACAATCCATATGAGTAATACACTCAAGGGGACAGAAACTCTACCGGGGAGTAAAGGGATAAAAACGCGTGAGCAGGTCACGACTTGAAACGTGTTGAGGGGCACGAAGGAAATCTAGTGAAATACATCAATGGAAAGACTCGAGCTGACTCAAAGATGCATGTATTAGGGAATATGCCAATACAGCAAAAACTATCCACAACGGATACTTCGGATAAAAATCCGGACCCAGATGGGGAAAAAACAAATGAGGTATTACCGGTTACTGAGTAATAAGCTCAAAGAGACATGCAATCTGAACACTGGTATAAAGGTGAGAGAAAGCATGCTCCGGGAGGATGAATATCTAAGACCGGTACAAGGGTGAGAGATATCAAACATCCGAAAATCATCTGAGGAAGACCTAAAAGGGTAAACTTCGGCTCAGGAAAATCTGACTCCGCAAGGGGACACAAGGTCATAACAGGGAGCAGAAGGAAGGTACACCAGGGATGCCGGTTACTGGACATATAATAGGTGACCAATCAAAAACGTGAATTGGGGAATATTCCCAAGACACTCATCATCCAAAAGAGGGCTAAAAGCAAACTCGATTAAGGGATGGACATTCGATTCCAAAAAGGGATACGAATCTTACTCAACTGGGGAAGAACAAAAGGCTTCAACCAAAGAGTGCATGAGACATATTATCTATTACCGTCAGAACGTAGATAATATACTCGCATGGAAGATTATCCACAACCGGTTACTAGGTTAATAAAGGATAAATCGACCGTCAAAGAAAGGCATCGGGATACCGAAACTAGGTATATAATGATGACCATTCAAGGGGAGCAACAAACATTACCGACAATCGGTAAATGAAAGATGACTTGCTGGGGATAAACTGCTTGATCAGAGCAATCATCCAAGAAAATATACCACCAGGGGTGAAGGACTTATCAATACCGAATATTGGATAATGATAACCGTCAAAGAGGGGATTACATCTACCGGATACTGGGTAGAAAACCACGGAAAAGTAACCGTCATCGATTAGGATGAACAAGAGGTTAACTCCGCAAAAGGATGAAATAGAGTTTACAACTACCGGTATAAGGGTAGAAAACCACAGACTCCATTGGAGATAAGATGAATGATTACTGATTTTTTGAGCAATTTATTCATTTATAACACAGGGAAGCGCAGGAAACAGACGCAAGAAGCCAATCTAGGATCAAACTAAAGAGGCAAGTTGAATCAAGACTCGTCTTAGTGAGGATATAACACAATGGGGACTCCCATCCCAATATACGTGTTGGGAGGGGACATAAACAACCATCATCCACGAGGATATAACTCGGTGGGGAATATGGGAGGAAAGATAAACATTTTCTGCTTAAGGGGCTGACTCTATATTGGGGGAGTTCAGACACCGACATCTGCTTGGGGAAATGTATTACCAACTAGCAGGGGATCGCAAACAAAGATATATGGCAAAGAATGCAACATGAATATATGAATGTTTGAAAGTTATATGTACACATGCATAATTAATGTATGATGAATGCTGACAAACAGACATTTCTAAGACAAACAGGTCCAAAGAATAAGTACACAAACATCCGGTACTACATCTCAAGAGAGAGAACCAGGCCAACAAAGATCTCTACAGGGGA
Source organism: Lathyrus oleraceus (assembly GCF_024323335.1). NCBI lineage: Eukaryota > Viridiplantae > Streptophyta > Magnoliopsida > Fabales > Fabaceae > Lathyrus > Lathyrus oleraceus. The sequence continues at coordinate 428,406,774 of NC_066581.1, forward strand.
GGAGTGCCAGTCGTCCCTACTGGGGCAAAGTCGTTGCATAGATGAATTCTGACATAGGGGCAACTCTACTGGGAAGTTATCCAAAGGGTCATCAAATAATGTCTCAAATAGTGAGACCACATCTGCCGAGGAGGAAAGATCACTATCCTGCTGAAGGGAAGAGAGGTGAACATCTTACGAAACACTCTGTTCCACAAAGGTCTCTGGAGGAAGAGGATGCAAGCATGCCTGGGATATGAACACATGTCCTACCCTATTGGGGATCATACCATCTTTAGGAGAGCACTGAAGATCTCTCAGTATCCCTATGTCATTGTGAATGTTCACTTTGTTTAAAAACAAGTTATGAAAAGTTTGATTATTTAAAAGAATGATATATTTTTTTCAATTAAAACATGCCAAACATTTGTTGAATAGAAACAAATAAGAGTGCAAATAATTGGATAAAGACTCAAATTTATTTGATGGAATGGTAGTCTGCAAATGGCAAGACTCCATAGATCTTTACAAATTTGAGATTGGTGATGTATATTGGAAAAGGGCTACATTGAACATAATGACCACTTCTCCACCAATTCTGAATCCGATGTATTTGAAAATTTGGTTGATGATGAATGAGCGAGAATCTCTGACGGAAGACGGTTGTAGAACAAAATCTTGTCAGGATGCAGTTACTTGCCAAATCCCTAATTTTGCCTAGATTTCCCTAGGGTGAGGTACTCAATCTAGCGGGATACGTATATTCATTTTATTATGTCTCTAACTTTTGCCTGGATCGCCCTTTTGGGTTTTCAATCCACCGAGACGCTCATTTTTGCCTAAGCCGCCCTTTCGGGTTTTCAACTTAGTGAGCTATTCTATTTTTATTTTAGGCGAAGTATTTCTTGACTGCATCTGAATTCACAGGACGAGTGAAATCCTCCCCATCCATAGTTGTGAGTATCAAAGCACCGCCTGAAAAGGCTCTCTTGACAACATATGGACCTTCATAGTTTGGAGTCCACTTTCCCCTGTAATCGGGCGCGAAAGACAAGACTTTCTTGATCACAAGGTCACCTTCTCATAACACACGAGGCTTGACCTTCTTATCAAAGGCTTTCTTCATCCTTTGCTGATATAACTGACTGTGGCATATGGCAGTTAATCTCTTCTCTTCAATCAAATTCAACTGGTCATAACGACTCTGAACCCATTCAGCATCAGTCAACTTGGCTTCCATCAAGACTCTCATTGATGGGATCTCCACCTCTACTGGGAGCACAGCCTCCATGCCATAAACGAGAGAGAAAGGGGTTGCCCCTGTTGAAGTGCAAACAGATGTACGATATCTATTTAAAGCAAATGGCAGCATCTCATGCCAATCTTTATACGTGACAACCATCTTCTGGATAATCTTCTTGATATTCTTATTAGAAGCTTCAACATCCCCATTCATCTTGGGTCTGTAAAGAAGAATTATGGTGTGCGATCTTGAACTCACCATATAGCTCTTTCATCATCTTGTTGTTCAGGTTATATCCATTATCAGTAATGATCTTATCTGGCACACCATATCGGCATATGAGTTGATTCTTGATAAACTTCACGACCACTTGCCTGGTCACATTAGCATATGATGCTGCTTCAACCCACTTAGTTAAGTAATCAATTGCTACGAGAATAAATTTGTGTCCATTGGACGCTTTTGGTTCTATCATGCCAATCATGTCAATTCCCCAAATGGAGAAAGGCCATGGTGATGAAATCACATTCAGAAGTGTCGGGGGAATATGAATCTTATCCGTATAAATCTGACACTTATGGCATTTCTTCACATACTTGCAGCAATCAGACTCCATTGTCAGCCAGTAGTAGTCTGCTCTCAACATCTTTCTAGCCATGGCGTGTCCATTGGAATGGGTACCAAATGAACCTTCATGGGCTTCAGTCATCAACAGGTCTGCTTCGTGTCTATCCACGCATCTGAGCAGCACCATGTCAAAATTTCTCTTATAAAGCACACCGCCATTGAGGTAGAAACTTCCTGATAATCTCCTCAAAGTCTTCCTATCTTTCACAGATGCCCCAGGCGGGTAAATCTGGTTTTGCAGGAAGCACTTGATGTCCTAATACCATGGCTTATCATCTTCCACTTTCTCTACTGCAAATACATGGGCTGGTCTGTCCAAGCGTATCACAGTGATATTGGGAACTTCATTCCAAAGTTTAACCACAATCATCGAGGCAAGTGTAGCAAGAGCATCTGCCATTTGATTCTCATCTCGAGGAATATGATGGAAATCAACCTTAGTAAAGAATGTTGAAATCCTCCTCGCATAATCCCTATATGGAATGAGGCCAGGCTGATTCGTTTCCCACTCACCCTTTATCTGATTAACAACGAGGGCCGAATCACCATATACATCAAGATCCTTGATCCTTAGATCAATGCACTCCTACAATCACATAATACAGGCCTCATGCTCAGCCATATTATTCGTGCATTTGAAAGTTAGCCTTGTTGTAAAAGGAAAATGTGTGCCCTGGGGAGTAATAATTACTACCCCAATACCATTTCCATATTGATTTACAGCGCCATCAAATACCATACTCCATCTAGAACTAGGCTCTGGCCCTTCATCGAGCGTAGGCTCATCACAATCTTTCATTTTTAAATACAGAATCTCCTCATCCGGGAAGTCATACTGAACTGACTGATAATCCTCAATTGGTTGATGTGCCAAGTGATCAGCCAAGATACTACCTTTAATAGCCTTTTGAGCTCGATACTCAACATCATACTTAGACAACAACATCTACCAACGGGAAATCCTTCCATTTAAAGCAGGCTTCTCGAAGATATACTTGATTGGATCCATTCTGGATATCAACCAAGTCGTATGATTTAGCATATACTAGCGTAAGCGCTTAGCAGCCCAAGCCAAAGCACAACATGTCTTCTCAAGCATTGAGTATCGAGACTCACAATCAGTGAACTTCTTGCTCAAGTAGTAAATATCATATTCTTTCTTTCTTGATTCGTCTTGCTGACCTAGGACACAACCCATTGAATCTTCAGGAACAATCAGATACATAATTAATGGTCTTCCTTCCACGGGTGGAGATAGGATCGGAGGCTCAAACAGATACTCTTTAATACTGTCAAAAGCTTTCTGGCAATCCTCGGTCCAATCATGAGATTGATCTTTCTGGAGGAGCTTGAATATTGGTGCACATGTCGCAGTCATGTGGGATATGAATCTGAAAATGTAATTCAAGCGGCCAAGAAAACCTCGGACTTGCTTCTTAGTCTTTGGCGCAGGCATCTCTTGTATTTCTTTGACCTTTGCAGGATCAACCTTAATACCTCTTTCACTGACAATAAAGCCCAATAACTTACCGGAACGGACTCCAAAAGTACACTTGTTCGGATTCAGACGAAGCTTATACTTTCTCAATCGCTGAAAAAGCTTCAACAATTGCTCTTCATGTTCAACCTCCATTTTTAACTTAGCGATCATATCATCGACATATACCTCGGTCTCCTTATGCATCATATCATGAAACAAGGTAGTCATAGCTCGTTGATACGTGGCTCCGACGTTCTTCAAATCGAAGGGCATCACTCGATAACAGAATGTTCCCCAAGGTGTGATGAATGTTGTCTTCTCCATATCCTCGGGTGCCATTTTAATCTGATTATATCCGGAAAATCCGTCCATAAATGAGAAGACATTGAATTTAGCCGTATTATCTACCAACATATCAATATGTGGTAGAGGAAAATCATCTTTCGGACTAGCTTTATTCAAGTCTCTATAGTCCACGCACATCCGGACTTTTCCATCTTTCTTAGGCACGGGCACAATATTGGCCACCCATTGAGGATATGTAGAAGTCACCAGAAACCCCGCATCAATTTGCTTCTAAACTTCCTCTTTGATCTTTACTGCCATATCAGGATGAGTTCTTCTGAGCTTCTACTTTACAGGTACGCACTCAGGTTTCAAAGGTAGGAAATGTTGTACAATATCAATATCTAGACCAGGCATATCTTCATATGACCAGGCAAAGACGTCAACGTATTCTCGCAACAACTCAATCAACCCCTTCTTAACAGACTCTTCCAGGAGTGCCCCGATCTTCACTTCTCCCACACAATCCTCAGACCCCAAGTTGACTGTTTCCAGATTCTCAAGATGCGGCTGAATGATCTTCTCTTTATGCTCAAGTAGACGGGTAATCTCGTCAGGAATCTCTTCAACATCATCTTCTTCCGCCTCAAATACAGGGAATTCAAAGTTGGGAGATGGTGTTGGGTCATTATGTTCAATGGGTTTGATCAACCTGCATAATGATATTGGATATAAAGAGCTTTAGAATTCAAACAAGGCAAATCATTATGCAGATGAAAATATTGATTTTATTCTTATTTTTAGGGTTTTATGTGATCACCAATTTCATGCAAAAGCGAAAAAGGAAAATAAATGGAAAAACAAACATTTAACATGAATCTATTGAATGAAAATATCATTGTATTTATGCGCCCACAATGTCATCACTTCCCCTTTTGGCATGGGAGAAGGGTTTTTAAACACAATGAACATTACTTTGACTTATGGATAACTGTTGGAATATCCACAGCGACCCAATTATTGCAGATCCCTCCAGGGATGACGAAGCTGCCAGAATCATCTTCATCCTCTTCCAAAACGGCAATCGCCTCCTCGTCTTGACTAGTATGGATGAAACATCCACTCTTGAACATCCCTTGCGTATTGGAAACCCCAGAAGAGTAACCTATGCCAGCCCGGGACTTGTTGTCTTTTAACTCAATCATTTGCCCCAAACCAGCAGTTGCGCCATGCTCAATGGCTAACTTT